>NC_137264.1:5684358-6194358 GCF_053477335.1 Acartia tonsa
AAAGGATAGGTATACATCTCTAAATAGGGTCTCTAAAAAGGTAAAAACTACTGTGAAAATACGAAAAAACTTTAGATTCTTCCCAGTAACGGGTAAAATTCAATCCCTTAATTTATTTTTTAAAATGCCTTTTAAAATATTGATAGAATCCTGAATACGAAAATCCAGAATCCGCCAAAAAATAAGAATCCGAAATCAACGGATTAATCAGTTTCATTTTTGGGCGGATTTTTTGTAAGAATCCGAATACGAATTCGGTCCAAAAATTGGACGGATTGCCAACCCTGGACTATCAACACCCTCCCAAGAGAAATCGAACCCAGAAACCACCCCTACCTAAAACATATTTTTAAAAAACTTTAAAAAATCTAAAATAAAAAGTTGGTTTATTGAATTCAACTCCCCCCTCCTCAAGTGCCCCTAGAGGCTTTTAGGGGGCGTAGCCGTTAGTATAAAATAAACTATTCAATATTCTGTGAGAGAACATATTTTAGATAAAAAATATATTTGTCCAATGTTTTCTACTTTGTGTGAATGGAAGTGTGGCATTGAAACTATATTTTTCATGTATATATCAATGCTTAAATATAGAAAGTGGGGATATGGAATCTGAAAAAAAAATTTTATCGAAATATTTAAAAATATTGTTTGTTATGATATTTATCTATATATTTTATTTGTTCACAGTTTAGTCCATTTTTTTTACTCCAATTGTTTCAAAAATGTTTTGGGAAAATTACCATGACACATATTCTAATATTTAACTTCTTAAAAAGCGTAACTTTTCAATTAGGAAGTTGTTCGTACGTCCGATCTTAGCTGCTTATTTATTTAGTCATTTTACAACAAACAAATAAGCTCAGTTACTTTGGGTGAAATTGGCTATCTAACAAAATTATTATAAATGTAAAAATTGATTATGAACATTGAACAACACCTGTCAATATATTTATTTACATTATGGTTCTTTTCCCTTGAGAATGATGTTAGCTGGTTATTGTTGCGTTTCTTTATATCCACAATTTGTCCTTTATTTATACAATAAAAGTTGTCAAATAGGTGTCTCTATTTCTGAGTGGTTGATATGGTTTATAAGAACTGTGAATGAGAATGATATCATATGATTTATTATTTTAGTTTTTCTTTACATAAATCCTACAAAACAATTTTTCTGCTTGCGTCAGCATTTTATAGTTTTCCTCAAGTAGCTTCTCTAAATGACATGCCTGTCGTTTAGTAAGCTTATATCTAAAATTGCTTTATTAACCTAATCAAAATGATAATTTACATCTTTTTATTTTTACTTCTTTGTAGTCATATAAGACTTAAAAAAGAATTTTGGTAAGGTCAATTAAAATTTGCCTGAAGAAAAAAAGACTTCCCGTCATTTGTATGGCCCCAAAAACATGAAATTTGTATCGTGTGTCATTGACACATTTTTAAATTTTACATATCGGAGCCGATCAGAAGTCGCTCTATGAAGTAATTGTAGGTTTATCCGTCAAAGAAGTTTGAGCATTTTTTCATCTCCAAAAGGCAATTATTTTCAAGAAATTAATCATGTTGTAATCTTTTAGACTGAGCTTAGAAGAAGACCCGTTGTCCTTGTTACCAGCCTGGGATACTGTAACAATCCAGGTACATTTGTTTTGTAATTGGTCGTTTGGAGGTGCGGCTGCCGAGCCTAGGAAAGTAGATTTAATTTGGTCATTTTCCCTTTGGACAAGTTGAAACTAACATAATAAAAAAAATTCTTTTTGGGGGGAGGGTGTTTAGATAGGCAAGTTGATTTTGGTAAAATAAAAAAGAATTTCTTTGGAGGTGTACCATCCTATTTTATTCTTAAATAATTGAAAAAAGTTTGATCTCAAGGGAAGCAAAGTCTTGTAGAATTGCTCTGCAGCTGTATAAAAGTGAAATGTAACTTCCTATATGAAGCAAATATTACAAAAATCAATACTAACTATGCATAGTTGGATAAAGTACCAGAAAGATTTACTTAAATACACAGAAGCATAAAGCTAAAATGTTTTCAAAACAAAAAGTAAGAGTAGGAATAAATATAAATGGTAAGGAAACCTCAGATAAAGTGCATTTGTCTTCAGGAATAAAAGATATTCTTTTTTATAATTACCAGGGATCTTGGAGGATAGGATAATGGATGCAAAATTGATATACATTCCAAATGATTATATACAAAATTGCCTCTTCTGTAGAATAGAACTATTGGTTAAAAAGTTTAAACACTGCTAGTTTAAACCAAAAAAAAAAATTAAAAAGGAGCTAATTTATTTAAGTAGGTAACTGAAGATTAGTTCGGGTTGCCAAGAAATTTTATGAAGTTTAAGACTTAAGGGACTATTCCATGATGCCTGCAGAATGTCGATGCAACAATTTAGATTATTGCCACTTTTTTGAATTAGATTAATCTTAACATTTCATTCTCATACTAAAATGCCTATTCAATGGAACAGATATTTAACGATTTTGATCAATTTTCATTTATCCACCAATCTATTTATCTATTTATTTGTCTGTTGTGTAATGTCTTTATATCTATCTATATCTCTATTTATCAATATCTTTCCAAAAATATTTTGCAGTAAAACTATCTATCTATTTATTTATTGCCACTTTTTTGAATTAGATTAATCTTAACATTTCATTCTCATCCTAAAATGCCTATTTAATGGAACAGATATATAACGATTTTGATCAATTTTCATTTATCCACCAATCTATTTATCTATTTATTTGTCTGATGTGTAATGTCTTTATATCTATCTATATCTCTATTTAGGAAAGTAGCGAATCAGGCAGTATAAACAGTACAATCCGTATACCTGGCTGCCCTTCCGCGCAGCTGATGACCGCTCTGTATGGCCTTGCGCAGTCCTTGCACAGTGCCCATCCTGCCACCATACCTTCTGATATTTTAAACAGGTGATGGATTACTCAAAATGAGAATAAAAAAATTGAAGTAAAATAGAAATAAATACTTTCTGAAGAAAAAGCAATATTGTAAATTGCATTCATGATATATGCAGTTTGTTTTCAACAAAAATAACCAAGTTTTCTTCACGGTTAAGGACATGTAGTTGTAGTAATACTTACTAGCGGTTACTTTTCAAGTGGCCTCTAGGGGATCTTAAGGGAAATGGGGGGGGGGGGGGTTAGTTGATCCTACTTTTTCAATATTTTATAGAAATAAAGTAAAAGAAATTTTGGAAGGGTTATATCTCGTGGCGATTTCTCTTGGGATGGGAGAGGGTAATTAGATACAAATATACCCTGGACCTAAAAATAGCTTAACTGTAAAGAAGAAACATATCGGTCCAGCAGTTAGTGAGATTCTTAATTCGGTACAAACGCACACACAGATGAACATTCATTTATATAAGGATATAGCTTAAATTAAATTGTTTATAGACTTCGTATTAATTTTGATGAAAGGATCTACTTAAGGATCCCGTAATAAAAAGGTATTAAAGAGATCAAAAAAGTCTCAATTTTATTTTGATTTCCCCCACATGATATTTGGAAAATCGTTAAATGTTGAATAGATAAAAAAAAATAAAATTGCGGTATTTTAACGTTTCAAAAAAATTATATTGAGCTTTCCAATACCTGTTATCGAAACCAATATACCTATGAAATTTTAGTTTCTAAAGTGTGTTTAAGTGTACAAAAATCGTTTTTAGTGATCTTTAAGTAGATCCCCTGTCCCAGTAGATTTAAATTAGGGTTGGGCCGGATATCCGGTCTGGCCGGTTATCCGGCCGGATATCCGGCCGGATATCCGGCCATTTTCAATATCCGGCCGGATACCGGATATTAAAACTATTCGGTTACATGATATCCGGCTGATTTTTGACGCCGGATATCCGGTAAATTGCCGGATAACGAACGTTGACCAGATATCCGGCCGAAACCGGATATCCGGTATCCGGTATCCGGCCAAAAAAGTATCCGGCCCAACCCTAATAAATCCCGAAATATATATCCATGTTTCCTGATTTGTTGTGCAAAACTTTGATTTTCCGCAATTTTAAACTGAACTTGATTAATGCAGATTGCATTTCTTATATCTCATCTTTTCCCTTTCCATCACAGTTTCTCCATCTTTATTCTCAGTTAAGAATTAAATTTTGCTTTTGTTAGGTGTATATTACCTTAGAGGATGGGTTAATCTTGAAATTAGAGACAAACCCCTAAGATTCTAAGCAGCGTTTCGGAGCCGGGAGCCGGGAGCAGCAACATTTTTGGTGGAGCCGGAGCCGTATTTTTCGTTAAAAACGGCTCCGGCTCCAGATTAGCTAAAAATGATTTTTAAAAGTAATATTGTAATTTGGCAACGGTCTATTTCCATATAATAAACTGAAAAACTATTATTACTTAACAAATAGACACACATCCTTCTACTTTTATATAGCTTTAATCAAATAAAAGCAAAATATTTTATATTATTTATTTTATTTTATCAAATTCAATAATGAACAAAATTTGATATATTAATTTTAAGGTAGGAGCCGGAGCCGCATCAAAATTAAACGGCTCCGAAATTCTAAGGCTCTTTTTATCTCAGATTTTGAGAGACAGTGAAGATAAAAAGATGTAGATTCCCAATTTTTTACCTCGTCTGTAGACTAAAATTATAGTTTGAACTCGGCTGTAACCAACAACTGAATAAATTCGAAAAAATGTTTGGTAATTTCAGCTCATTTTTTGTATTTAGGGGGGCAATGTAAGTCTGTTTATTCATTATTTATTAATATTGGCTGGGACTGTTAATGGGCCGTTTAATTCCCCTTATTCTTTTTATCCATGCAAGTCGTCTAACATAGCAGCAGTAGATAGTCTTCAACTTCCTTACTTGTAACACGGTTAAGTCAAACAACAACATGATAATATGATATACCAATACTAAACTAACCATAATTATTAATGTATGGTGATTAATGTCTCTTAAACGGCTTGTTTTAGTTTTAAGTGAATCCTCATAGAATTTGTTTTGTTAGGATATCCCGAAAAATTTGCGAGCATGTGCTGTCCAAATTTAGCAGCCTGGTTGAACCCAAGCTGACCCAAGTGGTGGCTCTTCAGATGTTATTCAATACACAGTTCATCACAACTATGTTCCTGTCCAGAGAATTTAAGGTAAGGAGAATATTCGCTGATTTACTCAGTACTCACGTTAAGCAACCAAAAAAATAGGATAGGGTAGAGTATATAGAAAGATGTTTTATCTTTATATAATTTTCATCCCGGGCAAAGAAAATGAACTTATGGGTCAATATTTTATTTCATGATTACCTTTTTTTATTTAAGAGGGCCAAGCCTACTAATGCTCCATTCGCCAACTAATAGTTATTCACACTGCCGTACTTTGTTCGTAATTATTCTCCCAAGGAATGGCCTTAAATTTCTTGCTTTTATTAATACTAAACTATCTGTCTCCAGTGAGAATGGGGACAATGGGATGTTTATTATAGTCCCCAAAGTTTTATAATACCTTGCCTAATTCGTTGACCTAACAACTTTGGGAACTTTATAGAGTTTTGATAGGTTGATTCATTATGTTGAGTGTTCAACGTTTCAACCACTCATTTTAATACATAGGAGTATTTTTGTGTATTATCACTGGGAAAGTACACCAATTTATCGGCCATTTCTTATACCGTTAGATCCCTGATCAATCTGTCTCTCTACTATACAGTTTATGTGATCATAAGCAACTGACTAACTCGCTCAAATATAGACGCACATACACACAGCCAGATACTTTTTAAAAAAATTTAATGTATTTTTTTTATTTAGGATGATTTGAAATGCCAGGTTGAGGAGATTGAGAACAAAATAAATGCAAACATAGATCCGTTTGATCAATCAGGAACTTAATCATTTATATCTACATTTATGCGTTCTTAGTAAAGATTTGTGTCTACGTCCCCAGCATTTAGGGGTCAGAAAAATAGCTTCAAACCATCCAGAAATCTTAAATCTGAAAATAAAATAGCCTAAAACCATCACAGGACCTACCTGAAATAGAAAACCCAATCAGTTGAGTTTATACCTAATTTAGGAGAAAGATCTCATATGTTCATATGACGCAAATAAGATATAAAGAGAAAATACAGGGAGCATATCTATAATACAATGTAGAATGATGTCTGTCTGTCTGTCCGTCCGTCTGTCCCTCAAGATACCGGTAACCACTGAACCGATCGGAAGCATAAAAAATCATTTCCTATCGTTTTAGGCAAAAATTGGATGTCTAATTAACAAAGTGGTAAGATGTATGTTAGTCTATCTATTTGAATTATCGCTTTTCTTGCTTTGACATATTTTAATAAATAAATATTAAGTATTTACTAAATATTTTTATAGTTAAACAGAACAATCATATTTTCTTGCTTTTTACTACAAAATTATGATAAATGATCAAGAAAATTTTCAGTATTTTCTGAGCATATGAACAGCCGAGTGAAACGAACCTGTGCCAGAGAATTGACATGTCTGTGTCCACTCGTACCTAAGGTATACAAGTCTTTCAGCTGTATTATACCAGGGATCTTAAGGGATAAGACAATGGGCGATACATCAATGTATATCACAATACTACAGTTCCCTTTCTTTATATTAAAACTAGCGGCTTTGCCCTTAGCCTCTAGGGGCTTTGCCCCAAGAGGTAATTAAAAAATATAGGTAGTACATGTGGTGTTTCTTCACCTTCATCCTCTGCATCATCAAAAAAAAAAATGCGGATCTTCATCTTCATGATCTCCATCATCAAGAAAAAATGAGGGGAATTTTTTTTTATTTTTGGGGGGGTTGGGGGTGTCCCACGCCTCAAGAAAATGGCCTGAAACCACCACAGGACCAGTAAGTATATTCCCTGAAGAGTAGAATCCGATCGGTTCAGTGGTTACCGAGATCTTAAGGGACAGACGGACGGACAGACATCAAGCTACTTTGTATTATAGATAATTATGACAAAAATGTGACAGTGTTAAATTGAAATCACCAATAAAGATTTGATTAAAGTGTCCTAATTTTTTAAGCCAACGAATGAAAGCGTGTAAACAATCTTTTGGTATCTTATCGTTGTATTATCCTCATAATTTAGAATTTTAGGAATCTATGAATCCCTATCGAAGTCAATGCTCTTAATTTAAGATAATTTATTTTAAGGATCGAGCTGAGTTAATATCTGAAATAAAATCTACCCCACCTACATCCTCTATCTAATATCATATATTTTAAGGATCAAGCTGAACTAATATAAGGAATGAAAAAAACTTTACCTTTACAGTACCCTATCTTATGCTTTGTACTTTTAAGGATCGAGCCGAGTTGATATCTGGAATGAAAGCCACCCTACCTCCATCTTCACAATCTTCCTCTCAGGAAATATATCTATCTTTGTCGTGGAATGTCCTTGTTAAAATAACAACAAAAAAACGCTTTTCTAAAAGAAACCTATTTGTCTACCTGTGACTCATATACAATATACATAATACATATACGATTTATTTTGACAATTCAATTTTTATATTAGCTGTCTGTTTAAAAAAAGTTTTTTTTTGTTGTTGTTTTGGATGTTATGTAGCCATATTTTTTCCATTTATTAATGATTTAAGGGGTATAGTCCCTTTCGTGGCAACGCACCTTTAAGGGGCGATTTTTCGTTTTTTTACAGTAGCTTTTCTCATATTTCTAGCACCTGCGGGAGGCTCTAACCCTGCGGGGCCAATTGCCTAACCCTGTGGGGCAATCACCGAACCCAATGTAACCTAACCTAAAATAACCTATAAAAAGGAACTATTCCCATTTAAGTTGTTTAAAAGAAGAAAATCAAAAGGTCGTCTTTAAGGGGGGGGGGGAAGTTTTGCCACTTTCACGTAATCCGTGATTATTAGGCTAGGTATTGATGTGAGACTATAGGTTATTTGGGATAAAAGTTTACTTTTGGGTAGTACTTCACGTATATTTAATCATTTTTTGGATAGGTCTCCAGGTTCAGGTGCTGCAGGCTGGAAGGTGGTTTCTGGACAGGTAAAAAAATTTTAAAATTTTTGTTTGAAGAGTTAGAGATCAAATTATTAAACAAAATATGCATCTTTATGGATATTATTGAAATATTAGAAGAAAAAATTAAAATCGGCCTCCAGGTTCAAGTGCTGCAGGCCTCCAGGCCCACTCTGGACAGGTAAAAAAACAAGTTTTTTATTTGAAGAGTTAGAGGTCAACTTATAAAATAGAATATGCATATTTTTTGATATTATTGACATATTTGAAGAAAAAATTAAAATCGGCCTCCAGGTTCAAGTGCTGCAGGCCTCCAGGTCCACTCTGGACAGGTAAAAAACAAGTTTTTTTTATTTGAAGAGTTAGAGGTCAACTCATAAAACAGAATATGCATATTTTTTGATATTATTGACATATTTGAAGAAAAAATTTAAATCGGCCTCCAGGTTTAGGTGCTGCAGGCCTCCAGGTCCACTCTGGACAGGTAAAAAAACAAGTTTTTTTATTTGAAGAGTTAGAGGTCAACTTATAAAACAGAATATGCATCTTTTTTGATATTATTGACATATAAGAAGAAAAAATTAAAATCGACCTCAAGGTTCAGGTGCTGCAGGCCTCCATGTCCACTCTGGACAGGTAAAAAATTAAATTTTTTATTTGAAGAGTTATAGGTCAACTTATAAAACAGAATATGCATATTGTTTGATATTATTGACATATTTGAAGAAAAAATTAAAATCGGCCTCCAGGTTCAGGTGCTGCAGGCCTCCAGGTCAACTCAGGACGGGTAAAAAAATAAAAAAATAAATATTTGAAGAGTTAGAGGTCAACTTATAAAACAGAATATGCATTTTTTTGTTATTATTGACATATTTGAAGAAAAAATTAAAATTGGCCTCCAGGTTCACGTGCTGCAGTGCACTCTGGGCAGGTTAAAAGAGTGCACCTGAAGAGTTGAAGAGTTAGGGGTCAGTTTTTAAAACAACATTAGCATCTTTTTAGATGTTACATGTATATAAAAAAAAAAATAAAATTGGCGTTCAGGTCCTGCAGGCTTCCAGGTGAACTTTAGAGACTATTTTCAGGTATATTTTCTGTTTATTTGATTTCCCCCCTACTTTTTTTTTCTATTCTATATTTATTTAAACCTGGTAGTTATCATATTCATTGAAACTTTTTGATGGATCCCAGTGACCGCTGTTGGCCATTGGCCAGGTAAATATCAAGGTAATTTTTGAATTTAGAGGAAAGGTATGTATTTAAAAATGGTTAAAATAAGATAATATAGTAAAATTAATCATTTAAGGCTTCAAAATGTGTGTCCAGACAGGCTCCAGGTCCTTAAATTTCACTATATTCTTGTATTTTAAGTTTTAAACTTATTCTATTTCGAAATCTTTCTTCTAAATTCCAAAATAACCATTTGAGATATTCACCTAGCCGGCAACAACCAGCGTTCACCAGGATCTAGGTAAAAGTGTCACTGTCCATATAAAAAAAGTAAAAATGTATGATACCTACCTACCATGTTTTAAAACAGGAAAAAAAGCAAAAATACCTGAAAATGAAAGCCTGCAGCACTTAAACTTGAAGGCCGATTTTAATTTTATCTTCAAGTATATCTATTATATCCAAAACAATGCATATTTTGTTTTATAAGTTGACCTGTAACTTTCCAGATAAAAAGACTTAATTTATACCTGTCAAGAGTGGACCTGGAGGCCTGCAGGATCTGAACATGGGGTCCGATTTTAATTTTTTCATCAAATATGTCAATAATATAAAAAAGAAGCATATTCTGTTTTAGAAGTTGACCTCTAACTCTTCAAATAATTTTTATTTTATTTGTTACCTTTCCAGAGTGGACCTAGAGGCCTACAGCACCTGAACCTTTAGGCCGATTTTAATTTTTTCTTCAAAAATGTCAATAATATCAAACAATATGCATATTCTGTTTTTTAAGTTGTCCTCTAACTCTTAAAATAAATTTTTTTTTTTTTACATGTCCAGAGTGGACCTAGAGGTCTGCAGCACCTGAACCTGGAGACAGATTTTAATTTTTTCTTCAAATATGTCAAAAACGTCAAAAAAGATGCATATTCTGTTTTGTAAGTTGTCCTTTAACTCTTCAAATAAAAAATTTGATTTTTTACCTGTCCAGAGTGGACCTGGAGGCCTGCAGCACCTGAACCTGGGGGCTGATTTAAATTTTTTCTTCAAAAATGTCAATAATACAAAAAAAGATGCATATTCTGTCTTATAAGTAGACCTCTAACTCTTCAAATAAAAAAATTAATTTTTTTACCTGTCCAGAGTGGACCTGGAGGCCAGCAGCACCTGAACCTGAGGGCCGATTTTAATTTTTTCATCAAATATGTCAATAATATCAAACAATATGCATATTCTGTTTTATAAGTTGACCTCTAACTCTTCAAATAAAAAACTTGTTTTTTTACCTGTCCAGAGTGGACCTGGAGGCCTGCAGCACTTGAACCTGGAGGCCGATTTAAATTTTTTCTTCAAAAATGTCAATAATATAAAAAAAGATGCATATTCTGTTTAATAAGTTGACCTCTAACTCTTCAAATAAAAAATTAAATATTTTACCTGTCCAGAGTGGACCTGGAGGCCTGCAGCACCTGAACCTGGAGGCCGATTTTAATTTTTTCTTCAAATATGTCAATAATATCAAAAAATATGCATATTCTGTTTTATAAGTTGACCTCTAACTCTTCAAATAAAAAACTTGTTTTTTTACCTGTCCAGAGTGGATCTGGAGGCCTGCAGCACTTGAACCTGGAGGCCGATTTTAATTTTTTCTTCAAATATGTCAATAATATAAAAAAAGATGCATATTCTGTTTAATAAGTTGACCTCTAACTCTTCAAATAAAAATTTTTATTTTTTCCTGTCCAGAGTTGCTGGAGGCCTGCAGCACCTAAACCTGGAGGCCGATTTTAATTTTTTCTTCTTATATGTCAATAATATCCATAAAGATGCATATTTTGTTTAATAATTTGATCTCTAACTCTCCAAACAAAAATTTTAAATTTTTTTTTACCTGTCCAGAAACCACCTTCCAGCCTGCAGCACCTGAACCTGGAGACCTATCCAAAAAATGATTAAATATACGTGAAGTACTACCCAAAAGTAAACTTTTATCCCAAATAACCTATAGCCTCACATCAATAGCTAGCCTAATAATCACGGATTACGCGAAAGTGGCAAAACTTCCACCCCCCCCCCCTTAGATCTAAAACAAAGCCAAGTTTTAATAAGATAAATATGTATTAATGTGACAGGATGTGTCTAATATGATGAATCTAAACCCAGCACCCCCATCAAGATTCCAACTTTTACCTATAGCCTCCACCGGCAGCGGTTCAACAACCCTTTCTGTCGGTGGCAAATCGGCGGAGAGCGGCGGCCGCAGCCCGCGCACACCGCGCGAGCCAGTCAAAACCCCAACCGCCGTAACAGGCGGCAAAACTCTTGATGTGAAGAAGTCGGCAGCTACCACGCCCACAGCGGGCTCAACGCGGAAGCGCGACCGCTCGCCTGTGGCGGCAACTGCCGCTAGCTTCTTCGGATCAATGGGCAGCAGTTGGTTTGGCGGCAGCGGTGGTGGTGGTGGCAGCGGGAATGGCGGCTATGGAAACAGCTGACAGGGAGGTTAGAAAACTTAAGTTTCAAGCAACTTGTATAAAAAGTTAATGGACAATTTAATATGTATGTAATGCAATGCCTAAAATTGTAAATCTTTATAAAAATCTTTTTTTTAATGATGTCTTGTTTTTAATATTTTGTTTGCTTGTTATGTTTTTATTTATTTTTATAAAATACTTTTATTAGCTTTACAAATTGTAGTAGGTATTTTTACAAGGAATTTAGTGGGTAAACGCGCGGTGAAGGTAAACTGATTTTTAAACTCAAAGAATATTGTTTATTTTCGCATTCCTTTGCTCATTATAATTTCTCTTTAAACTCTTTGCTTTATTTAGGAGCTTTAAAAACTTAAATCTGATAATTTTTATACCTAAACATATTGGTTGATTTAAATTCAATACAAATTAGGGTTGGCAATCCGGATCCGGAATCCGCCCAATTTTTGGTCAACTTTGGAATCCGAATCCGGAATCCGTTTTTTAATAGCGGATTCGGATTCTTAAATGGTAGGCTAAAATTAGCGTCTTGAGTTTTTTCTTTCAACTCCCGCGTTTTGAAGGCAAAGATTACCTATCATCATTATACCTATATAAAATCTTTTAAAATCTGGTTCGATTCTCGGAAGTGAATTATAGAGAACACCAAGAACATTAATTTTTAGGACATATGTAGCACTTAATTTTTTTTAATTTAAAAAAAAAGCCTTTTAAAATATTGCTAGAATCCGGAATCCGCCAAAAATAAGAATCCGGAATCCACGGGAATCCGCCATTTTTGTTGACGGATTCTTGTAAGAATCCGAATCCGGTCCAAAAATTTGACGGATTGCCATCCCTAATACAAATATACACAGTAAGGACGTATAGATAAGGATTGTCTTTAAGAACTTTGATTGTATTGTATGACATCAAAATGTTTTTCTTATAGGGTATACTAACGGATACGCCCCTAGAGGCCCTAGGAGTACTTGAGTGGGGGATGTTGGAGTCGAACCTCCCCTATTTTAATCAATTTTTATTTTTAAAAAGACAAATTTTAAGAAACTTTTTTTTGTAAAGGAGAACCATATTGGTTAAGCAAACAGCAAGATCCTTCGGTGCAAACAGACAGACGGTCACACTGATAAACTCTTGGACATTCTGTTACTTATATCATATGATTACTTCCTTAATTTTTTTAATTCATAAGAAAGTGCATTTTTTAAACATTGCACTTACACACACACAAACAGACCAACCCAAAGGTTATCTTAATAGCCGCAAAGTTTATTGCTTGTGCGTAATTTAGTGCAAAGTTCTTATTTACCTCTCAACAAAATAAAACTTTTAATCCTCCAGGTTTTAAAAGAAAGATTTTCGTTATTCATATCAGATTTATTCGTGTTATTCCCTTCATTTTAAGTTTTTTTTAATTTATAAGATTCGAGATGAGTTTGTATAATTTTTTTTACAAAATTATGTTTTTATTTCATATCAAATAAAAAATATAAGCTCGTTGCTGCACTCCTATGGTCTATTCAGAATTTGCTTGGTTTTTACTTGTTAGAGTTTCAGAATATCCAACTAAAAGTAGATAGCGAGAAATTCAAATATTAAAAAATTCAAAGGGATAGTTGCATGAAGTACATGTAACAAGTTTGGATACTTGAAGTAGTGAGTCTTAAAATATAGACTTTTGTATTACATTTAATAACAAACAATTAGGATATTTTAAAATAACGTGGTAGAAAGTTAAAATTCTTTCAAATATTAGTCCTAGATATGTAGTTTAAACTATGGATCAGAAAACAATATGCAGTTCAATAAATTCAAGTTTTGATGCACTTCGTGCAACTACCCCTTTATAATTTCATTCAAATATCTGATTTGGTGAAAATATATTTTGTTTGAGGGGTGGGGGAGATTAACGTCTTGGTAAAAATTCAAAAAATATTGTAAAAAGACTTGGTTAGAACTTTGTGGTTTGTTTGGTATTAAAGGAAACCTGTCTTGTATAAATCTTATTGGGGGATTCTTAGAGTAGGATAATTGGGTTAGGTGACTTTTTACTTTTCAATTAATCATGTTCTTCTTGGGAATAACAACTTTCTAAATTTTCTTTTTAAGAAAACTTTTGTTCTTTTTACGACTAATTGTTTTATTTTGATAATGTTAGAAGGAAAAATAAAGTTTTAACAAGGAAGACATCTTACTATAGTACTCACTCAGACTTGAACAAGAAAATATTAACTTTAAAATAAATTCATTCTTTTCTCTTTTTTTTCATTCTTAGTGACAGTTTTTTTACCAGGGTCCTTTAGGGATAAGACAAAGGACTTTAAATTGTCCCTTTTATAATTCTACCCCAAATATTGAGGTAAAGATTAATTATTTGTCAGTGATCCATCCCTTCTTGAGTAGAATAGCTTTGCTTAGGCATAATTAAAACCATTGGACTATTTTGGTGCAGCGTAATTCTCAGGGATCTTAAGGGATACGACGATTATGATAAACAAGATAATTAAACCCTTTTGTAGATTATAATCATTGGTTGAAAAGATGGGACTCCTTTAGTTTGAAACTAACAAATCAAAATTCAATAAAAAGTACCCAAAGTTTTGAGTCAACGGATAAGATACCTAACGTGTTAATAAAACTTTGGATACCAGTGTAATTAACAGTCCAATGTCCCGTCCCTTTTTGATAATTTTACAATCTGGTTTGTTTGCCTATTATTGGTTTAATTATAATTTTGCAGATAGAATATATTCAATTTATATTACAAACACATACAACACAGTGAAACAGAGATAGACCAATAACAATTATATTTGGGTTCTATTTTGTAAACATTGGGTGGAATTTTATACAAGTAGGAAAATATCCATATTCTATATGTGAAGCAAACAAAGTTCACTGTTAGACAAATGGATAAAGTAAATTAAAGATCAGATGATTACCTATAGGTCATTAAATTTTGAAAGGAGCTAATTATTTCATTATACGTCAATTTTATATATCTCAATATATATTCTAATAAAATCACGCAACTTTTCCAATGTCCAATTTATAAGACATTTGTATAGAAATTATAAAAATAGTTCTAGTTGCCTATCATTTCATAGATTTGGTTCTTAATGTGTTTAATTAAATTTCAGTTTTTAAAGTACTCCTTCCCCTTACTTTAAAGATATACAGTACCTAACAGAACAGATACCCAAGCAAATTATGTTATAAAATATTTAAATCGCTCAGTGTCTGAGTAATAAATAATTTAATTACCTACTAAAATAAAAAATCCTCCAATTTGTAAATAAAATTTTCTAAAGTTATTAAGCTAGGTAGATAATATTTGTACATTTTTATGCTATTTATTGATAATCATTAGGTTTTTAGATTGCAGTTTTTAGAATGATGCTAAAAAAGAACAAAAAACAATTTTCATTATTAAACTTTAAAGGACTTTTTTTATTTTACTTTTTGTTATTTTTCAGCATCAAAAGTTGTTGAATGTGTGATTTTTATCCTTTATTCTGTGATATTTAATTAAAGTAATATTTATAGTTGTGATACTATCAAAACCTTTTTAAAAAAAACTTTTTAACAGCCCAACTTAATATTTTATTAAAATTTTCAAAACTAGATAGATTTTAACATTTAGATCATTTTATCCTTTTAGCATTTAAGAAAAATTTATTTCCCATTTTTTTCAGGAATAATGGGTGTAGTCAATGAGATAAAATATAAAGCTTTTTTTGTTTTCAAATTGAAATATCAGGGGAGGGGGAGTGGCATGGTGGTGATTATTTTTAAAGATCTCGTATTCAATGTTTAAAGGGCAGTTCATAGAAAAAGATATTATGCCTTTCATACTTTTTTTATGAGATTTTTACATTTATTACAACCCCCGGATTTTTTTTGTAAACAAATAATCTTAATCTTATTGACTTCCCCTTTTTCCTATAATTTTACTTATATTTATAAAATATGTTAAACCAATACTTTTTATTGCTAAAGTTATGTATTAAAATTTCCAGAGGTTTTTGAAAATCCCAAGTGAGTTAAAATGACCATCGCCGGACTTGAGACTCTGACCAGATATGTTTCACCCATCAATCCAGGTACGCAGCTTCTAATTAGCAGAGCTACTCTATTTTTTACTTTTATAAATAGCCCATGGTCTGTACATTTCTCAAAATTGATAATTTCTGAGAAATGATCTAATGTAGCAAAACTTCCACAATCCAATCACAAATTATGATACGTTACGTATTTGATCAAACCGTCTATTTTGCCTTTGTAATAGGCTCCATCATATGGATTTCTTTAGAAATTGAAGAAAAATATATCTTACCTAGGTAGTTTTAAAATCAAACCACTACTTATAATTTTTCTATAAAACATTTTTCTTTCAGGTATGTCTTTAAATCAAAATTCCTTCAACTTTTTGGTTTAAGTGTAGGTAATTTTTTTTATAAGCAAGCACATTTATTCCTAGTAGATCAGGTTCTTGTATTTAGCTTTCTGTTTATCCGAGAACATAAGCAAAAAAGAAAGAAAAATAGAAAGATTTGGTAAATTTATCAATAAAAAGTCAGTTTGGCAAAAATAACATATACATTGGGATGCCTGCAAGTTGTCTATATTATTACAGCATAATACATTACTTTTTTTGCGTCTAATACTTTTTTAAAATTGTTAGGTATTTGTCCTTAAAATAATGTTTTATTAAAACTTTGAAGTATAACTATAAGCTTCTTAAATTTTTATGATATATTTATTATTTGAAAGTCACTGAGGTAGGCCTAAACAAACAGTATGAATTCGACTTGTACTTTGCTTTAAAGTCCACCCCTCACCTTCCTCCCCTTGGAGGTATGAGATAGCTCCCTTAAAGTTTTGATTGTATGATTATCACCTAAGGCATTGTAGAAAGAGAGATGTAGAGAGCAGAGATAGCTTTGTAGGGTGTTGGACTGTCCCTAATATGAATAAGTTACAAAACCCTAAAAGGTCCAAATTAAAATAACTCGTAGGTACTAAAATATAGATTGAAGATAGAAGTCCTTTTTTGTCTTCTGCTAAATTGTTCTTGAATCTGAATTATTGTTTTATGACATAAGACTTTTTAATATGACATAAAGCTTTTTAATGGTATTTGGGGCCGGATAAAATTTCTAAGCTTGGATTATGTCGATGAGAGATTGCTTATTTAAAGGATACATTATCCCGCATAGAAAAGATTTAAAACAAATTGGAAGTGGATAAACTTATTTTTCTCCTGTTTATTCCTATTTTCTAGGTGTATTTTTAAAAAATTTGGATTTTGTCATCCTTGCTTAATAACTATTTAAAACTTTTTTTTGTAGTAGATTTTTATACTTTTTAAAAATCGGGGCATTTTCTATCCAAATGAAAAAAGATGGCAATCACTATATTCATTATCAAAAGAGGGGAGTTCTCGTCTGGGTGTGCGGGGGGTGGTTTTTTTTCAGGGGGTATGGTCACATTTATACCAGACCTAGGGTTTGTATTTGTGTTAGTGTCACCAATACGGAAGTACTAAAGTACAAAAGACGTCAAAATTGTAAACCCCCCAGATTTGATGATAAATTAGGACAATTTTGATGTTTTAAGATTAGATTTTGTTTTTAATTATTTATATCACCATGGGTATTTGTTAAAATAAAAAAGTTTTTTATAGTTATTTCTTTCATCGTATTATAAACGGCTTTCCGCGGATACACGGGCTAAAAAACTGGTTTTAATCTTATGATTGTACATTTTTATATTCGTAGAAAGCTGGATATAATACGATGCTAGACATAGTTTTTTCGTATAGATTAGAACCGGTTCCTATCCACCGGATTCGAATGAATACGAGAAAACACTTTTAAGATATTTCAGGGTAAAAAAGTTATAAATTCATAATAGGTACAAAAATAACTTAAATAAAAAATGTTCATATTGTAAAATAAAACAAACAAAAAATCCGTCAATTTTATATTAAATGGTTTATTGCTATAAGAGAAAAAGAATAATTTTGTGGTTGGTTGCAATACTATCAAAAACAAAGTATTACCCAAAAATTCTTGCTTTTAAAAGGCCCAACCTTTATAATAATGTAATACCCCCTGGTTATTTAGCTTTCCCCTGGCTGTTACTTAGTATAATGTTTGTACTTGTAGGTTAGAGAATAAAGAAATTGTTAGCATGGTGCATTCACTCAAATCTCTTTTGTTACCGTTAGTCTTATTCTTTTAGCTCTGCTTTTAAAGTATCGTCTTCCTTGTTTATTCCTTTATGCAGCTTTGCGGAGCCGTTTGATTATGGTGCGGCTCCGGTTCCTGCTCCGGATCCGGCTCCGTGGATCTGCCTGTGAAGATAGCGGCTCCAACTCCGGATTTGACTCCGGCTCCAACCTAAAATCAAGATAAACTGGATCATTGTTAAACAAGGTCAAAACCATGTATATTTGGAAATGCGTGCTAGGTAAGTTATGGAGTAACTACGCAACCTATGTCTGTCATTTTCTAGGCATTGTGACATACTGAAATATTGTAAACATAATTTAAAACCTCCATCCTAAATCTGTAATGATGGACAACATGATAAAATAGATTAAAACACAGAACCAAGCTGCATCTTATTTTATTAACATAGACAAGATATAAACATGAACATAGCATAATCATTATAATAAAATAAGCTGCGGATAACTGGAGAGTAGGACAATTGATGAGCAGGCAAACAGTCCTGTAATAAACATAAGTTTAATATTACTTATGCTTTGTCTCTTACTTGTATTTCCTCTTCTCTTTCTTGGCCTTCCTTCTCTCCTTCTTTGATAAGCGCAGCGCCTCCAACTCTTCCTTCAGCTGGAGATTTTCTTGGTGTAGTCCGTCTTTGACACGGAACAGTTTATCATACGCTGATTGCTCCCAGGACGCGGCTTCACGGAGTTTTTTTATCTCCAACTTAAGATTATTGATCTCTGCCTCCCTTTCAGTATCCCTGCTTTCCTTGAGGAGGTCCATTTCCAATCGTAGCGACTCAAAGTCGATACTAAGATGCGTTAAGTCAGTACATTTTTGTTGGTACATCCCAGCAATGCGGCTCGTAACTTTTTCCGCCTCGCGCTCACGGACAAAGTCCTGCTGTCTCCCCTTGTTGCTCCCCTTCAATACTCGCTGCAACAATCTCTCTAGGAGTCCTAGGGAATTTGGGCTACGGGCTCCGTTGGGTCTGGCGCCACTTACAAGGCTGTCACTACGCTCCCTACTTATTGTACGGTGTGATGATCTCCTCAGTGGTGCTTTCCTCGACGTGCTGCGTGCGCGCCTGCTATGAAACATCCCCCTGCTCTTGAGAACGCTGACCATGAAGGGGTCATTGGCGTATTCTCTAGTCAAAGAGACAGGGAGGGGTAGCGGCAGCGGCGCCAACACCTTCTGCTTCGGCCTCCTCGGGTGTTGATACGCATGAATGTGGTGCCTCTGTATCCAATCCAGCAGGATCTGCTCGGCCATCTCTGTCGGCTTCCTCCCCAGCGACTTCTTGGAGTGGAATTCGGCATAGGCGGCTGCGAACGTGGCTAGGGCGCCGTCCTGGACGGTGAGAAAGCATTTGTGAAGAGACAGGGATTGCTCACCTGTCTCTTGCGTCACACGCCTTATCTCATTGTTCAGGTCGCCAAGGCTAGCCCAGTGCCGTTTCGAAGTCCGCACAGAATCTCCCTGTAGAGAAGGTGACTCTGTGCCTGCCTGATGCCACAGCTACCTCGGTTAGCGCCTTCATGGTGTTCACCAAGTTCTCCTCCGACTCCTCCATGAAGAAGTTGGTTATAACGTCATACGTGACGTACATGGGCCGCTCCTCGGACTCCAGCATGTCAATGTTCGCCTCCAGGAATTGTTCCAACGTCTCTTCGCCGGTATGCTTGAAGATGATCTCGACCTTCAGGTTGAAGGGTTCCAGCAGATAATCAGCCACATGGAGATGGATGGGCTTAGCGGCCTCCTCCTCCAGGCTCTTTCTCTTCTCCCCCCGGGCAGTCTCAATGGCGTCACGGGCGATGTTATCAGCTCTTTGCGACATTCTAAAATTTGGAAAAAAATTAGTTTTTCTTTGTTTGGAAATACAAACTTATTTGTCGCTTCGCAAAAGTTATATATTATTTTTGGAAAATTGAGAAATCTTAGTTTACTGTTTGATTTCTACATATTTGAAAAGTATTTTTATAGAAGATAAAAAAATAGTATGCATTATTTTTTATATTATTTTGGTAAATTGTCGGCGAAAGAGATTTGAAAAGAAAATAATTGTTTGTTAAGCTAACGCTTCTAAGTATTTTTATGTTTGGACACATTATGTACATATAATAAATCATATTTATAATTATATTTTTAAAAATAGTGTAAAAATATATCGAATGTGTGTACTGCAATTTAGGAAAAATGCGTGGTTTTGGAAAACAAACATTCGTCAAATCACATTTTTTTATAAAACATTTGAATAAAAATATCTACCTTGAAAGTCTTGAAAACAAGCTTAAATTATCAGGTGGGCGTGTACAGGATGAGATATCCGAGACAGATGCTTTTAATCGATTTAAGCACATATCTTGTCACTTTTTACCCACAAAAAATTACCAATAGGGTTTTTACACATACGTTCAGTTCCGTTTCCTCGAGATGACTACAGCCATGCGCGAAAAAATTGTATGTTTCTCGTAAATGAGTTTATATTTTTGAAAAAAGTGTGTGTTTTTCTTTAGAATATTGGATATTTAATTTGTAAAAGAAAGAAAATAGAAATAAATGAGCAAGAAATTTTGTTTGTAAAAAAAAATTGTTTGAAAATTTTTGTTTGTAAAGACAAACAATTGTTTGAAAATTTAGCAAATTTTCTTGATAGCTCTGATGTATTCAGAGCTGATTTTTCCTGCTTATAAAATGACCATGATCTTGCTTGGGTTCAAGCCCTTCTTGGTAAGAACGTCTGCGGCTTGTAGCTCTCCTGGAACCCAAACTAGCTCTTCTATCTCCTTGTCTTTCAGCCATTGTTTGACCATTCCAATCTCTCTTCTTAGTCTTCTCTCTCCTACATCTGTGGCACTGTGGATTGCTACATTAGCGTCTTGGTTGTCAATGATGGCAGTAATTGGAAAGTTGTATTTGTTTCCAAGAACTTCTTGTAGAAACCATCTGGTGGCTATAGCTGCATCGATACCTGTTGTAAGGCTCATGGTTTCTGCTGTTAGAGTAGAGTTGGTAACTCTTTGAATCTTGTTTGATTTCCACTCAATTGGAGCACAATCTCCTGTTTTTGGATTGACCATAAACATGATGTATCCTTGTGCACTGTCAACTCCATTGTTTAGGTTACCAAAGCTTGCATCGGTGAAAATCCATATTTCTGCCTCTTTCAGATCCTTGATGTCTGCTATTCTGACTCTTGACACATCTTTCATCTTTATTAGAGTCTTCCTTGCAGCTTTCAAATCAGCAACCGTGCCTCCTTGCATCTTTGTGGATGCTTCAATTAGCTCAAAAGCTAAGTCAGGTCTTGTTGCCCTTACTGTCCAGTTTATGGCTCCTGTCATTTGTCTGATCAGTGTCAGCTCTTCTGATGTCATGCTTTCAGAGGTTTGACTGAGTCGCATTGCTTCAATCTTTGGTACAGTTACCCCTTCCACATACTTCTCTTGATCTAAGGTAATACCATGTTCATTTTGTTTCAGCATGAAACCAGTGTACATGAAGGAATCACTTTCTGATATTCCAATCTGGAAAGCACTCAATACTTTGTTGAGTATCACATCATTGAAGTATTCTGTACCACAATGAATAAAATCATCCACGTGAATTCCAATCAGTCCTTCTAGTCCTCCACTGCTATTTTGTAGAAAGAAAAGTCCTGAATCATATATTGATTTCTTGAATCCCAGTTTCTCCAGGTTGTTCTTTACTTTCTCGTACCACTTCTTGCTTGCATCTCTGAGTCCATACAGACACTTCTTTAGTCTCCATAATTTCTTTGCCAGTTTTGCTTCCTTTGGAGGCTTCACTAGCACAATTCTGTCTAGCTCATTGCCTTATAAAAAAGCAGATTTCACATCACTGGCACTGATCTTCCATTTGTTTGCTGCTGCAATTGCAAGAATGATTCTCAAGGTGTGTTTGTGCATAGTGGGAGATTCTTTCGGTACATCTTGTAATTCTTGAAATCCTTTTGCTGTGAGTCTCGCTCTTAGCTCTTCACCCTTCTTGGTTACCACCCAAAGTGTGGTGATGTACTCTTGACCTTCATCATCAATTATTTCATAAGTGTCAAACTCTTGAAGTTTATCCAGTTCTTTCTGTTTTGCTTCAAGTGCTTCTGGAGTGTTGGTTTCATCTTTTGCCACTAGAACTGCTAGGATCTCTTCATGTAGATTCTTGGCTGAGTTGTCCTCATTTTCTTCTCTCTCAACTCTTGTTTCTTCCACTTTTCTCAGCTCTATGTTCTCAACATCATCGCTTATTATTTGTCCATTCTCTAGAGCAAAGTTGTACCAGTTTGGGTACTTTCCTGTTCTTTTACCACTGCTTATCACAGTCGCATTGTGCCATACCCCATCCATTTTTATTTGCACTTTTTCAGCTCTTTTCAAGATAGCAATCTGTTTGCTATTGGTTTTCTTAGCTGGTCTACCTGCTTTCTTCTTGTTATTCTGAGATTCAGGTATGTTCTCTTCTCCTGTTTCTTCAGTATTCTCCTCCTGTGCATTTTTATTCTCATTGTTTGTTTCACTTATGGTTGCTTGAGTATTGTCTTGTGGGGCTTGATTTGTGGTAATGATGTTTTCTGTGACTTTTGTCGTTTGCTCATCTTCTTGAGATTTCTGATTGTTGCTTTTGTTGGCACTTTCAGCCTCGGCACTTTCAGCCTTGTCAGTTTCAGCTTCAGCACTTTCAGCCTTTGTATCTTCTGATTTTATCTTCTCAGCCAGTTCTGGTTTGACTGGATGTAGCCTGTTTGCATGAACTTGACCAAAGTATCTTCCATGCCTTACACAGATTACCTTGCCGTCTTGATAAACAACCTTTGCTGGTCCTAGCCATTTATCATCTTTCTCTCTTCTGTAATATACATAATCTCCATGATTGTAGGTGTGTTGTGCTGTTCTCATTTTTGTTCTGAGAGCTTGTTTGAGTTTTTCACAGTTCTGTGACTTGATAAATGCTGTCCTGCATTCATGCATTGCTTTAAGTTGATCCTCAAGTGCTTTGCTGTGAGTTTTTATCTCAATCACATTTGGTGGTTCATCAATGATGTTGGGGATGCTAGGTATTCTACCATACACTAGCTGAAAGGGTGAGAATCCATATTCTGTTGATAAGGAGTTCTTTGCCACACAGGCCCAGGCTAGTGCTGTCTCCAAGTCCATGTCTGGAAAGTCCACCAGAATTCTCAGCAGTATGCTGTCCACTAGGTAGTGGTTTCTCTCACATAACCCATTACTCCACGGGCTATAGGCTGCCGTGGTGTGACAGATTATATCCAACTTGCTCATGGCTTCCATCATGATTGATCCAGTGAATTCATTTCCTTGGTCTGTTATGATCTCGCTTGGTTTTTGAAAATATCTTACCCAATGAGTCATAAAGGCTCTGACTACTTCTTCTGGCGTTTTGGCTTTGATAAATGTAGCTACTGTATATCTTGTAAAACAGTCAATCATGTAAAGAATGGGTTTTCCTTTCCATATCTTTAGATCCATCGCTACACATTTGTTGAAATCATTAGCCAATGGTAGTGCTACAGAAGGTCTGTCTGGTGATCTCTTTTTGAGTATACATCCTTCGCAACCGTCAATGATCTTATCAATCATTTCATCAAAATGATCATGCCATTTTTCTGCTCCTTTCAAGAGATCTACAAATTTGGATTTGCTTCCATGACCAAATTGTCGATGGAGCTTCTCCAACATCTGGTACTGTTGTCTGATCGTTGCTTGGTTAAGATCAATAAGCATGATTTGTTCCATTACTATAGAATCTTCATGGTCATCTTGCCCAAGTAGATTAATGATATAATGTCCGGCGCTGGTTGTGTGTAGCTTGATGGGTTTTCCATTAGCTGTTGCCGTGTCATTGATCAGATTGATAGCTATGCCTAGTTGTTTCATGTGCTCTTTGGACATAAGCAGTGGGATGTCTGAATCTATTATATCAATACTTAGTTCATGTAGTTCATTGGCAATGATAACTGGAAGTTTGTAAATCCCCAATGAAACTAGTGATTGTTGATTGCCGAATGTGAATGTCGTCTTACTTATGTGAGGGCCTGAGAGTAAGTGCTTGATGTGTTTGGGAATGGCTTGCATGTATATTTTAAGCCATTTCATGCCTGCTACACTGCTAGAACAGCATGTATCTAGAGCAGCGGCATTTAACGCTTCGGCTGTGAATTTGGATAATTCATTTTTGTCTTGAGTAAAGAAAATGTGCTTTTGGTTATTATCATTTTCTGTAATTTCTGCCTTTTCTATCTCTTTGAGAATGTGTTCCGGAATGTCGTCTTCCACGTCTGAATTTTGTCCTTCAATGACGAACGCTTGTCTAAACCTATTTTCATTTTGGTTATTAGGCCTATTGTTTTGGTTATAAGGACATTGTCTTTGTAAATGCTTAATGGACATACAGTTTCTGCATTGTAAAATGTGTCCCCTCTTGTCTTTAGGGTTAGTCCCATCCTCTGATTTTTGGCTATAATTAGTAGCCCCATTTGTACTGTTGTTTGGATAATTATTCTGCTTGTAGCTGTTATTTGTTGCGCTATTATTGCGACCGTTGCTTGAATTAAAGCTGCTTTTATTATTTTGGAAATTTTTCTTTTTGGACCATGCTACAAACAGTTCTTCATGCTGTGCTAAAAATGCATCTGAGAGTTTTTCTGAGCTATTTTCATTTTTAAGCCCAAATACATTTGTCAGCATGTCAAACATTTTTGATTTGACGTTTTTGTACAAATTTTCGTCGTCTGATAGATCAACTACTGAGTTGAGTAGTTCTATCTGTTGTACCGAGAGATTCGCATTATTCATTAAAAATCCTGCTTTAATGTCGCTTGATAAGGTTTTAAGACCTGCATTTTCTGCTTTGGAACAAGATATTCGAATTGTTTTGCATATTCCGAAAATTCTTGCCCTGCAGTTCTTTTGTATTCTACTATCTCTCTTAGACATTGAAATTTTAGATGCTTGGACGGCTTACCTATGTGTGAGTCTAAGAACTCTATGATTAGGTTTACGCTGTTTTCGTTTGCGGCTATTTTCGTCGGCCTATATTTTTGAAATAATTGACATTGGATGTTATCTCCAAAGCTGCTGTGTTCATTTTTAATTCCGGCTAATAGTAACGCACCTCTTTTTGTCTTTGGGATGTCTGTGATCATATCCCACAGAATTACATTGTCTTTGTAATCTGAGTATAATGTAAAGTCTGACAGTTTTGGAGCTTCTGTCGTCACTTTTACCTCCGCCATTTTTGAGATTTCGGATGAGGTTTCGTGATTTTTGGAAAAATTTTTATTTGAAAATTCAAATATTTCCTGAGCGTTTATTACCTTTTTCTTTTTAAGGTTAAAGTTAAAAGCTGTGTTTATGAACTTGCTTTTGCTTTTGGTATGACGGGGTTTGGTTATACCCATTAATTTTTGCAAATTATCGCTACTTTTGGATATCTTTGTCCCTGAGGGATTTTATCTTTGTTTTTGGAAAAAAAATTGCTACTTTTGGATATCTTTGTTCTTTATTTCCGTACGGGAGAAAAAAACACACATCGAGTTAATATAATAATATATCTTTTTATTTTTCAAGATATTACTACAACCAAATAATAATTATTTGATAACACCAGCTACTACGAGCTTATACATACAAGTTTTGAAAAACTTAATTTATTTTTGAAAATCACACCAGCCAACTACGGGCTTAAACAGATTATAAATATATCTCACCAGCCTACTACGGGCCTAAACATTTTATTATGTAATTATTTCAGTATGCCTTTCCTTGCTTTGGAAAGCTTGTTACACCGATCTCTACGGATCTAATTTTTGAATATACTAATTAACAGAGTAAGGTTTAGTTTTTCCATAACTTTCCGTAGATCTTTTCTTTGAAAAAAAAACTAGCTACTGCTACTATTGTTAAACAAGGTCAAAACCATGTATATTTGGAAATGCGTGCTAGGTAAGTTATGGAGTAACTACGCAACCTATGTCTGTCATTTTCTAGGCATTGTGACATACTGAAATATTGTAAACATAATTTAAAACCTCCATCCTAAATCTGTAATGATGGACAACATGATCAAATAGATTAAAACACAGAACCAAGCTGCATCTTATTTTATTAACATAGACAAGATATAAACATGAACATAGCATAATCATTATAATAAAATAAGCTGCGGATAACTGGAGAGTAGGACAATTGATGAGCAGGCAAACAGTCCTGTAATAAACATAAGTTTAATAATCATATTTTTTTTTGACAAGTCTATTTTTTACTTTTGAAGGTTTGAAAAGTTCAATTTTGGACGAAAATGGACTTGAAACACTTAAAACGGGCATTTGCACACGACGCAACAAAGTTACAAAATTATAATTAATTAAAAAATCTCTTTTTTAGTACCCGGAGCCGGAGCCGTTTTATAATGAAAACTAGCGGCTGCGCCCCTAGCATCTAGGGACTCATTCCAAGACTTATTTATAAAGATAAAATAGCCTAAAACCATCTCAGGACCTATAAAAAGCTTCACCGTAAAGACCAATTGTATTGGTTCAGTGGTAAGCGAGATCCTTCGTTACAGACAACAAAATCTTACTACTTTATATAATAGGATAACGGCTCTGGCTCCAGCAAAATATTGCGACTCCACAACGCTGCTTTCATGATATGATGAGTGTTGCTACTCAAAAATTTAGCAATCAATTTTTATGTATTCTTAAAATGAAACGTTAATGGCTGAATATTCTCATTAAATGTTTTAACAAGGATGACAACATCCATAAAAGCGAAGCTCTGAAACGGTAGGACAAACGAAAGTGTCAGAATTGATTAACCAGAATTTAAATGTTTGAAAGTTGAAACAAAATTGTAAGAAAATTTGATGATAAACTGCTTAAATACAGGATACTGTTTACGGACATACTTACATTTTTAGAACTTGATTATAGAGATGCTTCGCTTATAACAGTGTAGGGTAAGGCGAGGGAAGTTTCGGTAAGGGGCTATTTTCGGTAATTTCGACCTACCTTCATTAAATGACCTTTTTCTCCATGTTCCTTTCAAATGACAGAAAAAAACATAAAAGCAAATTTGTTCCTTATTAAATTGCCTACAAAAAAGTATAAAATGAATTTTTTGTGAGATGAATATTAAGGGTACTTATTGGGTCTCAAAGTCAAACGAAAATTTTTTTTTTTCAAAAATTTTTTAGTAGGTGTGTAAAGATCGACGTACACAAAAATTGGTAAGACCTAGAGCTGATCCGTAAAAACCTTTTGAACTAAGAATTGCCCGCTCTTTCCAAATCTATTGAGAGCTTTAAAATCGGGGTAATATTTTTTTCAAAAATGACCAAAGTTGGCGCCGGGGGAAATTTCGGTAATTTCAAAAGAAATTAAAATTCAACTTTTAAGGTCATGTTTTCATGTTTTCTTTTGTCAAATCTATTATTCCATATGGACTTTTTAAGAATTAGGCCTAAAAATGAATAGAACAGATAAAAAACAAAAACAAAAATTAATTTTATTTTTTGAAGCAAATTTTTGCGAGGAAAAAATCAAAATTTCTGGTCCTTTGAAAAAAAATATTTTTGACATAGGAGGAATAGTCCGATCTTTATGAATTTTTTTTGTGGTTAATCCCAATAACCTATACTAATTATGATTTATTACGCTTGTTTGGTCGTTTGGCCTTTTTTCATCGATTTTTTTAAGGTTAAAATGTAGTCAAGATTTTTTGCAAAGATGACACTTTTGCTTCAAATTCGATTATTGAGGTCAATCTTTAATCAATTTTCATGTTTTTTGGTCTAATTCTATAGTTCAATGTGAGCTTTTTTAGGATCAGGCCTAAAAAGTAATAAAATACGTTTTTTTCTTATATTAATTTTAAGTTTTTAAAAAAAAAAATTTCGAAAAAAAAATAGAAAATTCACGTCTTTCAAAAAAATTCATTTTTAACATAGAAGGAATAGTCCGATCATTATGAAATTTTTTGTGGATAATCCCTATAACCTATACTAATTATGATTATTTATGTTCGACTGGCCGTTTTTTATCGATTTTTTTTAGGTTGAAAAAAATTACCGAAAATTCCCCCGCTGGTGGGGAATTTTCGGTAACTTTTTTGCGGTCAATTTCGGCAAACTTCTTAAAGTCCTACGATAACGTCCTTTTAGGACCTGATAGTCCTTTCCATAAGCTTTCTACCGGTCTTGGTTTCATTTGAAAATATTAATATTTACCCCATTTTTTTTCTCAAAAAAACCGAAAAAATACCGAAATTTCCCCCCCCCCCTTACCCTACTTAACTTAACAGTTATCCTAAAATCAGATCAATCGGATAATCTTATCACATACAAATTTATCTAGATCGTACCTAACTACTACAGGAATCCCCATGCAGATTTTGGATTCGTTAGGACAATTCTAATCTGTTTAATGAAAAGAGCTAACTGTCCGTGACGTGCGGGCCGACCCTAATTATAGAAAAGCTTCGCTTTTAAAAATAAATAAACTTTAGGTAAACAACTTTACAAGCCTTTTGATTTTGTGGCTATGGTTATTTTTCTAGAGATAAATTAATAGGTAAATAAGTAGTAGTTTTTAACCTTGCTGAAAAACTCCTTGGTTTATATCAAATGAAAATCCTCGTATTTTATCATCAATATGTCAATAAAAGGTTCCAAGGTATAATTACTTAGATGCTCATTATCTCCTGTCAAATCAAAGGGGGGGGGGGGGGTTAAAAAGGGTTGTTAGTATTACATAATACCTTAAACTTTTTATGATAGTTAGGCTTTTAAAAACCTCAGTTTTCTCCAATGACTTTTATTGAAAATATTAACTTTAATTTTTTTTGCCTCAATTCTAACCACCTTGTAAGTGTGGCTTTATTTAAATAGGTAGGTATGATATAATTGTCAGACATATTATTCCCAATAAAGTTAAAATTTAGTATTTATCTAACATGGATAAAATAGTGTACCTAGACAATCTGGTTTTCAAAATTTTTCCTGTTAAAATCAACAGCCTATTAAAATATTTGGTATAGTCCCTTTTGTGTCAACGCACCTTTAGGGGCGATTTTTCGTACTTTTCACAGAAGCTTTTCTCCTATTTCTAGCCCCTGCGGGGGGCTCTAACCCTGCGGGGCCAATTGCCTAACCTTGTGGGGCAACCACCTAACCCAATATAACCTTACCTAACCTATAAAAAGCCATTTAAAAAAAATACGACGAATCGCCCCTTAAGGGGCGTTGCCACGAAAGGGACTCTTCCCAAATATTTTTGATATTAGCATAAAATGGTACACTAACAATTGCAAAATGAAAATAAAGGATAACTAATCACCCAACTCATAATGATTTTACATCAATTAAGCAAGTAAAATCAATTGCTGACTTATCTTCTCGTATATAACTCTTAAACTGTTTTTAACCTATTTTTAAAACATATATCAAAAATATACTATGACACCAGTAGAATTAAACTGCAGAGCCTAAATTTGAATTAAGTCCCCAATAAACTTTTTTGAGGGGATTTAAAAATTAATTTTACTGTTGCTGTGGTCTTTTTTGATCAGAGCAAAAGGTCTTTTTTTATTTGGGTAAAATTCGTAGCTTTTAGAGTGTTTTGCTTCATATATATAGTATTCTGGTATAGAGTAAAATTAGGCCTTTTGATTTCATCTAAATTAATTCATTAAAAACTTAATTCTTTACAATATATCAATGAATTAACTTTATCGTGCTTGTTTTCCATCACTTATTTAAAACACAAAAAAATTGGCTGTAAAGGGTTAAATAGTGAAAAAGATGACAACAAACGTTTACGCAATACAACAAATTTTTTTTTGTCACATATACAAATATGATAAAATATAAGATTATTCAAACTTATTTTTTAAAATATTTTTAAAAAGCATGTATCTTTTATGTGTATAGTTTTCATTCTTTTCATTTTAATTAAATAAAAATTATTCAACTACATTGGAAATAAGTAACTTTGTGAAAACACTCTTTTTTGAATTGTAAAAAACTGAAATGAAACAAGCCTTCTAATTGGTTCAGACTTCAGAATAATATGTTTTATTTTAATGTTAAATTTCTTCTATATAAATTATTGTTTTAGAAAAAAATTATTTGCATCGAACAGAGTAGAGTTTTTATTATTGTATTAATATAATCTGAATCACATCAAATTGTTCTGTAAGAAGCAATATAACCCCAAACTAAAAAATGCTTTTGCTTCCATCAAAATGATCACAGCAACATATAAAATTGATTTTTAAATCCCCCAAAAAAAGTTTATTGGGGACTTAATTCAAATTTGGGCTCTGCAGTCTGATTCTACTGGTGTCATAGTATATTTTTGATATATGATAAAAAAATAGGTTAAAAACAGTTTAATAGTTTTCAAAAGACATCAGGTTTGAGCTTAGTCTGACAGCAGACTATTCACAAAAAAATCGATTTGCATATATTAACTTTGTTACCTCGCTGATTTTTCATCAAAAGTTTGTACCTAATTATAGCCTTGATATTGAAAATAAGTTGGTTAAGCCGTTTATGATATAAAATTCAACGGCGGCTTTAAAAGGCTGTCTCGTTAAGGTGTTTTCGTATTATAGTTAAATTTACAGTAAAATATTTTGAGAAATAGATTTAAAATATGCGTGAATATTAGGGAAAAATTGTCGTCAAATTATGTTGCTAACATGGAGATCACTTATTGGTCAGTTCGTTCATCCAGTACGAGGGAAGGGGAGGGGGTAGATGGGGGATCATTATTTTAGCCAGCGACAAGTTTCTTCATTAGAGTTCATGATAATCTGGTGTAAGATCCAAGTGATAATATATCCATTTTTAGAGACTAGATTTGCTAGTTTTAAAAATTCTCTTTTTCCCTAGCATAAGATTTTTAAATTTTTTTTGGCTGATCTAAAAGGTACACCTCTCAATAGGAAGGGTTGTGTAATAGATAGGCATATCAAAAAAGGGGGGGGGTTGTTTTCTAGGCATCCCGAAGTAAGGAGGGATGGGGAAAGGGTGTAATTATTGTCTGGGGGAGGGAAAGATGAGATGATTCAACCGACAACTTAACCAATTTAAATCATAAAACTTGACCTCAATTGACCTCCCATTTCAAGTTTTATAAATTTTATTATAATCCTTCTACTAATGTGGGTGTGGCCAAAGGTCGGAGGTTATGTGTCTCAGGATAGGTGGGGACTCCGCCCCTCCACAAGACAACCATTTCTCCATTAAGATATTTAAGGAGGGGCAAGCCTCATATAATATATTTGTCATAAAATAATCCAATTTTTCAAGCACCACCTGTTAATTAATTTTAATTATATATTCAGTAGTAGGTCATTGCAAGATAAAGAATCTTGTTTTCAGATTCTCAAATAAATTATACATTTGGTAACATAGAAGATTCGTTGTGAATGAAATGTTCTAGGTATATAACTCTGCTGATCCTCTCTAAATTAAATGCATCATTTGTTACAATTATAAGATACTTTTGGCTGCTAACCTACCCTTTAGTGACTTTACATTTATTGAAAATAGCCTAAAACCATGCTTAGACACATTTAATTTTCATGAAAAGAACAACGAAAATTAAATTATCTACTTTAAGCATAAAACACTTACTTCTTTATGCATGTCTTATGCAAACACACAAACGAATATTTTGACCATATTCCTACTTTTTTCAATATCAAGGTCATAATCTCGCCACATGGGTCATCAGTTCAGTTTACCTGCTTTTAAATCAGGTTTTAGGGTTGTTTATTGATATAATAATCACCATTGAATATCTACCTGCCTTGCATAAGTACAGTGTTGTTAAGCTTGAATTACAGCAGAAACCGCAAGTATTCCACCTGTCCTTGTGTTATTTATATTATGTTGTTTATGTGAATATTTAAGAATGGAATGTTGCGTATATATGAGTATTGTTTGCGTACATGCGTAGGTTTTTAATTGCTTAATAAATAATATCTCAATGGTTTTTAAAGTGTCAGTTCTTTCTAATGCTCTCCTTACAACTTGAAATTGTGTTATTTTTATTAAAAAAGGAGCCAAATAAGCTTTTATTTAAATTAGTGATTGCTCGTTCACCTGAGTTTAAACCAAATGCCCATGTAATAATATCTTATTGTTTGCTAGTAGATGCGCCCCTAGCATCTAGGGGATATATTTTCAAAGGTATATGGAAGGGCAGAAAAAAAAACTAAAACCATCACAGGACCTATAAGAATCTTCACTGTAAAGGAGAACCATTAGCGAGATCCTTCACTACAGACAATAACTCTTACTACTTTATATTATAGGATTTACAGGATCAAAAATCAACATTCAACATAGCAATATTTTAAAACCAAAGTTAAAATTAGGATTGTTAATAAATGAGCAGTAAAGCTTCGTTTTTCCCTAAATAGATTTTGTTTATGAATTTAACAAATTTTTTACCTAACAATTAGAATTTGTTATTACATTAATAGTTTAATCATTATCAAGAATAGATAGATAAGAATAAATCTAAAGATATTGATTTCCTAGTTTATACAATAATTAAAAATAATTTGAGATTCATGGATTGGTCAACGAAAGATAATTAATTGAAAACATATCCCAAAGAGGATTCTTAATAAACTCTTGCCTCACTAAAAAATTCAGAGGGGATAATTTTGCCTCATTAGTTTGCCTCACTATTTTAGTGAGGCAGTGAGCCAAAAAAGTTTTTTAAGAATTCACCTCTGGTCTTGGTTTTACTTTATTTCTTTTATTTCGATGCCTAATCCAGTAAATCTGTGAATTTAAATGACCAGTAACCGTCACGTTACTAGTTATCGGTTATTCTCAATCTTATTTATCATTGGCACTGTCATTATTATATAATAGTTAGGCTTTTGGGTAGTTCAGTTTGTACTAAAGTGGCTTCTTTAGATTTGACCCTTTGATGATTAGTTTAGGAAATATTATTTTTAAATAAATATTAAAAGTACTGTCGTATTTCATAAAGGGCTTTTTAACTATATTTAATCTTACTGTTCATCGTATCTTTCTTATTTGTGTCAGAGAAAGAAACTTGTTAATCCATCCTAAAGAAGTAGGAAGTGTGTCTGTGCCGAATGATCTCGCTGACCACTAGACCAATTTGGTTGAATTTACTTTCTTGTATATGTGAGAAAGGTTCTCAACTATTTTATGAATGGTGCCATACTCGTCCTAAAGTATAAAGTTCTGACGAAAACCTCCTCTTTCCCTCCCTAGTTTCATTTTTGAAAAAAGTTTAAATTGGTGGAATGACCTTAAACCTCCTTTCAGATGCTTTAAAGGATGCAACCGTTTGTAATGGCTGATCTATGAAAGCTAATGGAAACTAACAAATGAAAATTTAAAATCAATCATAGAAAAGTTTCGTAATCATATATTTACAAAACTAAATAGAAACGATTATCCTCTTTAGCACAAAGAATTAAACTCAAATACCACACTGAATAATGCGTAAACAAGTAAACAACACTTATAAATAGCGTCAAAGGTATGCGGATTTATAGTAAACAATGTCATTGCCAGCAGAGCAATTATTGACCAACGTTTTATATCTAAAAATAAGTTTAATAGGTAGTCAATATTTAATATCTGAAATGAAGATTTCGGTTTATACATTGTTATTAAAGATTGTTGGCAGCCGGACCATTTCCGAATTTTCAGCCATTTTTATTTTGTTTATGCAAAAGATGCATAAGAATTTAAGACCTTTCCTTGTTATTTTGTGAAAATTAAAAAAAAATATCAAAATTTTAATTAGTCTCAAAATTTATTACAAATTAAACAAGGATGACAACATCCATAAAAGCGAAGCTATGAAACGATATGACAGATAAACATTAACTCTTTTAGAGAGTCAGAACTAAATATACAAAATAAGAATATAGGAGTTTTGACAAAATGTTATGTAAATTTGTTGCAAAATTTCTTAAATACAGAATTCTGTTTAAGGACATACTGTCATTTTTAGGACTTGATTATAGAGATGCTTCGCTCATAATATTGTACCTTATTGTAATTGGAATCAGTTAAAAAAAAACATGTTTAAACACGATTATATAGTTGCTATGCTTTCTAAATCGTACCTAACTACTACAGGAATCATCATGCAAAGTTTTAGATTTTGTTGTTAAAAAGTTAAAAATAAACAACATGTTTAAATAAACGTACGGACATTCTAGTAACGATTATAGAGTTGCTATGCTTTCTTAATCGTACCTAACTACTACAGGAATCATCACGCAAAGTTTGAAATCGATAGGACAATTCTAACATGCCTAAATTATCGAAAAAAAGCTATCCGTTACGGACGGACTGCCTGACAGTCGAACGGACGGACGGACTGACGGACAGACTGACCAACCCTAATTATAGAAATGCTTCGCTTTTAAAAATATCATGATGTTTGTTCAGTAAATTAGTGTTTGTAGTGGAAATAAATTAGTATAACCAGGGATTTTATAGGAAAAGACAAGGGTCGAAAAATTGATTTTCGATAAACAAAACTACTTATCCCTTTTGTAGAATAAAATTTATGAGTGTAAAAGTTTTGACTACGATAGTATGTACTATCCAATTAACAAGTAATAAATGGGGAATAGTCTCTTTCGTGGCAACGCTCCTTAAGGGGCGATTCGTCGTATTTTTATAATGGCTTTTTATAGGTTATTTTAGGCTAGGTTAGGTTAAATTGGGTTAGGTGTTTGCTCCACAGGGTTAGGCAGTTGGCCCCGCGGGGTTAGAGCCCCCCGCAGGGGCTAGAAATAGGTTAAAAGCTGCTGTGAAAAATACGAATAATTGCCCCTTAAAGTGCTTTGCCACGAAAGAGACTATACCCGATAAATGTTCCTAAAAGTTTTAAAGCCAAAGAATAATTTGAGGACCAGTAAGATGATGTACAGGAAGATTTCCAATAAAGAGGGACTTATTTCTTGTTGATGTACAGGTAGATTGAGAAAATATTTTGTTTTTGAATATTCAACATTGAGATTAAATGTATAATGTAGGTAAACAGTTTCAATAAAACAGATAATGTTTTATAATTTTCGGGCTCATAACTTGTAGGCATCATAGCTTTTCTTTAGATTAAGTGTCCCTTCTTGCTTTTGGGTATTTCCTCTTTCAAATGGTATCAAATAATCAGCTGATATTACCTATATGTTCTAATATCGTACATTAATGATATGTTCGTTTGTCGTAATATGAATATCTTGTTTATATATGGCTACGAATATATGGGAAAACAGGGACATTAATCTTCCTGTTAGATAGATAGCGCAGCCATTATAAGAGGGGGGGACGTTTTGACATATTTGCGTAAACAGTGAGTATAGGCTTTATCTTTAAACTGAGAGGATAGGTTATTAGGAATAAAATCATTCTTAAATGATAAATTTTTCCAAGTGTCAAAACTTCCCCCCCCTATTAATGAATAATATCAAATCTTTGTATAGCACTTAAATTAGTGGCGGAACATTTCAAGATTATAAGCGGCTTTGTTTCTTGCTTTAAGAATAATATGTATACTATAATTCATAGGTATAAATCTAGCCATTTTAAGAATCTTAAAGTTGTATGGCAAAGCGATAGCAGAAATGTTCCTCATTAGCTGACGCAAGGACATTAATACAAGGCAATTTGTAGAGTAGGTCCGCTACAATAATAATAGCACTAACTAGCTAAAGTTAACTATGCAACAATTTAAGGGCAGGCAGTCCGTATTTGGTAAACATAATAATTATAAATCTGAAAAGATCAACATATGATATTTTACTACAAGAATCATACCATCCAAAGCTTAGGTACTAAATCAGACTTATTGAAGTAATAAACATTAAGTTGTGACTCTTTTTTTTATTAGTCGTTTTTGATAAAATCATCGGTAGTTTGTTAGAAGATTAATATTAAATTTTAGTTAGTTCATATAAGACGCTTAGTTTGTAACAACATGTTTAATCGTAATAGGAATCACTATTTCAAGTATCGAATTAACATAATTTGGTGTCAAAAAGCATGTCTAACAAACCGTACTGACAGACCAACAAACGGTTTTGCGGATAAGGCCTAAATGTATAGATGCTTTGGTATTAGCAAGCCTATGTATAAGATGTAGTGTGTTGTCTATGCATGGATATATGGGTAGTTACAAAGACCCAACAATTTACTCCTATAGTAAGAGTTTAATAGGCTTCTTAAATAATGTAATATTATTTAAAGCGAAGCTTTTCTATACTTAGGGTTGGTCCGTCCGTCCGTACGTCTGATACGGATAGCTTTTTTCATTAATTTAGGCATTTCAACATTATGTGATCTAATTATCCGATTGTTGTGATTTTTTATTCCTAGGACAAAAAAGTACAATATTATAAGCAAAGCAACTCTGTAATCAAGTTCTAAAAATGTAAGTATGTCCATAAACATTATCCTGTATCAAGAAGTTTTTCAACTCTTATTCATTTATATTCTGATTTTTTAGTTCTGACAATATACAAGTGTTAATGTCCGTTTGTCCTGCCGTTTCAGAGCTTCGCTTTTATGGATGTTATCATCCTTGTTAGTGTAACAAAGCTTATTCATAGTTCAATTGAGGATTTTTTCTAAACATAAAACAAAAACCTTACTTTTTTATATGATAGGAAACTAGATGGTAATTTCTTATTTATGAACTTTTAATGAATTAAAAATATTTGCTTTTTTGGTAGCAATTAATGTTTTCGCTCTTTACACAAAATAGCCTTAAACCTGTCCACGATTATTAAGAAATCTTTTCTAGAAAAAATAGACAAATCCTTTCAAGGCTTTTAGAGATTGGACTTTCCAAATAAACCGTAAAAACAAACATCCTAATACTTTAGGTAGTTTAATGGATACACTATTTTCTGCCTATTTAATTATCAATATATGCTTGCAGTCTACGTGAAAAAAGCCACAGCTTAACATATAATATGAGTGACTTCATACATATGTAAAAGATATTAAATAATATACGCCAGGATAATCTTATTGAAAGGTAGCGCAGCGAAAAAAAGAAATTATTATTTGGAAAGGACATTCTTCTAAGTAGTTCAGGAATAATAAACAACAGTTTATTGGTAATTAATTTTTACAATACATATAGTATTTCTTTGGCAGTTATCGTCAATAAATCACTTACATATACTGAAAAAAATGTTTTAGTTTAGATGCACTAAAATTTATTTACATTTTTGTCCATCTTAATTCGTTTGATAAAAATAATCTTAGGTTCTACCAAAGCATAAAGTTTAAAAATTAAAACTTTTCAGGATTAATCTATCTTTCTCCAATAGTTACTTATGAATTACCATAGGCAGAATTATGCACAAAATAATCTAAGGGAAAGGTTATTTTATATTTCATTTTTATATCTCTGAAACATTGTAAAAATGTATTTAAAGAAAATCACATACATTCATTCAACAATAATATACCAGTAAAAAGCTGCACTGACAAGCTAAGAAAAGTCGGGTATAATCCCTTTCGTGGCAATGTTTCGTCGTATTTCCCCCCCTATTTCTAGCTTCTACCCTGCGGGGCCAATTGCCTAACCCTTCTGGGCAATATCCTAACCTAACCTAAAATAACCTATCAAAAACTACTGTGAAAATACGACTAAACGCCCCTTAATAGGCGTTGCCACGAAAGGGACTGTAGCCGAAAAGTCTTCTATAGAACCTATGGTTTTCGATGACCATACGGACAAGCTAACTTTGGGATTAGCTGAATTCCATAAAAAAAGCATGACATTAATGTATTTATGTAAATGATTATTGTAAAGTTATGACGGGGATATGGTTATTTATTCTTGGATTTTTGTTCATTTTTTTTGGTGGGTTTACTAGGACGATTTTTGGGAGGTAGTAGGGACCCCTTTCCCAAAATAAACGTAAATCTCTCAGGGACTTTTAAGAAGCTTCCCTGTAGAAGAGTGTCAGTTTTACTACTTTAACTTTTGATACAAATCTGCAGGGCTACCTAAACAAGACTATACCATTTTTCTTTTACTAAATTACTTATGAAGTACTCCCCCCCCCCCCTTCATCACCATAATTTTCGCGTATTTTATTTATGTTTTCGGGGAATTGATTGAATCAATTGCCCAGTTCACAAACAACTTTTAGAGGTCAACCGATTTATTCTGTAGGTCAACCTAAACAAGTACAACTAACAAATGCCTATAGAAAATCGGTTAACCTAAAGCTTCTTTAGGTCGACCTAAAACTTCCAGAGGTCGACCTATGTCTTTTGTGAACTAGGCTAATACCTTGTAAATGTATGACCAGATAAGACTAAAAAAATGCACACAAACACTGCTTGAATAAAATTGTTGAATATCTGTCTCCCATCCTTGTTTAGTTAGGTAGGTAATGGGTATTTAACGGTTTTTAAACTTTTTGTGTCCTTCCATAATTCATAGCTGATCATCATGATTGCTTATGTGTAATATTTTATGTTGATTATTATGTAATTTTCCTGTATTAAGCGGTTTTTCTAAGGATTGGCTGCATATGTATTTTTTACCTTTTTACGGCAATGCTATTATGAATTTATCACTTGAATAGCAATTAAAAGAAAAACAATTTTGTCTCCTAATTAAAATATTGATAAAATGTAGGTACCTTTTTTTTTGCTATATTGACCTTTTTTTTACATATAATACCTTCAGCTTTATTTGTTAACATTAGGGTGAAAAAATATTGGATTTCAGATATATGAATAGGCCTGTCTCTGTTTTTGTACTCAATGATCTCGCTAACCACTGGATCCATTTGGCTTTTCTTTTCAGTAAAACACTTCGCAAGTCTCAGAAAGTTTTTTTTATCAAGGGATATAAAGGGATAAGACTATGGACGATAACATCCCCAATGTCAATACACAAAATTACCCCTTCTGTAAATTACAATTTGTGGTTGAAACGTTTGGCCACTCAACTTAATAAACCAACCAATCAAAGTCTCCAAAGTTGTTAAGTCAACGACTAAGAAAACGTTATTATAAAACTTTTGGGACTAGTGTAATAAACTGCTTATTGTCCCCTCCCTCTCTGGTTTATCTATATTGGGACAATGCTCCTACAACCTCTTTTACCCCCCCCCCCCCCTCCTAAATTTTCTTTTCTTTTTCAAACAAAAATAAAGTTAGTTGGTCGACATCTCTCCCCCCTCCCTGGGTCCTATGGTCCCTCGAGTTCAGACTTCTGTTTATTGATTATTATAATTCCCACAAATCTTTGAATATTAACTAATGTTCGTTTGTTCTATTTCTGACTTGAAATTCGCTTTACGCATGCTTTTATCCTTGTATTTTAAATGAGAGGGTGGTGGGTGAATAGGATCATTTTAGTTGACTAGGAAATGGTGTACAGTACACGCGGTTATTGTACCTATGGATATCAATATCAGATTAACTCATTATGGATCTACTTATATGTATGTACAGTGATTAGGGTTGTTACATACCTTGGTTTAATCATTTAATCAATATTAGATTAAAACACGTTTAACTTACTACTATGATTGTGTTGATTCATTTGTTTTTTTTGTTAATTTATACGTATTACTATAATCTAGTAATGTAAAGATTATATAGCCTAAAACCATTTGGGAGCCTTCCTACATTTTAGATTTCAATCAGTTCAGTATTTATCTAAACTACCGACGCAAATAAAATATACTGTTTATAATAGGATGTCAGTCTAATTTTAATTTTTTCATATATTCTAATAATTAAGTAAAAGATAGCTACTATAGTCTGGCTAGTTTAAAAGTCCCTTATATTATTTTAGTTTCTTTAATTTTGATTAATATTTCAAGTATGCCAGTTTTTGGGTACATTTCTGTAAATTAGAGTAATCTAATACACTATTACGTATAACATAAGTGCAAAATCTTCAAATTCATGCAATTTACTTCACAAAATAAAGGTGCATGTAAAAGAGTTCTGTAAGGGGTATTTTTCATGTTTCAAGTCAGTTTTTTTTAATTTTTGTCCCTTTTAGGTTGCTTCGTGAATTTATGTATTTTTTTCTGATAATATTCTATAATCTATTGTCATGTATTTAATACTACGAACGTTTTTTATTTTAAAATGGTAAGGGATCTTGGGGGATAAGAAATTAATGCACATCCCTGATTACAATAAACAAAATTACAACTTCTAGAGATAAAACTTATTGGTGCAAAACAATGATGAATCTTCCCAAGTTTTCAGATTTTTTGGATATGCCTCCTGGTTTAGGAGCTGCAGGCCTCCAGGTTTAGAAGTTGCAGGCCTCCAATTGGTCTATGGGCAGGTAAAAAATATATTTAATTTTTTAAGATTTAGAGGTTAACTTATAGAACAAAATATACATCTTTTTGAATGTTATTTACATATTTGAAGAAAAAGAAGCATATTTTTTTTTATAGGTAAGTTAGTTTACCTCTATCTCTTAAATAAATATTTTAATTCTTATTTTTACCTGTCCAGAGACCACCTGGAGGCCTGCAGCTCCTGAATCTGGAGACCTATCCAAAAAATCTTAAAACTTTGGAAAATTCATCATATAAGAATGATTTATCTTTAATAACCTATCCTCTCAGTCAAAAGATAAAGCCTATACACCAGGTTTACGCAAATGTGTCACCCCCCCCCCTCCTCATATAGGTATTATGATTTAAAACCGAACAATTTGCTGGATATGCCTATCTCTTTATTCAAGAATTTACACCTTTCATAAACATACAGGAAACAGGGGTACAATTATTCATTTGTAGCCCATCTCTACAGAATATCAAGTAAACCATCCCTATTTATTTTTGTGGTGTAAAAACTTGCATGTCCGAAGTACGAAAATGGTTTATTTGATACTATTATATCTATGTTTTAAACTTTTTTGGTACCAAGAAGCAAATGCAAATATAGAGTAGCTACGCTACTAGAATGTCTAGATAGACAGACAGACCGACCAACACACGGAAAAATACGTACAGAACACGAAGAGAATAAGGTGAATGACCCGCCTTACTCTATCTTTCTATCCCAGTTGATATCTATCTATCTTTATTTGCTATCTTGCCTTGCTATCTCGCTCTCTCATGAATTTGAATTTTCTGCTTTCGTGGTGTATCTCACGTGTCATAATTTGTTCTTACTCGGGAGCGTATGTGTGTGTGTGCCTGGTCAACGCCACTTCTTTGGAGAAAATTATAGGTAGTAAAGGATTGAAATTAGCCCCCTCAAAGTACAAGTTTCCTTAGTTATTTATAGGCTTTGAAGTTTTTCTTTTGTGAGGGAAATGGGCAATCGGACTGCAAATTATACTAACCCTCAAAGTTCTCTTTATTCGTTGGCTCAAAACTTTTATTCTACTAAATCTTGATTCGTCATAGCAGTGTACCAAAAGTTGTTAGTCATACAAGAAGTAATTTTGTATTTCAATATGGTTGTGCATTAAATGTACATCTAATATATTACATTGTCTTATCTCTAAAAGATAATATTTATTGCTTTGAATTTTACTGGCTGTTGTGCCCCTAGATTCTAAAGTCATCATCTAAAGGAACATGTACATAAAACATTTTAGCAAAGATCTACCATATTGTTTCTTCTAAATATAACCTTTAAAAAACTGCCCCGCCTGGCTCCGATATAGCTTCTTAGAGGTTTCGGGAAGATTTTTATTTATTTGTGAAGAGCCTTCATGACCCAAGAGGAATTGTGCCTATGAAAAATTACCAACGCTACTATTTGACAGGGATCTAAAGGGATAAGACAATGGCCTTGAAATTGATGCACATCTCCAATGAAGCGTTTAAATCAGAGCCGGGAGCACCAAAAATGTTGCTGCTCCCGGCTCCGGCTCCGAAACACTGGTTTAAATACTCAAAGTTGTTAAGCCAACGAGTAAGGAAACGATATTATAAAACTTTGGGGACTAGTGTAAGAAACAGCCCAGTGCCCCCTCTCTCTCTGATTCTTTAAAGTACTATGAAGGCATTGAGAAGCCGGGCGTCGCCGCTAGTATTTGATAAAGGCAATCTATGATTGATATTATACTTGTTGACTGTTGCTTAATCTATCTTTCTATCATATCCATCCAACTAACTATCCATCTATTTTGAATGTTGCTTATTATTTAAGATCAGATAAGAGTTCTAAATTTAAATCTACTGTTGTATTATTACACAATACAAAACTGGCTCCTAAAGTCTATAGAATATTAAATGTCACAGTTCGTCTTATTGTCAAACCAAGCTGAAATTTAATTATGATAATGGAATTTTCACAGTTCTAGAAATCTTAGTGCGGAAGCTTCTTTATTAAGATTAAAAATGTAATTAAAAATTAAATCTAAGGCAAATCCTAATTTATCAGATTTAATAACAAGGATGACAAGATTCCCAAATAATCAAGTGCACTGGAAAAATTATGGGAAATGACTTAAACGGGAAAGGTGAAAAGAGGAAGGTAGAAAAGCGGAAAAACGCGCTGAAATTTAAAAATGCAGTTTGTTTTTCCTTTTGTGTTTTATTGTGTTTTTTTTTACTTTTTCCATCTATCCTTTTTGTGTTTGTTTGCTTTTCTTTTCGAGCATTTTATGGTAGATATTTGTTTAGTATTAAATATTTTAATTGTTAAGTTTACCCATTTTTCATGAATTGTTTAAAATGGCATAACTTTTTTAGATTCAAGATATTTCTTAAGAATAAAATCATAATTTCAAGTAGATTCAAAGTATTTTTTGGTCATATGTAACGATCTCTAAATGGTTTACTTTAAAACTTTGGGTACCTTTATTGACCAATTTTTTACACCAACAATTTAATTTAGAAGGGGCAACTTTGTTCATTATTACGGTTTCAAATCAAACTATTTCATTGACCTATCCCCCTACGTATTATTGCCCAAAAACTGAAGTATCCGTGGTTTAGTAATGTTTAAATGCCAGTAACAATTTTGTAGAAGCTTCGCGTTTAATTATATCACTTTGCACATCATGACTTGAGTTAATTTCTGGATTTGTAACGTATTTTCCCATGCCCCCTCACCCTGTAATAGTCAGATCAGGGATAGAGGGATAGGATAATAGTCTGGTGACTCTTTTTTTTAGGGGGGGGGGGTAATCTTAAGATTTTAATAGTCCCATTGTCACTTGGAGATCAAAAATTAAATTAAATTAATTAAAAAATAAATGAATTTAATTCATTATTTTGTCTATATAAGTATTTTTTAAATATCCGCGTTATCTTCATTTTGTATGAAATTCGCATGAATATCAAGAAGAAATTATAAATTCTTTTAGATTTGTAAGAAAGCTAACAATAGAAGATTTTTCGGTTCATGAAAAGAAAACGAAGTAGCGAGTTTCTTCGTATTTTCACAGTAGATGTTCTTGTATTTCTAGCCTTTGCGGGGGGCTTTAATCCTGCTGCGAGGCCTAATTTGCTAACCATGCGGGGCAATCATTAACATTTACCTAACCTAATCTAAAGCAACATTTCAGAAGTTACTGTGAAAATACGACGAATCTCGCTACTTTGTTTTCTTTCCATGAACCTACTTTTTATCCTTTTACCACTCCCTGTATGTCTGGCGAATGACAACCAAAATGCATCGGAAAGGGTAATGGGATCTGTTATGAGACAGGGCGGAGCTGGGTACAGTCACATATACATGGAGTTCTTAAACGAAGTGATTCCTGTGGTGGTTTTGTACGATTTAGAAAGCGTAGCAACTCTATAATCGTTATTAGATTGTCCTTATGTCCATTTTAAACATTTAGATTTTTAAATTTTTGGAAACAAATTTTTATGTGAAATAATTATACGAGTGTTCTGATTTTTGGAATATTTATTCCTAGGACAACAAAGTACGATGTTATAAGCAAAGCCTCTTTAAAATCAAGTCCTAAAAATGTAATTATGTCCTTAAACAATATCCTGAACTTAAGCAGTTTTCAGCAAATTTACTTATAATTTTGTTATGACTTTCATACATTTATAATTCAGTTCTGACACTGTACTACAGTACATGTGTTAATGCTAGTTTGTCCTACTGTTTCAGAGCTTTGCTTTTATGGATTTTGTCATCCTTGTTAAAATCCTTTGTTTTAGCCAGGTATCATAAGGGAAAAGACTAATGATAAAATGCAGAAAATACGAATAAAATACCCCTTCTTGTAAGTTTGTTTTTGTGCATATTCCTCTATAAATGAGCAACCAATCTGTAATTTTCTCTTTTGTCGATCTACCGTCTAAAGAAGAATTTAAAATTAAATGTATATACTACTTTTCATTTTCCTATCCACGGAAAACTGTCCATATTACGATGCAATTAATATCTTATATGAAATTTTGACAAGAAGTTTTAACATTTTGATGTTTTTTTCAACTGTGCAGGTTTTTGGGCGGAGGTTATTAGGTCCAGGTGGATATTAGACTCAAACTATCTATCTATCTATAGTCTGTCCATCTATCTATCTATCTATAGACTGAATAATGTTACTCAATCTAGTGCATCACTCACCAGCCAAACTGTTGCATTATTCCCAGCTCTGAAGTTAGGCTGGTTCATTTTTCTAGGATTTTCTGGGTATATTTTTCCAACGGTCATTTATAAAGGGGGGGGGGGCGAAAGTGACACTTTTTGAAACCAAAACTAAAAGTCAAAGGAACTCAACTAAAAAAAAGAGTTACAGGTCTGACATTTTGCATGGCAGTTGCTTTAAAGGGGTACAATATGGAACTGTGAAGAAACGGCGGCGCAACCGCCAAAAACCGCCGAGAAAAGGCAAAAAAATTTCGGCGGGAAACGGCGGTTTTCGGCGGTTGCGCCGCCGTTTCTTCACAGTTCCATATTGTACCCCTATAAAGCAACTGCCATGCAAAATCTCAGACCTGTAACTCTTTTTTTAGTTGAGTTCCTTTGTTGACTTTTAGTTTTGGTTTCAAAAAGTGTCACTTTCGCCCTCCCCCCTTTGTGTCATTGATCATGGAGGGAAAGGAAACTTGTATTCAACGTTTTACAATCGCGATCTCTCATTCGTTGGCTAAAAAAATTGGAAACTTATTAGAACTTACTTAAGTTGTATTAACCCTAAGTATTCACACTTTTTCAACCATTGTTTGTAATGTTTAATAGGAGTGATTTTGTTTCTCCTAGTTAGAGGTGTACAGTAATTTATCGCCCCTTGTCTTATCTCTTCAGATACCTTGTGAGATGTTATCTCAAAACTGTATTATAACTTAATTATTCTGTACAAAGATCCAAACTTTTTTTCAATAAATAGTACCTATTTTTATTAGTAACAAGGATGACAACATCTATAAAAGCAAAGATCTGAAATAAAAGGACAACGAACATTAACACTTGTAGATTATCAGAACTGAATTAGCAGAATATTAATACATCAGTACAAACAATAGTGTAAGTAAATTTGTTGCAAAACTGCATTAATAGATGATACTATTTAAGGACATACTTACATTTTTGGGACTTGTTTATAGAGATGTTTCACTTATAACATTGTACCTTGTTGTATTAGGAATCAGTTTTTTAAAAAATCAGAAGAATCGGATAACTTTAACATACAAAAAATTGTTGTCAAAAAAGTTAAAAATCGACATGTTTAAAATGGATTTATGGACATTCTGCTATTGATTATAGAGTTGCTACTTTCTAAATTGTACTTAACTACTACAGGAATCATCATGCAAAGTTTGGAATCGATGGAACAATTCTAACCTGTTTAAATTAGCGAAAAGAGCTAACTGTGTCGGACGTACGGACGGACCGACCCTAATTATAGAAAAGCTTCGCTTTTGATAAGTTATAACATACCATGAATTACTTGGCCGTTTTGGTTTTTGTTCTTTTTTCATTCCAATTTTGTAAAATTCATAGGGTGAGGCGGGGCATTACCGGTAATTTTTTTGGTTTTTTGAAAAAAAAATGGGGTAAATATTAATATTTTTTAATGGGACCAAGACCATTAGAAAGCTTACGGAAAGGACTATCAGGTCCTTATAGGACGTTATCCTAGGACTTTTAGAAGTTTGTCATATTTGGACTCAAAGAAATTACCGATAAATGCCCCACGGTGGGGCATTGTGGGTAACGTCTTTTCAACCTAAAAAAAATCGATGAAAAACGGCCAAACGGCCAGTCAAACATAAATAATCATAATTAGTATAGGTTATAGGGATTATCCACAAAAATTTTCATAAAGATCGGACTATTCCTTCTATGTCAAAAATCATTTTATTTAAAAGACGAGAAATTTCGATTTTTTTTTCACAAAAATTTTCTTAAAAAATTTAATTTAATTTTTTTTATATAAAAAAACCTGTTCTATTCACTTTTTGGCCTAATTCTTAAAAAGCCCATATTGAATTTTAGATTTTACCAAAGAAAATCTGAAAATTGATCTTAAAAATCGAATTTGAATTTTTTTTTCGACGTTACCGAAAAATACCCCGCGCGAACTTTGGTCATTTTTGAAAAAAATATTAACTCTACATTTAAGCTCTCAACGGATTTGGAAAGAGCGGGCAATTTTTAGTTCAAAAGGTTTTTACGGATCAGTTCTAGGTCTTACCAATTTTTGTGTAGGTCAATCTTTATACACCTAGGTGAAAAAAATTTTGAAGAAAAAAAATTTTCGTCCGACTTTGAGACCCAAAAAGTACCCTTAAAATTCATCTCACAAAAATTTCATTTTATACTTTTTTGTAGGCAATTTAATAAGGAACAAATTTGCTTTTGTGTTTTTTTTCTGTCAGTCGATTAGAACATGGAGAAAAATGTCATTTTCTGAAGGTGGGTAAAAAATTACCGGTAATGCCCCTTACCGGTTAATGCCCCGCTTGACCCTATTGTTTTATTCTTTTAGGTAAGCGATGTAATAGCAGAAAACTGGTTGATAGTTTTATTTGCTCGATCTTCCTTTAAAGTTTATGTAAAATGTGGGTACTTCTGCTAAGCAGTACATCTGAAGGGCTTTCATAACCCTCTCCTAACCCTAAATAACAATTGAAATATTTTTTTTTATGTTTGAAGCTCATTATCGGATAAATTAAATTTTGTATTACTAAATACCTACAGAAATCATATTAATTACATTTCTATTACATTAAGGGGGGGGGGGAAGTTTGTACAGTTATAGGAAATTAAAATTCAGTATCAAATTTTGGCCTGGCCGTTTGGGCTTGTTTTTATAGTTATCAACCTAATTCTTTTTGTAAACTCTCTTATATGATTGGATCTACCTGTAAAACTTTGAAAATTGAATTTTGGGACTTTCCTTCTAGGGGCTAGTGGTGCAAAAGACCCCCCCCCCAAACACTAAAATTTTAAGTTATGAGCTTATTTTTAAAGATATCTAGCTGATTTTTTAAATGGAAGCTTTTATTGCATAAATGAGTTGATTAGCCATCCCATATTTCATTTTTGCACCTTACCTCTAGGGGCATGTAAGCTCAAAACTTATAAATTTTGTATTTGGGGGGGTTGTTTTACTCCAAAAACCTCTAGAAGTAAAGTACAAAAATAAAATATGGGATGGCTAATCAACTCATCTATGTAATAAAAGGTTCCATTTAAAAAATCAGCTCGATATCTTTAAAAATAAGATCATAACTTAAAATTTTAGTGTTTCGGGGGGTCTTTTGCCCCACTTGCCCTTAGAGGAAAAGTCCCAAAATTCAATTTACAAAATTTTACAGGTAGATCCAATCATATAAGTGAGCTTACAAAAAGAATTAGGTTGATAACTATAAAAACAAGCCCAAACGGCCAGGGCAAAATTTGGTGCCGAATTTTCATTTCCTATAACTGTACAAACTCCCCCCCCCCCCCTTATTCTTTGTAGTTAACCTAGGTATAGTATAATTGCCAGTTAATAATCTTTTGAACACAATTATACTTTATTGACCAGCCAAATGAAATAAGCCTGGAAATCAATGTTTTGCAGAAAATTGGTCCAGCCTACTGAAACCCTCATCCCTTTAAAATGTATCCTACCCCCCCTTCTCCCAATAGACCACAATAAACTCATTCGAACTTTCGGATATTTAAATCTATAAAAAGAAAATTATTTACAGGGGGTTGGGGGGAGGAGTTACTGGGGATTTAAATTCCGTGTGACCGCACTTGTCGTAATATTATTATTTTTAACCCTTTATTTCCCACCAATACTTGTGTCCATGTGACCTTTACAGGATTAAAGGCTAAAAATAAAATTGGCTTATCTTTGATAATTATGTAATCAGAAAAATCTATAAATAGAATTGTCCTACCAACAGAGGTCATTGCTTTTGTTTGAAATCGACTCTTTTTTTTAATTATTTGGAAGTACGTTAAGTAAGTAGGAATTAAAATATCTTGGCTTTAAACTCTAATAAGGTTTTTTGGGAGTGCATTAATAAGTTTATCCGCCGGTTTTTAAGCCAAGACATATATTATCTTTTGATATGATTCAGTTTCTCACCTTATTTATAGAGAAATAATTAGGTATTAAATAAGATTAAAAAGGGCATAAAATAGATAAAACTTAAAATTTAGATCCTTGGTTATGTGTATGTTTTTAGTTTCATACTTATTAATCAACTAGCGGCTGCCCCCTAGCATCTAGGGAAGGAGAGAAAAGGGGCATAAATCCATCCTTAGGCTTATATTCTAAAAATGAAATAGCTTCTAACCATCCAGGAACCTATTTTAAGCTTCCCTAAAATGGAGAACTCGAATTGGTTTAGTTACAGAAGAGAATTAGGGAATTCAAATATATAAATGTGTAGGTACTTCTTTAAATTTTTTTTTTATTCTAAAACCATCAAAGAACTAAAAAGGGCTTTTCTGAAAAAGCAAAACACATACGGACTGACATCTATGTAGGTACTTGAAAAATATGTAAATAGTAATATCATCTCTGAAGGGTTTATGACATTTATTGAAAGCTGTAATTAGTTCTACTAATTGTAATATACAGATCTTACCAGATTTAAACTTTAAATCCCATTTGGTATGAGAGGTTGAACCCACATGTGTTATATGGTAGACGTATGAGTGGACTTCCGTTATCTAATGCGACCATTAGATTTTATCATTTCTTGCAATATTAAAAATAATACATTATATTAAACAAAAGGGTGCCCCCCCCCCCCCCAAAAAAAAAGGCAAAAATTGAGGTTGTTACATAAAATACATTTAAACTTAAATGTTTAATGCTATAATTCTTTTTGTTTTATGATAACGTCTGCATGCTGCTTACAATCAAAAGAATTTTTGGGCATAGTCCCTTTCGTGGCAACGCACCTTAAGGGGCGATTCTTCGTATTTTTCACAGTAGCTTTTCTCCTATTTCTAGCCCCTGCGGGGGGCTCTAACCTTGCGAGGTCAATTGCCTAACCATGTGGTTCAATCACCTAACCCAATATAACCTAACCTATAAAAAGCCATTTTAAAAATACGACGAATCGCCCCTTAAGGGGCGTTGCCACGAAAGGGACTATTCCCGAATTTTCTACCATTTAGTTTTTAATCTAAAGATTGGTTCAGCTAGTTATTTAAGAGATTTTACTGGTCAGAAATGCCTACCTTTTTTTAGCTACATAGAACAGTCACTCAAGAGAACTGTAATTCACCCAACTTCCATAATATGTGTGTTGGTTACAAATAAGTTCAAATATTATTTAAATCCCCCTAATAAGGCCCCAATTTAAATACCCTTTAAAAGTAAACTAGCAAGTTTTCTTTTTCTGCATTTAATAAAGATTAACGAATGTCCATTTTAGATTTATTTTAAATTATTTAGATTTTAATATTTAAAGCAAACGATTAATTCTACTATAAGTGGCCAAGCAAGTTTTTGTAAATCAACATTTATAATTTTACAGGACTCCTTATGCTATTTTTGCTATCAATATGACATTTCTATTATACAAGGATGCGAAGCCGTTTGATTTTTGGTGCGCCTCTGAAAATAACGGCTCCGGCTCCAGATTTGACTCCGGCTCCGACCAAAAATCAAGAAAAACTCAACCAAACTTTTTTTCAAGTCTAATTTTGACTTTTATAAGTTCAATTTTGGCGAAAAATGGACTTGAAAAACTTAGAATTGTTTCCAAATTATAAAAATTAAACATTAAGTTTAATCAAGGTATAAAAAATCCTTTTTTTCCAACCGTAGCCGCTTTAGCAAAATATGGCGGATCCGCTTCCCTGCCATTATACATTTAAAATAACCCTTAAAATCTCCAAAAGGCCTCAGATTGTTCATTATCGTATTGAGGAAATTATCTAAAGTGCTAATTACTCAACGGATAATTTTTATTTTATTGATTTATAGCTATGTTGCATATATGTGCAGATTCTCAGAAAAAAAACCATAAATCAAAAGCAAACGTTTTTTTCAAGTTATCTACCTAGTAAAAATCATGTACGTATTATTGAGTCCCAATAATTTAAAACAGTTTAAAACTTTTATTTATTATTTTGACTGCATTCAATTACTTTTGGTTGTCTGTTTCTGATATTTTACTAACAGATTTTAAACGATGTAGGTAAAGAAATCTTCTTAAATAATCTACACCTCTTTCATTCCTACCAATATAGTAATGATAGATGTTCGAAGGGAAAGTTTAGTTTATCGTCTATTGTTCACTCCCTGCATCTGTGACTATTTTAAGGTGAAAGTTGCATTTAAAGCTTAAAAATAATCAATCCTTGACATCCCTGGTTTGGTAATGTGTCGGAAGGGAGAAGACAATTGCGCTAAATTAATCTTAACGGCCCCACTTTCTTATCTCTTGCAATTTTATCAAAGGCATACTTATACAAATAAAAAATGTAGAAGGAATTAATTTTTGGTCATTTGTCCCCTATGACAATACCAGAGGCACTATTTTTACAGGAATATTAATTTATCTTCCATAGTCCTATCCTTGTATCCCTTGCTATTCTGATGTGAAAGTTGCATTTGAAGCTTGCATACAAACTGCAAGCATTATGCAAACTCTTAGCCAGGGGTGTCAGCTTCTTCTTAAGGTATTTGATTCTATTTTATCTAAAAAGAATTACATTGACTTAATTGCTCTTATGATTATAAAAGTATAATAACTATCAGAAATGCGTTAATACTGAATCTATAAAGAAAAAGAAAATATCCCAAGAAAAGCCTGATGAAAATTGTTTAAAATTTTAAATGCATTACCCCTGTACATAGTGCTTTATTGTACCAGGAATAATAATTTTAAATATCATTGAAATAATATTTTGCCAAGATTTTAGCAGCTTTGCTTAAAATTTAAATTTTCCGCTGATATAGATAAAACAGAATTTCATGCTTTGAATTCGCTAATTGTTATTAATAGCATCGTATTAAAGATAGCTTTCTGTCGATACTAAAGTTTTAGAAATACAATATTTTTCCAGTTTTGTTAAACCATAAGAGCCGACAGCCCGGGCTAACAAAGCAGTAATAAATGAGAATGATAATAGTAATAATACGATACCTACGTTACATAATTTTCCGGTTTCAAAGCCCTGCTGTAAAAAAAATCATAAAAGAACTTGAAATTGAAATGATGTTGATAGCCCTTATTATTGTTGTAACATTTATGCAATTTAAAATTTCTCTGGGTTCATAACATGTCATGGTGCCAGGGTTACAGGGATATCGTTATTGTTATGGAAGATTAATAAATCTTTTTCTATGGTTCATTAAGAATTAGTTGTTAGTGGAAAGATATATTATTTTGTAATTGATATGTCTAAACTTACTTAAGCAAAAGAATCGGGAAAAGATTAATAAAAAAATAATTTTTATTTTCTAATTTAAAACTACTGGCTGCACCAGATCCTCTTAGGATATCTTTGAAAGTAGGTAGGGTAACTTTGGTTTTGATAAAAATGTTGGGAGTTGATTTTCTTGATATAATGCTCTGCTTAGCTTGATTTAACTTTTTTAGGGGGGAATTACTTGTCTTCTTCAAAATTTAAAAACCTTTCCCAGATGTTGTTGATACATATTCAGTACAGCATTACATACATACATCCTATTTCTTTTACCGGCGACTATGCCTCAAGAGGCCTCTTTACTGGAAAGGAGAACCATAATGATTCGGCGGTTACCAAATTTTGTTTATGGATACTAGTTTTTTTTAAAAATCTTAACCTGTATCTTATTACTCTAAACATTCTCTTTATATTTTAAGTTAAAAGAAGAAGGAAAATATAAATAAAGTTGAGTTTAATGTTCTTAAACATATAAAACTGAGTTTTTATGTACATGCCATTTTTACATTTTTTAGTTGATTCAGAGATCAAGCTTTGGTGGTTTTAATCTATTTGAATTGAGTTGTTCCAAACTTTTTATTTCCTTCCTATTTTCTTTGTAAAAGAAAAGCTGTTCAACGTCACCAAGAAGTCGTATAAGAGGTATCCAATGTTTTTTTTAAAAAACGTTCTCTTATTCGTTGGCTTGTTGACTCTTGATAATTTTATTTGATCTCTTTGTCAGTATAAAGATACTAATATCAAATTTATAGGTGTATTTAAATCCAAATCAATCTTATATACACAGTATACTAGATGTTAGAATTTAAAATCTATAAAAAAAGCAACGAATTTCTTCATTTTTCAAAGTACGATTTTATTGGTGTTGAAGAAATCCTAAGTACGTTTGAACTGCAGTAGCATATTATAGATTTTTCATTGCAGATGTATAGTGGATCAAATTAAATAATTTGGATCATAGAAAAAAAAAACGATGTAGCGGGTTGCGACGTATTTTCACAGTAGCTTCTGATAGGTTATTTTAGGTTAGGTTAGGTAAATGTTAATGATTGCCCCGCAGAGGCCAGAAATAGGAGAAAAGCTACTGTGAAATACCACGAAACCCGCTACTTCGTTTTCTTTCCAAGATCCAATAATTTAGATACACTTTAAAGCTTTATACAGGCTCATTGTCACTCTGTAAAAATGATATTAAGGATTAATTTGTCTTCCATTAACCTATACCTGTACCCCTGAAGATTAAAGATAAACTTATTCATTAGAAAGTCATCTGAATCAGATTGTAATAAAAAACTGCCGGAAGAAATATTAGGTGTGCGTACGAACTGTAGATTAATTCAGGGATCTCTAGGGATAAGACAATGGCCGACTAATTCATGAATATCCCCAATGTTAATAATACACAAATTACCCCTTCTGTGGATTACTATTAGTGGTTGAAACGTATGGACACGCAATTTGATAAACCAACCAATCATTAAAAGTCGCCAAAGTGGTTAAGCTAACGAATAAGAACACGTTTTTATAAAACTTTGGGGACTTGTGTAATAAACAGCCCATTGTCACCTTTCTCTCTCTAAGATTAATAATAACAAGGATGACAATATCCACAACTTATACGTAGGGAAGCCCTTAGATATTAAACATTTTACAAAAGTTACAAGGAAGCCTAACAGTCTGGCAGACTCTCCTTGTTTGAATATTTCTTGAGAAAATATGTTTATAGTTATTTCTCGCATCGTATTATAAACGGCTTTACGCGGATATGGAAAGTACAATTATGAGATTAAAACTAGTTTTTTTGCCCCGAGGTGCCGAAGGCACCGGCTAAAAAAACTGGTTTTAATCTTATGATTGTACATTTCTATATTCGTAGAAAGCTGGATATAATACGATGCTAGACATAGTTTTTTCGTATGGATGAGAACAGGTTCCTATCCACCGGATTCGAATGAATACGAGAAAATAATTTAAAGCTACTATTTTATGTCTATGAACAATTAGTTTGTTGGAAAATTTTTTCAGATTTTGCTAAAATTGTATGAATTCTTTTTTATGTTGTTTTTATTGAACCTCTGAAATTGAGTTTATGTGTTTGTTTGGCCCTAAGAAATGTTTTGTTTTCAATTATTTTGTGCTTTCTTCTCTTTAAATGCTTTAAAGGTATATAAAACCATGTGGCAATTGAAGAATTTTTAAACTCCAAATATTTTCTAACTAGTGACGTGTAGTAATAGCAAGAACAAACAGCTAAATATTCTTATAAAGTGTATTAATTCAAGACAAGATAAACATACAATAATAATATTAAATATAATGGCAACTATTCACTTTTATGTTCGTGTCGTGTTGCAGAGCAATGTCTTGCTCCGAAACGGTTGACACAAGAACTAAAAGCTAATATACAAAATACATGCATTGCTCTCAAGTCAGGAAGAAAGGGACTATACATCACATTTCTCCCTGGCTTTAACATGAACCTGGATTTCAAATGGTAATATTTCAGATTGAATATAACAATATGTTTTTACATGTTAATTATCATATATATATTATGAGTAGCATTGAACGCTTATTAAATAGATAATAATTGATCTGGTATGACACCTGCCATATTTTTTTTTTTTTATATATATATTTTATTTCCAGATCTTTAAACACTTCATATACACATTTTTTTTTTTTTTTATTTTGGTTCCTTAGAACTCTTGTGTTTTTTTTTTATATTCCTTTTTTCTTTATGTGTTTTTTTTTCTCTTTTTAATATTTTTTTTTTTAAAAAAAACATTGATTAACATATAATCATTTAAAATGCATTGATTAACACATAACGCATTAATTACATAGTTATCATAAATGCATGATATAAAAATAACACTGGTTAACATATAACCATCAGATTTAAACATGGCATTATAGAGCATTAATATGAAACATTAATTTTAAACCTTTTCGAGACTACTACTGCCTCAACAAACATTAAATACATAAAATAAAATAAAATATGAATTAATACACATAAACTATAATTATTACTTTCTTTTTCCAGACGCTCTGCCCTTCTTGCCAGATTCTTCAATATCCATAGGCATGATAGCTTCATCATCATTAACTCCAAGTTTTGCGGTCTCATCACACAAACCGTCTTGAGACATCCTTGCCTCAGTATCTCCAAGCATATGGAAACATCTTTCAAATCCACTAGTAACCGCAACCGAAATCGAGGTTGCAACGTTATCAATCTCCTCCTGATTATCCAAAATCTTTTGATGCTTACGACTAACCTCCTCCCCAAATTTATCAAGCATCATCAATATTCCAGGCGTGTGCTCCATCCTCATTTCCTCCCTCGCTTGTTCATCAACACGCCACTGCTGGCCTGACAATTCAAGGTCCAGACAAACAGGAATGTTCGGATTTAAGGGCGGATCCAACTGAACACAAACAGGATCCCCAAACCGAGTAACCAATTTGAAATCACCCTCAAACCACTCATTTACTTTGTGTTCAGGATTAAACTTCCACTCAATATTGGTTGTCAACAAACTTGTATAAACTTTTCCATCCAACTCCAATCTAAGTTCCTTTACTACATTCTCTAAAGTAGTATCTGGATCACATAACAATATCTGCTTGGCTAGAGTCGGACGGAGACGCTTGCAGCGCATCTGCATTTCCCAGGTCAAAACTCTTGCGTCTACTTTATCATTCACCAGACTACCTGCGTATGTGGCACTCACCAGGTTATCAATTATTTCTCTTTGTCCATCCAATCTAACATAACGTATCTCAGCTGGCATCTCTCCACTGGTGATTAAACTCACCGAATTCACGTTTACAATGCGTGGAATGTAAACCGATAAGTTCATGTATTCATTCACCTGAATAGAGTCAATAAACACTTTAGCACTCAAATCCTGTTCAGACTTTCCTTCAAGCCAATCTTTTTGTAACTCGAACAAAGTTGTGGATGGCATCTGCTTCAGAATAAAGGATACTTTATTCACGACGTCTTTCCAATGTGCCAGGAGCCGGATAGCTGACACAACCTGCGTCTTCAACCGCGCATCAACGCTATTACCCACCGTTCTCAACACCGTCTGAAGGCTCATTCGACCATCTGCAGGTATGACGTCAATTTTTGAAAGTTGATGCCAATCATCAAGTTCCCCCATATGTTTGATTATGGGTAACAATTCGCCCAACGTTTGACAGCTCTTTCTCTCATCTCCATCCAGGTATTCAATCTTAGCAAGCAACACCAAACTTGGTAAAATTTCGCAAACAAGCTTAGAGAGAAATATGGTTGCACTCAATTTATTCAAACTAGTTGTCTCATTCCATGACAACTTTCTGTTTATAGCTTTCGAATGCTCACCAGCCGCCATCAGGTTGAGGTGTCTTGAGTTCTGGCTGGTAAAGATAGGGATCCTGTCCACAGGCCAGTCTATGGAGTTGATGCATCTCCCCATCTCTAACTGCACCGAAAGCATGTTTATTAAATTCAACTTAAACCTTGTTTCATTATCAATAAGACGAGCTAAATCTGCAAGTGGCATGTCCTCACTGCTCAAAAATATATTCCTCGTCGACCTGCCCACACTCAACGTCGGCAGCTCGACGCGCTTCATTACCAACACCAGCCGAGATGCAGAGTTACTGACCAACGCAGACACCGGTAGACCAGGTTTGACTTGATTTCCTTCATTGACAGATTGTTTGTGGCGGCCATCTTCTTCGTTGCTCAATAACTTTTGATTCATTGTTGCCGCCGTAACCAACCTGCAAAATACAATATAATTAAATTTCAGCATCAGAATTTAAAATCTAGCATTAAATTCTTCCTCAGTAAATCTTTTTTTATAACACCATGAACAACAACAATACAAAACTACCAACATGGGAATTATACCTAACAACAACATTAACACAATCAAAACAAACTTAGCAAACAATGGTAGTATATCTTTGAACAAATGTTCTAAACCAAACCAAGAACCTGTAACCTGTTCGAAAAATGACAACTTATGATCAACAAAATCCAACTTAGAAGCTTGTCCATTAAAATCCTCAAAATCCTCTAATCCCTGATATTTAATAGTCTTATTAAAATCAGCAATAAACACCTTTTCATCGTTCAGAAAAATCTTTTGTCCCACATGCTCAGATTTTTCATTGGCAATGTGCAGAATTTCGAGTCCCTGCCCCTGATTCCCAAGGAACAAATTGGCTGTCAACTTCAAAAATACCGGACTTTGCGAGCAATTTAACAATTTTATGTCCTCTACTGCAACAATCATTCTACTATATTCTTGTATTCCAACTGTCTCACCTTTATATTGCACCAGCAAATGTCCTACTGCACATCCATAATCCACACCTAACTTTACTGGAATTTCAACCGCTGTACACTTTTCATACTTAGCAATTTCTCCCAGGTATATAATTCTGAACCCATGATGCAACTGTACATTTGATCTAACTTCTGTTTGAGCACATCTAGAAATACTAAAAAGTTCCATCATCCTCTCATTCCTTTCTCTACTAGCCAAAAACATAGCATTCAAATCAAATCTAGCTTCCTGTTTTAACAAATCCCCAAAATAACTTCTAACAGCCGCCTTCGGTTCCTCTAAAAACTTGATACCCTCCAATTCTGTTACAAAAATGTTGAAATCCAGATGCTGCAAAGTAAGTTTCTCTGTTCTCATAACTTTAACTAAAATATTCCTTTCCGAGTTAGAAACAAAAAGTTGTTCATTCCACGTAGTTAAATTAAATGTATCTTGAAAAACTACCTTAAAATTACTGGCCGGTTTTCGTACTACATACGGAAAATATGGTGAAGTTGATGTTGCCCACAAATGATTTTCTTCAAAATTCGCCACAATCGTCTTTTTATCATAATCCATAACAACATTTCCCTTGATCAAAACTGGTGTATTTTTTACTAAAATATGCAAAGTCCCAATAGCAAAACCTAAATTGAACCACATATTGTGCGCGTATATTCCCAGTGTTTTGCATTGAATATTTTCACCACCAACATCCCAGAAAGGTGACAATGTTCCATTAACCGTGAAACTGTGAACAGTTGGCAAGTCTATGTTTACTTTAAAACTAATACCATCATGCTGATACTTGCCAGAATGAAAAATCCTTCTACATTCATCCATACTCAACTCTACCTGTTTTTCATGTGGCACGTCTAATACGTGCACATGACTCGCAGTGCCGCAAAACCAGCGCTCCAATTTTAGCCTAACCTCACAACTAATGGCCTCCGACAGTATAAAATCGGTTTCTGCTAACCCCAGTAATTCCACAGATCTGACCGGTTCCATCCTATCATGCAAACAGGCAGCTGATCTAAGTTCAACATCACTTATTTGAGAACAATCATAAGCTGCTAACCGTGGATCCTGTGACGTATACATACCACCAACAATAATCAAACAATAAGTCTGCATCACAACAACAAATAACAAAATATCCAAGTACCTGACTCCTCTATCATCCTTGGATTTCTTCACAGGTATTGGTCCAGCACGTCCACTCTTTGAACTACAAGCGTCAGGCGACCTCTTTCGCATACCACGATCTCCATCTCGTCTATTCCGGTCATGTCTGTCACCACCGCCGCTTCCTCTCTTGTCATCACGCTCCCGACGGTTTTCATGGTAATCTCTTCTCCTGCAAATATTATACAAATTATTACAAATATTATTTTTTAATCAATTTTGCGAGGTTCCTAGTTACTACATCTGCTACTGAATAACGTTCTAATCTGTCTTTATCTCTGTTTTGTCTATCCTCTTCCAATTTTTGTAATTGTACTTCATTTGTAGAACCTTTAGGACGACCTTTAACAGGAATAGTCTCAGACATTTTTTGCAGTTTTGCATTATCTAACGATCTATCTAATTCATCCTCCTCAACATCCCTACCTCGTTTAACACTTCCCCTTCGTTGTTCCAAGTTTACAATTTTACTTTGAAGTTTTGGGAAAGTGTCCTCTAAAATACTCATCCGAGACTCTAACTCTCTAGCAGATTCCATGTTAACATCCTCTACACCCAGACTGTTGTCTATTAAACTATTATCAGAGGCATAATCTCCATGAAAAACACTATCCTTACTAATAGTAGAATATGTAGAGTCTAACTTAGTTTTGTCAGTCGTATCATTCGTATCTACACTGTCAGAAATATGAGTACTTTCCAAAGTATCACTAAGATCCTCAACTAAATCATCTAAATTTTCATTATCCTGAGATACATTTGACCTTTGCTGTGACAACCCAACACCCAAAAAAGATTTCTCCAAAAAATCTGGTGTTACCTGTCCATCCTTCCGCCTTCCAACCACCTCTGGATTAGCGCCACAACTACTCTCCTCTTCAGAAACGCCTGAACAAGTTAAATTTCTTAAAGTATTGGGAAAGTCATAGTTTACTTTCAAGGTATTATCCACAGAGAAAAACTCATCTGTAATCACTAAGTCAATCTTTTCATCTGGAGTCAAGTCTAAAGTACTCTCAATAACATATATTTTATCCCTTGGTACAATTCTTACCCCTTTGTCTTTCAATCTACACTTTTCTAGGGGTTGAACCTCGAACAAACTGTCAGAAATTACTTTGGTCACTAGACACGGACCCACCCATAGCGAGCAGAGTTTACGAGCTACACCAATCGTTGTGACGTCATAATAAATATAACAATAGGAATTTATAGCTATCGGCCGACCTATCCTTTCTGTATTTTCTACCTGTAAATACTTCTCAGTTCTCTCTTGTCCGGTTCTCCAATTTCTGTCAAGGCACTCCAATAACTCTGAAAAATTCATATGTTTAATTTTCGTGCGGGTTAAAGGATCAAATGAGTCAAGCGGCAGCTTAGGGTTTCGTAGAAACATCTTGAAAAACGGGGAACATCCTAACCTCCGATTAAAAGAAGTGTTCATACAAAATTGTGTAGCTTTAAGTTTATGAGCCCAATCTCCATCTTGAAAACGTAAATCAGTCTTAAGAAACGAATACACCGATTGGTTGTATCTTTCACTAAAATTCGAATTTGCTGATCTGGGAGGGATAAAAATTTGTTCAATTCCCAACCTTAAACAAACTTCCCTAAAAACTTTCGATTTGAAACTTTGTGCATTGTCAGTCCTGATTCTCTCGCACAATCCCCAAACAGAAAATAAATTAAACTTCAAACATTCAATAATTGTTTCAGCTTTAACATCCTCAATAGCAAACAACCACACATATCTAGTACAACTGTCAACTACTATTAAAATATGCTTACAAATGACTCCATTATATTCACACTCATTCAAAGGACCTAAAGCATCTATGGCCAACTCTGCCATAGCTTCCCCAGCCAAAGGAGAAAATTCTATATTATGATTATGTTTTGGTTTTTTACGTCTATTCAAACAAATGACACAATTTGCAACTGCCGCCGCTACATATTTAGACACATAGGGAAAAATGAAGTGACGATTAATCCTGCTCAAAGTCTCCAAATAACCCCTATGCCCCGCTGTAACATCTGCATGAGCTAACAAAAAAACTTTATTGTACATTCCAATAGGTACCACTACCCGTTCTATAAATTGAAATTCTTTCTGGAGCCGCATAGGTGAAGTCAAGATAATTAAACCATCTTTATAACTCAAATGTTCAAAAAATCTTAATATTTGTTTACCATGATAAGGCATTTGAGACAATTCTCTGGACGTAGGTTTGACATTATTTACAATAAATTTCCTCACCTCAACTAGAACAGGATCCTTCTCCAGGCTACGACTGAATTCTCTCGCCTTCAATCTGGACGCTATTTGACTGACCGTCTCTGCTCCAATTCCTGCAATAAGACACAATTTAGGATCTTCTAATTGATATACAGTATCCAATATTAACTCTCCTTGTTCGTCCGTCGATAATTTAGATATCCTATCTTTACTATCCTCTAATGCAGTACGTGACAATATATCAACATTAGTATGCATCTTGCCCTGCCTATGTACAACCTCATAACTGAAGGTGGATAAAAAGTTTATCCACCTTATGGTGAGACCAACAAAATCCAGGACCTTACTACCCATGCTCCGTATGTAACATCAACATCAGAAATGGAGCTAGAGCTGTATACTGTAACACCTGCCATTTATGGTGCCATGTCAGAAAAACCAACAACTGCAGCGAAATCAACAACATCAACAGATACATTAATAACAACGACTTCATCTGCCCTAAATGTGTTATGCCTACCACTAATGACCAACAACCTGATACAGACCAACTTGTTAACACCAAAATTCTGCAATGGAATTGCAATGGTCTTCGTACTCGACATGCTGAGTTAGTCAAATTTATACATGAAAATGATATACTTGTAGCTGTGATCCAAGAATCTAAGCTTACCTCCTCTGCTAACATCGAGGAAATACCTAAATTCAACATGTACAGATTGGACAGAGACAGAAACAAAGGTGGTGGCCTAGTCATCTACATTCATGAATCCATTCCTTTTATTCCTCTTCCTTCACCCATAGATGACAACACAACTGAATCCCAAGCAATAAAAATAGGTGACCTAACTATTGTCAATACCTATATCCCTCCTGTCACTAGCTGCCCGCAAGATTATATGCCAGATTATCAAGCCCTGTTCCCCACAGGTGAAGCCCTTGTCTTAGGTGATTTTAACGCCCATGACCAACTTTGGTACTCCAGCTTGGACGACACCAGAGGCAACAACCTGGCGGACTTTATTTCAGACTCCAATTTTGGCGTCATGAATGAAAATATGCCAACAAGATTACCAACTAATGGACAGCCAACGTCGCCAGATATATCATTTGCCAGCTTATCACTTCTTCCACTTACACAATGGACCACAATGAAAACTATGGGTTCAGACCACCTGCCAATTGTGATAGAAATTTCATCAAAAATCAAAACTATCAAAAGTGAAAGAAGAACCTTCATCAACTTTCAGAAAGCTGACTGGGCAAAATTCCAAAACATCACAGAAGAAAGGTTTTCAAACCTACCTAACCCAGATGATATATATCAAGCTGAAAAGGAATTCCGCCGCATAATCAACAAAACATCTAAAAAATGTATCCCAGCAGGCAGAATTAAAGATGTTATTCCAGAAATGCCTACAGAAACAGTGAGAATGATTCAGAGACGGGATGAACTCAGAAACATCAACCCAAATTCTCCCGATATAGCCAAACTAAATGTAGAAATTTATAGAAGTACAAAGGACTACAAAACAAAGAAATGGCAAGATACATTGAAGGACATATCCAAATCATGCTCATCCAAACTGTTTAAATTGATTAAAAACCTTAAAAAGACCAAGGTTAACTCAAACCAAGCTATAAAATTCAAAGGTAAATACATCTCAAGTCCTAACAGAATAGCTAACAAATTTAACAAACAATACTCATCTGTGATACGACATACTTCAACCAAAGATAAACGTAAAATTACCAAAGATATTAGAAAAAACGATTTTGCTGATGCACCAAAATTTATACCTGAACAAACAGCTGAAGCAATCAAGAAGTCTAGATCTTCCAAAGCCAAAGGACCAGACAACATCACTAACCTTCATCTTAAACACCTGGGACCTCTTGGAATTAAATACCTAACCGACATTTTCAACCTTTCAGTCCAAAACAGCATCATACCTTCAATATGGAAATCATCAGTCATCATTCCACTCCTTAAACCTGGAAAAGATCCCTCAGACAGCAAATCATATCGTCCTGTTTCCTTACTTTGTCCAGCAGTTAAAATCCTAGAAAGATTACTTCTCCCTACATTAAATGAACACCTTCCAATACCTGATTTTCAACATGGTTTCCGAAAATCTCATTCCACCATCTCAGCATTAAATGATTTTAACCAACAGGTAACTTTTGGACTAAATCAAAAGAGACCTCCAGACAGAACTATTCTCCTGCAGATTGACCTGTCCAAGGCCTTTGATATGGTAAACCACAACAAGCTACTAAAGGATCTAAACAACACCTCAATGCCAGAAGCAATTAAACGTTGGTTCAATTGCTATCTTAGGGGCAGACAATCTAGAGTCAGCTTCAGAGACAGAATATCTAAATCAAGAAACATCTTTACTGGAGTACCCCAAGGTGCTGTTACATCCCCTATTCTGTTTAACTTTTACCTGACAAACCTGCCCAGACCACCCAAAGGTATATATATTGTTCAATACGCTGATGATATATCAATATATACCACTGGCCAAGATCTTGATGCTATGACCAACGCCATCAATGATTATGTCAAACAGATCACTGACTATCTTGAAGAGAGAGAACTTGTTGTTTCACCTGAGAAATCAACAGTAACCTTTTTCACAACTGATACAAGACAATTCAACATCCATCCACAAGTTAAGATTAAAGACCAACTTGTCCCACTTGAAAGAACCCCTACTTTACTTGGTGTCACATTTGACACCATGTACACCTTCGCCACCCACACAACCAACACCATCAAAAAGGCCAAAACCAAGATCAACATCCTGAAATGCCTTTCTGGGACAGAGTGGGGACAAGACAAAGAAACTCTTGTTATGACCTATAAATCTATTGGTCGTAGTGTGCTAGAGTATGGTGCTCCAATATGGACTCCTATTCTAGCAGACAATCATTGGAAAAGGCTTCAGACTGTTCAGAATCAAGCTTTGAAAGTTGCCACAGGTTGCCACAGACTTGCACATGATGACCATATTCACCATGAAACCAAGGTCCTGCCTGTCAAAGACCACTGTCAAATGGTAACTAAACAATTTTTACTAAATTGTTATTTACCTGACCATCCTGGCAACAAGCACATTGATACTCAGAGACCACCAAGGAACCTAAAACCAACAATATATCAATACACACCTGAAATGGCAAACATTACTCCAATCACAAATAAAGGAGAATTAAAGAGAGGCATCAAATCCATCCATACAAGCTCAGTCAGAGAAAGCATAAACAAACTTGGAAATAACCGAGTTCTTAATGCTAAACCTCCAGAAATCCATCCATCAGAACTTGAGCTAAACAGAAAAACCAGAACAACCCTCTCACAGCTAAGATCTGGATTCTGCAAGAATCTATTTTCTTTTAAGAACAGAATTAGTAAAGGTGAAATCCCAGATATCTGCCCTGACTGCAATTTGGGACCACACGATGTACCACATCTGTTCAACTGTACAGCAAAACCCAACCCCACAAACCTCACCCCCCGAGATCTATGGACGCAGCCTATTCTGGCCTCAGAATTTTTAAACTTACAAGACAATGGAATTACTTAATTTCTGATGATTATTATTAATAATGGAACGGCTCCATCCCGCAGTGGCTAACCAACCAACCAACCAACCAACAAAATATCCGTTCTGCCTCCAAGTAGATAGATGTTTCAGTGCAGCTGAATCAGTTCTCACGATAAACTTCTTGTGTCTCAAATAACATTCAAATCTTTCAACAGCATTTACTAATGCACATAATTCTCCTTTATGCGCTGCATAATTGGCTTCATGAGTTGAACAAACACGTGACCAACACGATATCATCTTCTCTTGCCCATTTTGTTTTTGACTTAACACCGCAGACATAGCTGTAGATGACCAATCTGTATCCAACACAAATGGTTCAGCCTCCATCCTCCAATCCGGGAATGATTTACTTATTTCTTCACAGAACAATTCTCTAGTCTTTGTAAAGGCTTCCATACTTTTTTCATCCCATTCTATTTTACTACTGTTTCTGAATTTGTTCAATGGTGCCGTAATATCAGAAAAATTCTTGAAATATGAACCATAATAATTTATGAAACCAGTAAATCTTTGAATATCTTTACCTGTTTCAGGTACTGGCCAATTCTTAATCTTTTCAATATATGCTTGGTCCATAAATATGCCTTCTGCATTTATAATATGGCCCAGAAATTTCACTTCCTCTGCAAACAATGTACATTTTCCAAGATTAATCTTGAGGCCTGCTTCACAGAATGTTCGTAGTAGGGTATTCAGATGCTCCAGATGTTCCTCCACATTCATACTATATACAAGAACATCGTCCAAATAAACTAGGCAAAATGCCCTTAATTCAGGACTCAAATCCATTACTCTATCCATCAACTTTACAAATGCACTTGGAGCATTGGTCAATCCGAACGGTAGCCTCTTGAAGCAATACTGCCGTCCATTAGAACAAAATGCTGTATATTTCCTGACAGATTCCTTCAAGTGCATTGAATTATACGCCGAAGTAAGGTCAATAGACGTAAAAATCTTCTTTCCTCCAAGTTTGTCAAATAGCTCACCAATGTTAGGCAAAGGGTAACAGATCTTCTCAGTTATCTCATTTAACGAGCGGTAGTCCAGGACAAACCTGACTTTCACCTCGTTAGTATTTCCCACCTTCTTCTTAACAGCAAAGATTCCAGAATTAAACGGTGAATTACATTCTTCTATCACATCTGTTTCCAACCATAAATCAATCTGTTCTTTTAGTTTCTCTGCATGATGAGGATTGAGTCTAATCATCCTATTCTTGAAAGGTTGAGCTCCAGGAACCAACTGAATGTCATACTCCTCCAAAGTACAAGATCCAATATCCGTAGGGTCAATCGATAACGCCTTGAAATTCTTTAAAAACAAACCAACTATTTTTCCTTTCAAAGAGACATTATCTTTTAAAAACGGAACTTTATCCAACTTCAATTTATCTTTAATAAAACGAATCTTCTTTAATGTTGTTGACACATCTTCTTTAACTCTGTTCTCTTGCAACATCGCTATCTTCTCCGCCAAAAACAAATTTCCAACCAAAGTACCAGCAGGAACAGATTTCTTAACAGTTTCAAAATTCGTAATTTTAGTCATAATTTTACCGTTTTTTCCCACCTCAGTAATTCCTTCATTTATCAACAAGTTATTTCGGCTACAGTAACCTTGTCTAGGAGCTATATAACACAACTGTCCTTCAGGCATATTTCCCTTAGTTGAAACTTCTACCACCACTGTACTTAATGCTGGAATTTCTATTCGATTTTTCAATGAACAAATCCATTTTTGGTCTTGTAACTCAGCTACATTAATCTCAGGTTTCTTAGTTCTTGCTTTCTCCAGTTTCTCCAAAACCGTATGAACCAAATTCTTCACTACAATTTTTCGTTTAGCTACCAAATTCACACTGATTCCATGCATCTCAATCCTGTTGCCATCCTTGGCAAATATCGTCTTCATGTGATTTTTGTTCAGCCAATGACTGCCTAGATTCATAGGTACAGTCATGCCAGAAATAACAAAGCAATCTTCTTGAAAACTGTGACCTCCAATCTGAAATTCAACATTCCGAACAACACCATCAATCTTGATGCTGGAACCCTGCACGCCTGTTGCTTTCGAATCCGTTTCTTCAATCATACAATCAAGCTTTCTAGCCAACACTTGAGATATCAGGCAGCCTCGTGCATTGCCGCTATCAATTAAGGTCAGGATTTCCATGCCACCAATCTTCGTTGGAACGTAGACTTCAGCCGCTCCAGCCGCCATCTCAGAATCTTCATGAAACTTATAAACAGCTATCTAACCAACACCAGCAGTTATGAGGTTGTAACTATCCAATCGTCTATCAAATAACTATCTATCTGTTTACAACAAATAACAAAATAACTGAATAAAACAAATCACTCACCGACAATATTTCATCCACCAACAGAAACGTCCAAAATCAATCCTTAATCCACAATCAACAAAACTTCTCTCCGGCCAACAGAAACATCCCTAAATATCTCTTAATCCACAATCAGTAAAACTTCTCTCCGGCCAATCTAAAATATTACAAACTTTTAGATGCCAATTGATGGATAAATCACTTTAAATAAGAATTAAGATCGATATTAATATATATATATATAACAAATTGTTTACAAGACTACTTTTCGAACAGCAATATATATATAATGGTAATCAAATATTAACAGCATAAAACAAAATCTTAACAACTCACCATCAAATAAATAACGATGACGGTATCTCTCAATCACCACAAATACTCTTCTCAGCCAATCTAAAATAAAATACAATTATTTTAGATGCCATATTTAAATGTTTTCACTGAACAAATAAACTTGCAACACATTCAATAAAAGAAATTGTATTAAGAAATATGACATGATCAAATATTATCAATCACCAAGCAAATTAATCTTTCCAAATACCATAAATTCAATTCTTTTGTAATTCAATAAAATATTACCTAACAAAACTATTATTGTCAGATTAAAACTGAGATGTATAAAAGGTTTTAAAAGTCGAAATTCAACTAACTATATATCTCAATACCTGAGAGCCCCTTCTTGCGCAGCTCTGCTTCTCTGCGCAGCTCAACTTTCTGCGCATGGCACGCCCCACGCCTGATAATCATTGCAGCTACCTCTCTACACCACCCCATTTTGCACATACCAGCTCTGAGAGATAGTGCAAATTTCTTTGCAAATATGTTCACTCCCCCTTTTTCTCAAACAAGAGAGACAGCTCCACCATATTTGCGCATACCAACTCTGAGAGATAGTGCAAACTTCTTTGCAAATATGTTCGCTCCCCCTTTCTCCTCCAACAAAAGAGACAGCTCCACCATATTTGCGCATACCAACTCCGAGAGACAACCCCTCCCTTCCTTCATAGAGAGAGACTACTCCACGATTATATCTAATGCATTATAACAATTTTGCTTCATGAAATTCTAAACTTCATAAAAAATTTTGCTGAATCAACATTACTAAATCGCAATATAATTGTTTTAAAATCAAATACTTTAAACCACAATAACTGACTCAACTTTTAAAACAATTTTCCACATTTCATCAAAATTTAATATTTTTCAAATATCTAATTTCACATTTTTATCAAATTTGATTCAATTTAAAATTCAATTTAATATTTTTCAATAGCAATTTTACAAAATTGTATTCCTAATTCGTTTTTCATTTTCACTTTTTATTATTCTTATCTCTGTTAGACTCCACAACAGTCTGAAACAAAAATGAATTTTCCTAATTTCAACAAAACATAATCAAAAACTAAATTAATTATTTTGATTTCCATTATAACATAATCTCATAATTTCATATACGTTTATAAACAATATGTTATCTTTTCATAATTCAAAATAAACCATCAAAATAAATTATCACAAAATTAGAGTTGCTTCGTTCACTCTTTATCATTAATTTTGTTTTGTTGTTGTTTATTTACAATGCGCATAAATCAAAACAATGCCGCGTAACAAGTAAAAAATGGAATAAGGTTTAATGATCATAATACATGCAAAACATTAATACCATAAAATGTCATCTATAATAGCATTATTCCATGCCTCAACTTCCGCTACAAGATCGTCTTCATAATTGCTTGCCCCTAAACCATCGACATACGCCACTTCCTTCGTATCCTCCCCTTCTTTCACCTCTCCTTCAATTTCACCAACCAATTTCTTTTTATCAATACTATTTTCATTCTTTTTAAAACTCTTTTGCCCCGTCTTATAAGGAACAAAAGGCTTGTTTCCCCACCGCAAAAAGTATTTTCCTTTAGGATTAGGCAACTTTTTATCTCTAATATCAAAACAATCCCTCATCATGTGACCTTTTCTGTTGCAATAATAACAAATAAAACCACCTTGAATTGCGCCAATTAAAGGAATAAGTTCAGCTGGTCCACCAAATTCATCAGCTAAATCAATTTCACATTGATTTATTTCATATGACAAATTATCTTCATCACTAACCTGATCAATAGTTACAGGATTTGACTTGGAACCAACGCCACCAACCATCGTTTTAGCCAAAGCCATCTGGTTTGTTGTACATCCTCTAGCCATTGACCCTGAAATTTGGTTAAATTGTAACCCTTTAACAATCAGTTGTGCTTTAACTATTAACTCTGTCCGAAACTTCGTTATCATTCGCACTTGTCCGTCACGCTCCAAATCCAACGCAAATTGACGCATCTGATTAGCCAAAAGTGGAGATAAGATCACATTACACACTTGAGAATAGAAATCCATAAACATATCATCAGTTGGTTTCGGATACGCACGTTTCCAGAAAGATAGTATCTTATCAAAAAATGCATCAATCTTATCATTCTCATGTTGCTTAACACTCAAATACGCATCTTTACACACATTTTTCATGTCGGGTAAACAATACTCAACTGTCCTCGTCTCCCTGTAGAAACAAACTATAAAAGGATATATTTTTAACAACACATGTCTATCCTTCTCTCCCTGCTGATACATGTCCAGGGCGGCACCTTTTCCCCTTTCATGGTGTCCTCCACCAACATAGTACATGTCCAGGGCGGCACATATCTTTCCCTGGACATTATGTTGGTGTCCTCCACCCACATGTTGTCCTGCAATGTCCAGGGCGGCACCTTTTCCCCTTTCATGGTGTCCTCCACCAACATAGTACATGTCCAGGGCGGCACATATCTTTCCCTGGACATTATGTTGGTGTCCTCCACCCACATGTTAGAAACTAGTTAGAAACGACAAATAATGATATTTGCTAAGTTTAGCCGATTGTTCTAAACACAAATCTCAAATTGTTTACCATGTAGTTTTCAAACACAAAACGCTTGTCCTGCCTTTTTTTTAAATGAATTAAAAAATAATGGGTAGGGTAGCTTTTGATTATGCCTAAGCCCTGCATCGCATCTTTATAAAAAAAAATTATAAAGAAAAATGCTGTTAAAATCAAATTTATAATAACAAAAACACATACCTATAAACTTTTTTTTTGACATTTTAAACATATTTACATATTATAACCCTAGTCATTGAGTATCTGCGTGTACTTTTTAGTAATTGACCATTGCTAAAATGTCCACGTTTAGAACTATAAAAACTGACTTGCACGAAAGACAGTGATAACCATTATTAATAATAAACTCACTACTCTAGTAACTTATTTTGAACAAAACAGCTCAAAAACTACTTGATTGGTACCCTTTTATGTGTTACTTGCATTTTGGTATACTTATATTTAGGGGTATTTTTTTAGGTATATATGGTAGTATACAATATTATTCATTATTTTTTTTTATAAAATCACTGAAAGGATCACTACTAAGCACGAAAAATTTACTTTTTAATAACTAGCGGCTGCGCCCCTAGCATCTAGAGGCTATGTATTAATTGATAGGGATGGGCCAAAAAAAGCCTAAACCCATTTTAAAGCTTAAATTCAAAAATAAAATAACCAAAACCATCCCAGGACCTTTGTGAGAAGCTTCCCTAAAATTTAGGCTTAATCGGTTCAGTAGTTATTGAAACCATAGACGTCCAAGCTTTTTTTGGGGGGAGGGTAAAAATTGCTTGGGGGGGGGGGTAATAACCCCCCTGAAGTCTGTTGGGGGGGGGGGGTAAATTTAGTTTCCCCCCCCCCAAAACTTACCCCCGGGAAAATTTTTTTTTGGGGGGGGGGGTAATTTAAATTTTATGAAATATTTAGCATTAAAATTATTTAGCAAAAAATTATTTTGGAGGGGGGTATTTACCCCCCCCCCTTCCCCCAAATACCCCCACCTAAATGGTTGAGGCACCCCCAGGGCAGGGGTAAATTTTAAATGGGGGGGGGGGGTAATTGCCCCATTACCCCGTCCCCTTGGACGTCTATGATAGAAACCTTAAGGTTCAGACAAAACAACCTCACTACTTTATATAATAGGATTGCATATATTTTGCACAAACTTTTTGTGTGCAAAATTGTCCTATCCGGTGAATTTGACTAATATAAAATCAGATATTAAATGTATCTAGTTACCTACCCATTTATTCACAAGTACCCTCTTTCATTTCAGTTTTTTTTAGAGCTTTTAAACTGGGTTAATATTTTTTTTGCTTTCATTTTCCTATATTTTATATATTCCTAGTATATAGATACCTCTGTGAAAACTCGGCCCTAAAAATCAAGATTAAATGAAAAACCAGATTGAATTTTTCATTTGATCTTAATTGGATGGTACAAACTAACAGTGTCCCAACTTACAACTAAATAAGTACATTCTACAGAAGGGCAAATCTATTTTAAAAGTTTGAGCTGTCCATTAATTTATCGTTCATTGTCTTATCCACTAGAATACATGCCTTACAAAAAGGATGAGAATGTGTCTGGAAAATCATTTGGAAAATAAAATTAAATTGTGAAGCTTCTCTTTAAACTTATGAAGGTTAACAATATATAAGGTTGAAGGTCGTTAAATTGCCCCTTTATATCATTATATTATTCTATATTTATTATTAAAAGTTAAATTTTTCTACATTTAGAGCATGTTGTCAGTATGAAAATATTAGTTTAGCTTATTGTATATTTAGGCATGTTAGAACCATCCCATCTCTTTTAATCCTTGCAAGACTATGCTTAATAATTTTAGGGTAAAATAGTTCTTTTTGCTAATTTAACACTACATACATTTTTAGATGAAAAAATAGCCCAGTTTTTAAACATTAATGATATTGCTTTTTCTTCAGTTATTCTATAGGTGCTGATGTTTATTTTTCAGATTTGTTGAGTTATACATTTATGGTAGTTGTCATCCTTGTATTATTATAAGGATAATGTGTATTGTATTCAATTTATGAAGTACAATTCAATTATGAAAGGAAACTCGTCACTATGAATATTTATGCAGCAAAAATTTCTAAATGAGTTTAAGTTATCTCTAACAATGAATAAGGGGAGGTTTAAAAGAGATACATTTAGATAAAAAACAAAAAAACCCAAATATTATATTTTTAATTCCTTACAGCGCTAGAATTCAGCACTAAAAATTGATCCATTGAAAAATATTTCATTTGAAATCAAGTTTCATAAAGGTAAAATGTATTAATGTTTAAATGGCATTATGTACTTCCTGTTATAAATTATAGAGTTGCTATGCTTTCTATGAAATACCTTTGATACAGAAATCCCCGTCTTAGACATGATATAGAACATCAAATATATTAAAGATAAACAATCTCTCTCACTTGTTTTCTGCTGAAATAGATAATTATTCTAGATCGAAGTCAATCTATCTTTAAGCTTAAAAGATAAAGTATTTTTTTAAACACATCTTCAAATTTTCAGTAAAGCAAAACCCATCAGACAACCTTCTTTTAGTTTTCATGACTATTAACGCATTTGTAAATGCTCTTTAAACGTCTTTTTGTTACTCTGTGTGGTCCAGACTCCAAACAACCAAAAAAATGTAGGAATTAGTCATAAATCCTTTGAGAAAACGCGCATAGTAACAAAAACTGTTGGGTAGCAAGCAAGCGCCCTTCTGTCTGGTGGTAAATTTACTTTTTTAATCACGATCTTTTGTTATAAAAATATTTTTAATTTTTATAAGAGCGCTTCAACTTAGCTTTATTTTACAATAAATTTAAAAAATAATGATTTATATTACGTTGTCATATTCTTTTAGATGTAATTGAAACATACAAACTTCTAAAGATACATTTGATGGCTTTGCTGCATGTCAGGCGCGTTAGAGTAGGGGAAGTGTCTTAGTATGTAATAGAAAAAGTTATTTTATGCTGTATTTAATGAGACTTTTATAATTATCACATTCAAATATAAATCTGCATTAAAATTAATGTGTTACATAGAGCATGGAGTCTAATTCTGACCAACATATATTATATATATTGGTGTATAAATATATATTTATATTTGACCACTGACATATGACATGAAAGGAACTCCCCAAACTGCTCCTTATCCTTCCAAAGGACAGTCTAAAACTTAATTTTTTCCGTACAAAATGAAAAATATTGCATTTTCTATTCTAATATGTGTTTCTATATTTGATTTGTATTTAAACATGGAATGTTAATTCTTCGTTTTATTTGAAATTGGAATTTTAAAAAGAAATATTCTATGGATAATAATGCTTCTCCTATGAAAAATACATTAATAATGCCAAACCATTGCCCTTGCCTCGCTGAAGTAGGTTTATCTTAATGTACAAATGTATATTAATTTTATGTTGATTTTCTTACACGAGTACAAGATTCAAATCCCTGTTTAAAGCCTTAAAATTGTCCTAATTACTGTTTATGTTTATAAATAGCGCCTGTTTATGGGTCAAGGCATTTTCCATGATTTTAACGTCAATAATTTAAACAAGAAATAGGGCAGTGTGCGTCCTTTGAACCAAACTGGTTGATTTAAAAGTGCAATGTACTTTGATTGGTATTAGCAACACTCACGCATTTAGGGATATCAATATAAACTCTAGAAGAAGAAAAAATCCAGTGTCTATTTATCTCGAGAGGATTGAATTACAAAAAAGAATCTTAATTGTAAAGAAGAACCATATGATCGGTCCAGCAGTTATCTCAGATCTTAAGCTACTAACACACTGATGGACATAAAGTTATTTTTATATGATGATCAGTAGCGAAGTGTTTCTATAGCTTAATTTGTCCGTTTTTCCATTTGGCCTTATTGGTGGAAACTCTCTCTCGGCTGCTTTTAAAGATACAGTTTTAAAAGCAGCGGATTTCTCTCATCAATGAGAATCAAGGTTGTTGGCTTAATTCTATATCAGGTAGACGGCTACAATTTTTTTTTGACAATATACCAATTACTTTTTTCTATATTGTATCTGTATTATACAATATATTAATGATAAGCTAAACATTTTAAGCCCCTTAATGCAAGGATAATATATTAAGAGTTAAGTTATTACTTGATATTCAGAGATATTTTTTTAATATTTTCTAAAAGGAGGATTAGGTTGCGCTAAAAATCAGTAAACGTAAGAGTTTTAAGGCTTAAAAATAGTAGTAGAACGGTAATATTCACTAAATATGTGTATTTCTTATTGAAAAGAACTATAGACAAAAAAGCTTTTTAAAAGTTAACTTAAATTTTTATCGTTCTGCTACTGTTTTTAACTTAAAACTCACAACCTTTACCGATTTTGAGCGCAACCTACTCCTCCCTTTGATCTGTCTAAATATAGCACCTCATAAATTTTTACCTATAATCAAAAATACAAAAATGTAAGCCTTCAAAGAAAAAATGCTTATTTTTTCTGACTGGGGTTAAGAACAATTTATTGTGTCTTAATTATCATAACTCATATCTCAGTTTAAATTGTTAGGTAATGTCACATAAACATTTTTTCCAACTTTTAGATAAATTATCCCAAAAGTTGCCTTAAAATTTGATGAATGATTTAACCCCACTCCCCTTCAAATATTAAACTCTCCTTTTTGGTGGTTATAAACACCCTATTAAGGAGTCGTATAGGCAATAGATAGATAGCGGAGATAGATAGATAATAGGATAGAGAGACATGTTTTAAATAGATAGATAGTTGGAGAGAAGCTCATATGAGGCCCTATATAGTATGTAATATGTAGTTGTAAGGAATAAGCCATAAGGATTGTGTACTCTTGCCCTTTAGAGACCATAACGACTCTTTCTTACTACCATTTTAGCTCCCAATAAGTCTGAGCTTTCTTTTTCACACTATTAAAGTACAAAGTTTTAGTTGATCAACATAAATTAAAATTATAATGATTCATTTGTTATTTTTTGTGTGATATATTTTAAAAATTTGGTGTTTTAATGCTTTCTTTTGCAAAAAAAAAATATGAAAGTACATCCTAAACTTTAACCCTTTCAATCTTATCCAAATTTAATGTTTAGTAAGTTGTCTTGAAATAACAAGTTAACAACTATTCAGCTTATAAAGAAAAGGAATATTGTCTGATCTGGACTGTTCGACGAAGTAACGTTCGGACATAGCCTAGTTATATAGTAGCTGCGCTACTAAACAAGGATAAAATTGAAATAAAGAATTGCAAATATTGAATATTAATTAATATAACTTTTTCAGGTAAGAAATAACACTCTTCTTCCCTAAAGGGTTAAAGCCATGTAACAAGTGTAGAGAGAACAAGAGAGAGAGAGAGAGAAAGAGCCCCATCGTGGTATTAGATAATAATACTTCCGGGGGGTGCTGCCAATGGTAAAGGGGAGGTTAGGAAGGCAACAGGAGGGGTTTACAAATAGGGAGGGGTTATTTAGGGGTTGGCTGCACCAAGAAGGGGTGGTTGCCAACTAGGGGCTTTGATTTAGAGGGTTAGCAAGGACAATTATGGCCATTAATAGAAAAACAAAAATAATTTAATGTCTGCTAATAGAGGAGAAGTAGTAAGGTACATTCAATAAGCAAATTTTTTGTTAGCAAATAATTTAGAATATTAAAGATTCTGATTTTAGTAGGTACTGTAAATAAATTCATACATTTTAAAACTTCATTAGATAGCTCATTGAATACCTAAGATTTTCTAAAAAGATTAAGACAAATTTTCTTCATTTACTCGGACAGACTCTAGTTATAGTGTAGCGGCGCTGCTAAAAAAGGTGGTTGTCACGTTTTAAAACATAGATTATTAGATTTTATCTTGTAATTATAATTATACCCTGTTATTCTCATTTAGACTTATTAAGTACATTTTATTTTGCACTTTTTTTTTACCTGCAAAGTTTATGAAAAACAACTTCTTTCTATATTTCGTTGAAGTCATTTTTTACAATTTCTTTATTTAGACTTTTAAGGATAAATAGACCTTTTTTATTTATTTCCTTTTACATTGAAAATCTTTTAAGCCTTTCTAAAAAGTTGTTAAAAAATAACCCTTTTTCGGAGGTTCAGTCTATCCTTTTAAACTACGATAATATCTTTCTTTCGCGTCTCTCTCCTTTCTATCTCTCTCCTCTCTCTCTCTCTCTCTTCCTCTCTCTCTTACTTATGTTTCAAATAAGGCAATGAACTCATGGTAAAGGGGCAACTATTTGATAGTAAGGAAGCGCATAGTAACCAAACCCTAATTCTACTACCAGAGGGCAAGCAAATATATTCTATTCTACCAATCATAAGTTCTTCTAATATGATAATAATAAAACAACTATGACATTTTACTCTTCTGTTTTGTAACAAATTTATTAGACTATAAAATGAATGTATATATATAAAATATAACTCTGTAACAAATTAAAAATACATAACATAAAAACAGGATAATGATAAACACACAAGTTGATCATTTTTTCAGAGAATTTCTCCTAGTGCCAAGTAAAGAGGGGACTCTAAAAGAAAAAAAGAAAGTTTAAAATTTTCACCCCTGGGTCGTTGAACTACGAGGGAAGATGCCCCCTCCTGTCACAGGAGGGGAGGGGGGCAGGGGGCGAACAGCTGATTTTTAAAATCAGCAACTTTGAAAATGTTTAACCCCTTAGAAGATAAAAATTGTTGCTATTGGCTTTAGGGGCCCCACTCTTTTAAATTCCTTTTATTCTTATCTTTGGAAAGCTTTTTTTTTGTTAAAACAAAAGTTACTTTAATTTTTATATAGGCGTTGAAATTAAAGTTAAAAGCTAAATTTAAAATAAAGGAATGTCTTGGCTTTAAAAATTGGTCTAAGAAACAATTTTGATAAATTTTAATGCTCATTTAAGGAGGACTTTCCTTGACAGTAAATATTACTTTTCAGGATAGAACCTTATAAAGCACTGGCTAATATTTAATTGAGCTCCAACATAGGGTTGTGATATTTTAAATTAATATGTTTGTAATAGTTAAATTTGATAAATTGACTTGTTAAGTGATTTAAACAAATCATTGTATCAAATTAAAAATTATTACACATGATTTCCTTGAAATATCAACAACAAAAATTAAATAGGGTATAGGTATTTTGCATAGAAAGGCTATTTTATATAAAAAAAATGTGCTAAATTTCTCTTTTTTGTCTTGGTAAATTAAGTGTAAAATAAATAGATATTAATAATATAAATTGAGCTAATTTTCTGTGTGGAGTAATAATAATGATATATAGGCAGTGTGGTTGTAATATCATGGCTAATTACAAATAACAATAACTAACTGAAAGAGATAGAGAGATATCTTGGAAGACTGAATTTGTACGGGTGCATGTAGGACGTATTTCTGTGCTGTACACGGGGTACATCTGCTGCTGTACACATGTACTTCTCCAGTGGACTCCAGTACACCAAGAAAAAGCTCTACATACTGAAAAGAAAAGATTTTATTAGTCAAAATAAAAATTATTTTTTTGCAATAAAATAAATAACAATTGTAAGTTGGCAAGTTGCAATTTTTTTTGTATTATGAAACATAATTTATCTTTAGTTGCAATTATTATATCATACTATTTGCAAGTTAGAGGTAGCAACTCTTTTTTTTTTTGCAAGTTCGTTGAACCTAATGGACATTGATGTACATACATATATTTTTGTTCACTATACATATGTATATGACGTAATTGAAGAAAGATATATTAAAAAGACTTAAAGCAGACATGAAATTGAAATTTGTATATTTGCCAGATGTCAAAAATTAGTTCTTTTTAAAAGAAATGGTAAACCTTTTTTTTAAATAGTAAAAGTCATAAATAAACAACAGAAATAAAGGGGAATGCCAGGAAATTAGCATTGGATAAACATGAATAAACAGATATACAGACATACAGACGGACAAACTTAATTTGCTTAGTTGCTGCACTAATTAAAAATTAAAAAATAAAAATCTTACCTATGTCAAAAAAATAACAGCTGTGTTGCATTATCTTGCATGCAAATAATTGTGCTACTTGGTGGGTGGTTGCCAGCCCCTGCCAGCCATCCTCCAGTCATCTCCAGGCAAACAGAACTTCCGAGACTTGTTCCGCGGCACATCAGGACAACTTTTGTAGAGGCTAGCCGGGGCAGAGAACTTGATGAAAATAAACTGTTTAAATTTTGCCCGTGCCATCGGTGGGCAGATGGCTAGTTGAGGTAGAGTTATCAAAGATGCTGCCACAGGCATTGCTGGTGAAAGATGTGGAGTTCTGATTTTGAGCCATTTTTAGTTTTTTTTGGGTGTTTGTTGTGTGTTTAGATTATCCTGTATGTCTTACTATTGTAGTAAGTGTTGGCCTAATACTCTCTTGTAGAGATATGAGCGCTGACTGCAGCCTATCTAATTCTAACTTTATGTCTTATATCATCCCTTGGCACCCCGCCCCCTCTCCCTAGCTCATTGCCCCCTCACCCCCGCCCCCCTCTTCATGAACCTGAATGGTCTTTAAATATCTTCCCTTTCGCGTGCGCCAGCCCCCCTAAATGGTTGTTCTAGCCCCACCCCCCGCCCCCTCACCCTAGTTGTAAGAGAGTATAGTATAAGGTGGTGTGCTATTTTTTCCGCATAATTCTCAGCAGCACCTGTTGATGTTACAGACAAAATTGATGTTTACTAAATACAATAACAATATGTTGACATATCTAAAACCATAATAATTCCTTATTATCTTTCTCAACGTCATGTTCCAAGCAATTAAAATATCCAAACAATAAATTTTACAATTGAGTAAACAAACCTCGATTTGAAAATCATCTTTTAGTATTTGGCTTTTTACTGAAGTATTTAAAATGGTCAATATTTTTTTTTATTATTTAGACAATTTGGCTATAGTACCTATAGGTAATATTAATTTAATTACCTATGGTAATTGGATGTTCAACTTTTTAATTTAATTTAATTATTTGCTGATTAAAGTTTATTGATTTTTGTATTGTTCCAAAGTTAGATTAGATCTTAACTATTTTGATTTTGAGATTCTAATAAATTTGTTTGTGATGGCACACTTTGTATACTTTGGGCTGTAGGAGGGGAGGTACAGGGAGGTGTCTTAATACATTCCTTGGAGAGCTCCACATATAATGGAAAGACATATTTAAAGAGAGAGAGAGAATGAGTGTGTGTGTGTGTGTGTCAGTGTGTGTGTATCCTAATTTTCTCTCTTGTAAGTTTTTTAACCCTTCAAATATGACGGCTAGGATTTGAAACTTTTTTAAAACTCACTTTTCTCCCCACCCCCCTGGCCCCCCCTGGTTATATTATGAACTAGTTCTTATTGGGAACAAATTTCTCTGAAATTATTTATTGTATAATAATATATTAAGAAGAAGCGAAGGGGGGTGGGGGCAGTTACTGCATTCTTAATAATATGCAATCATATCCTTCCCCATCCTTCCTTCTTAGGGTCAAAGACCTCTTAAGATTTCAGGCCCTTCCTACTACACACAGGCTTACATTACATATCTCCCAGATGTCCTTAGAAGTCAAGTCAGCCAATGATGGGCCGCCGTACAATTTGTAGGACTAGTGTGGAATAGGACAATGGCACTAGAATATATCTACAATCCTTTACTTCCATTAATTTTCTATGAATGGTAAATTTTAAACATAAGAATCCAAAGGTAAGATTTTTTTCCCGCTATTGCATTGTCACTTTTAAAATACTAAGTTTGATATGATATTTTTTTCTGTGTATCAATTTGTTAAACCTTTAAATTGTATCCTTGCTTTTAAGACTGTGGTTTAAGTCTTGAAGAAAGTGTTTTTAAGGGCTTAAAGTGTTAAAGGCATTGACCTCTTGGTTGGGAAATATATGTATAATCTTTGAATTTTATATATAAAGATCAAAAAGTAAGGAAAGGCTTAGTATATTTAAAAATTTGAATACTATCTAATTATCTATCCTCAAAAGCATTTTGTTAGGTTTAAATGACTTACAATTATCTTTTTTAAGTTGCTAAGCCATAAACCAAACGTAATCCTTAAAATTTTCCCGGGTCATTGAACTCTCTCTGCTGAAAGTTTTCCCTCTGACTTCAGATTTATTTACACTTTCAAGATTCAAAGTTGGTCCTTTTTAAAGATGGTTAAATGAACATTTTTTGGCTTTGAGAACTTAAATTACAATAGGAGAAAGCTTTGAGACGTCGAGTTTAACAATGTAAAATACAATTACTTTAAAACTTTAGTTCTAATTTGGCATTCCAATTGATTTTTCGGGTATAGTCTCTCCTTAAGGGGCGATTCTTCGTTTTTTTTTCATAACAGCTTTTCTCCTATTTCTAGCCCCTGCGGGACCAATTGCCTAACCCTGTGGGGCAATCACCTAACCCAATATAACCTAACCTAATCTAAAATAACCTATCAAAAGTCATTTTAAAAATACGACGAATCGCCCCTTAAAGGGCGTTGCCACGAAAGTGACTATTCCCGATTTTTCTTCTGTAATAGAAGAGCTCAAATTTTTAAGTAAGAAGAAATTTTAGATAATAGAACGGGCAATATTCAATTTTAAAGCATAAAATCACTAACAAACAAGGATGACAATATTAAGAAACAGGTTTAAAATATGTCAAGTTTGATATAATATACCTAGGTTTTCCAACATTTAAATGCATGATAACAAAATACAAAATTATTTTTCCAATATAATAATGAATTAATAAGTCAGAAGTTTTACAATCTTAAACATATTGGAATTTCCTAATAAATTTTTTATTAACCTATCCCATTTTCCATTGCGAACCGACGGACGGATATACTCATAGTAATGAAAAGCAATGTTCAAAAAATGTATCTTTATTTAATAAAGATTAAGCTTCCATTATTAATATTAATAAGCAACAAAAGTCACAATTTTTTACACAAGAATCAGGAAGGATGTTAATTTTGGCGTCCATGGTGATATCCCTGTGTTATACAATGAACTATGAATCTTTGTCTGCTCTGACCTTCAAGTGGTGCTCCTCTCTCTGGTCATTGACATGTACTTCAATCTGACCATCAGTTCCTACACTCACAGGGAGCACAGGGATAGGTATATGGACAAAAATTAGAGCTTTTGAAAAGTTTTACAATCTCGGTTATTCTTTTTGTCTGTCCGTCTATCCGTCCAACAGTCTATGGCTGCTAAACAAGATACAATAAGATGTGTTTTCTTGACTGATATTAGAGATATAAAAGCTAATTATAAATTCTACCAATTATCTATTCTATGATCTACTTGGTGTGTCATTTTGTATGTAACGTGGCTTGGGAATCATGAAATTTACTTGGCTGGTGTTAGAGATAGATATTAATTTTAATTTTTTCATTTTATTTCTTTAAACAAGTTCCTAGATTTTTACTTGTTTTTTTTCAGAACATTTTTAGTTATATTTACCCCCTTTTTGAAATGTAGAACCCAAACAGTCAAGCCGTTTGTGGGATCACATGAGACAGTCAATCCTGTCATCTCCGTCATACTTTAAGTTTATACCTGTTTTCATTATCTTTTTGCCTGTTTATAATTTGATTTATCTTTCAAATGTCTTAATCATGACTTCCTATTAAAGAAAGTAGTATGCGTTTTTTGTCTGTCCCGAAGGATCTCGCTAATCGCTTAAACGATATTGTTCTCCTTTACAGTGAAGCTTCTAATAGGACCTGGGAAGGTTTAAAACTTTTATTGGGGAGGGTGTCTTCAACCCCCTCCCCCCCCCCCAAAAAAAATATTTGTACTCTTTAATAATTCAAATTTGAAATAGGATGAGGTCGACTTTTCTCCCTCCTAACTTAAGTGCTCCTAGAGGCTTCTAAAGACGTAGCCTCTAGTATTTAATAATTAAGTAACAACCCCTTATTTCAATAGTATTTCCTTTAAGTTTTAATTCTATTTGCTTGTCCCTTGCAACCATGAATCACTTCATAAGATATAAAGTCATTGATCCCTAGTGAAAGTTCTTTGCTTTTGGTTAAATTTATATAAAATCATCAGGAATATTGGAATAAGTCGAAGCAAATTCGTGCAAATGTTAAATAAAAGATGGCCCAAAAAGTTTGTAAGGTTTTAAAATATTTAATTGGCGTTTTTAATCAACCGACTTATTCCCATCTTTGTTTTTAAAATAAATTGAAAATAAGGGGGATGAAGTATTTTAATTTGTTTGTTTGTTACCTTTGGTCAGTTTAGGTTAAGTAGCCCCGAAAGAATAGGCCCCGCAGTATTGAGGCCCCCGCATGGGGTTAAGCAAGTGAAAAAAGACTACCCCTCTTATCTTCAATTAATTTTAGAATAATGCTCGACTAGGAGTTTTAGGGAAAGCACCTTTAAATTTTTTCATGCTAGAAACCAAATTAAAAGTTGTATTATCAATTGTATGTTAATTGCTATACTTACTAATCAACGGACATATTTAAACCTTGTAGATTATCTTTGCTAATAAAATGACTTTTAAATATGCCAGGCTAAGAATATCTAATTTAAATTTCTCCTTTAAGCTATTACATGCATGTGTGTATGTTATATGTAATATTCAGGGTGACCACTGTGTACTATATGTACTATATAGTCAAAGTTTTGGTACTATATGGTACTATATGACAAATTAGGTACTATATGTACTATATGAGTTGAAATTTTGGTACTATATGAAAATTTTTTAAATATTATTTTAAAAATTAATAGGTATGATAATATTGTTTGTAATATTACTTTATACTTACAAAATAAAATTTGCAGAAATAGTACTTATTATACCTGTTTTTTTTTATATATTTATTATGATTATTATTTATTCTTTCTTTGACATTAAAATTCATCTACTCAAGATGAAAATTCATCCACATTCATATAAAAATCATTATTTAGTATTTATTTTATATTACAAAAATGCTTTTTAAATTTGTTTCTAGAATCACTGCAGCTCTGAGATATGCAATGACTTAAAATCACCTTTATCATACATATTTTTGCTTCAATGATTTTTATTATTTCTTATAAGATATAAAACTCTTCTTTTTCTTCATATTTTTATGAGTGCTGAAGCGGTTAAATACATAGGCTAAATTTTTAATTAGTGCTTTTTCTGTATATTGCTAGATGACCAAGTTTGGGTAAGAAAGAATGCTCTGCTGGGTTAGGGTATGACCTTGGAGGTGTACGTATAGTAGACCGACTCAAAATGCATAAAATTTTGGTGCATTATTTTAACCCATTTCTTTTATGACAATTGACATCAAAAAAAGTGTTCTGGTAGTTTTTTTTTCAGCAATATGTCAATTTCGATTTTCATAAAAAAAACTATGGCTTTATATAACTTCCTAAATTCGCTTTGAAGAGTAGATTAAAGAATTTAAAAAAAAAACGATTTTTAAAGATTTTGATCATAGCAAGGGCTATCCTCAAAATTCTGACAATTTTGGACATTTTAGCAAATTCAGGTGATTTTGACAGTTATTTAAGGATAACTATTTAATGGTCAATATTTTTATAAACCGTTTTTTGATTCTTAATCTCTTCAGGAAGGTAAATAAAGTCATAATTTGAAAGAAGAAAAAAATTTCTTCTCCAGAGGGAACTCTTCCCCTTTTTATGAAAATAAAAACTGACATATTGGCATTGCTGAGAAAAGCTACCAGAACATTTTTTTTGGGGTATCAATGGTCATTTTATCATAAAAGGAATTGGAACAGCACGTCCATTGAATTATAAAAAAAAATGGTAATTCTGAGTCGGTGAAAAGTATAGGTTTAGATCCTCACTGTAAATTTGAATTAATGCCATTATGTGCGACATCTGTAATTACGCCAAAAATGTCCATTTTTAGGTAGATCTTTTTTGAAAAAGTGTTTCATTCTTCCACCAATTTAAAAAAAATGTTTAATGCTCCCACATCATCTCTATCACCTTTTTAAAAGCAAAGATTTTTTTATAATTAGGGTCAGTCCGTCCGTCCGTCACAGTTAGCTTTTTTCGTTAATTTAAAACAGGTTAGAATTGTCCTATAGATTTCAAACTTTGCATGATGATTTCTTTAACAGTTAGGTAATCAAATTGAAAGAACAGCAACTCTATAATCAATACCAGAAAGTCTGTGCGTCCATTTAAAACATTCTGTTTTTTTCCTTTTTTGACAAAAAAATTTATCAGTTTTGCAACAAATTTACTTATAATTTTGTATAGACATTTGCATTAATATGCATCTAGGACATCCCAGGACATAATTCTGAAAATTAAATAGCCTAAAACCATCATACGACCTCAGTGACCTAAAATTTGTAACCCAATTGGTTCAGTAGATAATGAGATCTTAAGCTTTAGACATAACACCCTTACTACTTTATTTAATGAGATATATAGGTACTATTTTTTTAACTAGCGGCTACGCCCCTAGAGGCCTCTAGGGGGTACTTGAGGATGGGGGAGTCAAATTTTATAACCCAATTTCTTTTTTTATATTTTAAAAGAAAAATTTGTAAAAAATATTTTTTGGGGGTGTACAAAATTTTTTTTGGGGGGTTGGGGGTGTCCCACCCCCAAGAAAATAGTTATAAACCTTCCCAGGACCTATGGGAAGCTACCTGTTAAGGAGAACCCGATCGGTTCAGCGGTTAGCGAGATCCTTCGTTACAAACACACAGAGAAACAAACAGACAAACATCCTGTTACTTTAGTATAAGGATATTTGGTACTATATGGTATTACTACATTTATTAGTTAAAATTTTGGTACTATATGGTACTATATTAGTTAAAATTTTGTGTACTATATGGTACTATATGAAAATTTTTATGTACTATATATGTACTATATATTTGTAAATTTTGAGTGGTCACTCTGAATATTTAATATATGTATATTTAATTGCGTTTTACATTTCAATATAAGATAATCCTTTTATAGGTTAGGTAATTATGAATATTTAATGAAGAAATCACATGAGATTAACTTTGAAAGGTACTCATATCCTCAAGTAAAGATTAAAAATTACATTATTTATTGATAACCATCATTGGGTTTAATCAAATATAAACCTATTAGGATTTTTAAAAATCCCAATTCAATACAACAATGTAAAAAAACAGCGGTACATAGTTACAGTGTCAGTCAAAGTGAGGGAAGCGTGTTTTTGTGTTAAATAAAGTTGACTTCACTAATAATTTGCTTATTTCTTAGGTATACATTGGATATTTTAAAATTTGCATCAATAAAAAGTGATCTTATCTTATAAACTAAATGATAGAAACGGATTTTAAATGATGTAGTAGATTCATTTGTAATTAGATGTATCAAAACCCATAGGACGACTGGATGTATTCTATTAGTTTTGCCACACAAGAAATAAAAAACGGGCAAGAATATGTTGTACAGGGATTTACAGACTTTCTACTACTTTTTAAAAGCGAAGCTTTTCTATAATTAGGGTAGGTCCGTCCGTCCGTCCGTACGTTACAGACAGTTAGCTCTTTTCGTTAATTTGAACAGGTTAGAATTGTCCTGTCGAGTCCAAACTTTGCATGGTGATTCCTGTAGTAGTTGGGTACGATTGAGAAGCCATAGCAACTCTATAATCATTACCAGAATGTCCGTACGTCCATTTAAAACTTTTTAACGACAAATTTTTATGTGATCTAATTATCCGATTTATCTGATTTTGATATACTGATTCCTGGGACAACAAAGTACAATATTATAAGCGAAGCAACTCTATAAGCAAGTCCTAAAAATGTTAGTATGTCCATAAACATTATTCTGTATCAAGCATTTTAAAACAAATTTACTTACAATTTTGCTTCAACTCTTATACATTTACAATCTGATTATTTAGTTCTGACACTATACAAGTGTAAATGTACGTTTATCCTACCGTTTCAGTGAGTCGTTTTTATGGATCTTGTTATCGTTGTTTTTAAAGAGACTTTTTAAAAGAACATTTGACTTGGTGGAAAAGATACAAACAATAAACTTTTTTTTGTCAAATATCGTAAAAAATACAGGAATTATAACTTGATTGGTTAATTTAATAATTCTTTTGTTTTGTGGGGCTTTATCGTCTGAGGAAAATCTGAACGGACATAATTAAAGGATTTTTAGAGTAGTTTCGCTACCAAGATAAAGACTGAAAACCACGTGAAACCATCCTATTTTTCAATCCGCTAGAAAAATATCCATGAAACATTTAAAGAGAGTTGTTTATCATCCAAAAATTTCGCCGGGTGAAAAAATAGAACGAGGGTGCTTTTTAAAGACACATGCACACATCCTTTTTTACGGGTCAGCCAGATTGGGAGCAGGGGGCCCCTCATACAAACTCAAATAGCGCGCGAGAAGGACCGTAAAAGTTTAGAAAATAGGTTAGACACAGGGAAAGAGGGATGGATAATTACGCCAAGTAAATGCTATAGTTTCTATTTTTAAACAAAATAAATTATGAACATCACTATTTCATGTAAAGAAATAATCAAAACCAATCTTATTCTTTATCCATCCTCCAAAATAACGTAAAGTAGTAAAGTTTTTTTTTGTCGGAAGCTAAAGATCTCGGAAACTGCTGGTCCGAATAAGTTGTGCTTTTCATGGAAGCTTCATATACGTCTTTGGGTGGTTTTAGGCTATTTTTCTGACTTACCATACTCTAACATAGAGGCTAGGGGCAAAGAAACAAGTACTAATGGTGCTATCCTCTTAGAATTTTTTCTTTAATTTTGAAAATTGATAAACAATTTTTCGAAGAAGTTAATAATTCAAGAAGAATTATATGTTTTAAAGAAAAATCAACCAAAATATGCCTATCCTATATCCATGCTCCAGCCTAGATTACGAAGAGGGCCCCTAGCCCCCCCCCCCCCCCCGTCCTGAAGCAGGCCCATAACATATGTAGATTTCATATATTCCACTCCCTCAATACTTTCTAAATAAATCAATAAAGATGAATAGATTCATTATTTAGAGAGTTATATTTTATCATGTACATACAATTTGACCTAAGTTTCTAATCATTTAAGATTTCACAATGGAAAACATTTAAAAGAAAATAGTTAAAGTTGAAACAAGGATGACAACATCCTTATAAGCGAATCTCTAAAGCGGTTGGACAAACGAATATTAACACTTGTAGAGTGTCAGAACTGAATAATCATTATAAAAATGTATAAAAGACTATGCAAAATTGTCAGTAAATTTATTGAAAGCTGCTTAAATACAGGGCTCAGTATTCCAAAAATTAGATCAATCGGATAAATATATCTTATAAGAACTTGTTGTTAAAAAAGTTAAAAATTAGCTTGTTAAAAATGGACGTGCAGACATTCAGGTAACTATTATAGAGTAGCTACGCTTTCTAAATGGTACCTAACTTCTACATAATTCACCATGCATAGTTTGGAAATTGATAGGACAATTTTAACATGCCTAAATTAAAGAAAAAAGCTATCCGTTCCGGACGGACCGACCCTAATTATAGGAAAGCTTTGCTTTTAAAAACTTATCTTGAAAGTAAATATTTTTTTAATGTTTCATCATAAACCATATACCTATAATATTGTTGTTTTTTGGCTCCTAATCAAAATACACGGCTAAAACTTTTAGACAACATTCCCATCACTAAGTAGCATAATCAACTTTAAAACATCCATGGCGCTCAGACTGCTTTTTAGCAAGTTTTTGGCTATTTATTATTTTGCAACTATTTCAGGTGTGTTTCCTCACATGTGCCTGGTGCTTCTGGGTATTGGACTCTTCTTTACAGCATGGTTCTTCGTTTATGAGGTAACATTTTCAGTTACCTGCTACCTACCCGTAGCACATCCGCTCGTCGTCAGGGAGGCGTTAGGTTCCATTCTCGGCTTAACACCGAGTCTTAAAATATTTCCTACTGCTGCTATGACAGGTGCGCGTTATTATAAGTTAGAGTTGGATGAATGCCTTGGCCTAAAGCAGGCGCAACTCATTACCATGCACAGTTGGGACTTCCAGACAAAGGTCGTGCAATTTAAAGAGTTGGTGTTACTCAACCTAATACCCCGGGAAAGAAGAGATTTGGCTCCCCGTAGTTATTCTTGGCTGTTGGACCTGACAACATGTTATCATGCATAAGGATGAGATATAACAATGGCAAAGAATGTTTTTGTTATGGGTCAGACAGATACTTATAGCTTTAAACCTTGGTGGGACTAGGATAGATATATATCCTTAAAAGGAAAACAAATTGCTTTCATAGGTTATTGAGATCTTAAGCTACAGACGGACAAACAGTGTTTAACTTTGTATCATAGATATTGAAAAGAAATACGATTATGTGGAGAGGTTGTGTGATTTTTATGCATTGTAAAGCTACTCTATAACAATAATATTCCAAAACGCCTTACATCAATAATACCTAGATATTGACAGTGGTTATGCCTTTTTCGAGATATATGAAGTTGCAGTCTTTTTTAATCCTATAATACAAAGAAGTAAGTTTTTATTGTCCGAAACTTAAGATCTCAGAAATTGCTGGCCCAAATGGGTAGTACTTTTCAGGAAAGCGTTATTATAGTCTTGATATGGTTTTAGGCTATTTTTGACCTTACTAATCCTCCCATATATGCTAGGGGCGAAGTAACTTATTATGGATATAAACTACCTAATGTTTTAATACATATTTGAATTAGAAGATTTTTTTTACAGATTTTATGTCCATTGACATAATGGAACACAAGAATAGGTACTGAAAGGTTTCGTGATATTTTCAGTTTTAAAAACAAACCTTTCCTACCTCTGTTCGTTGATTAAGGCATGTTAGAATAGTCCTAATCACTGTGGGCTAGAATTGAATCAAGACAAAAGTAAGTGCCGAGCCCTGGGACCTATGTATGGTGAAAATAGACATAAAACCATGATGATTCCAGGTAAAACCAAAATATTTCAACGGGGGCTTTTTGAGAAAATTAGATTTGAAAATTTCAAGTTCAATTTTCACCCGCTAGGAGTTGCCGCATAATCATGACAAGAAAAGCAAATATTATTTATTTTAAATTTTGAACAACTTTGCTTTTATGAAGTCCTTCTTAAAACCTCTCTATGTATGATTTATTTTAGGCTGAATTTTCGTGACCTTTGCAAAGCAAAGTTGTTCAAAATTTAAAATAAATAATATTTGCTTTTCTTGTCATGATTATGCGGCATCTCCTAGGGAGTGAAAATTGAACTTGAAATTTTCAAATCTAATTTTCTCAAAAAGCCCCCGCTGAAATATTTTGGTTTTACCTGGAATCATCATAGTTTTATGTCTTTTTTCACCATACATAGGTCCCAGGGCTCGGCACTTACTTTTGTCTTGATTCAATTCTAGCCCACAGTGTAATGCTTTCAAACTTTTCGTGATATTTTTTGTAACATTAAGACGTAACAACTCTGTAATCATTAACTTTAGAACGTCCAAGGTTGAATTTGGTTGCTTTTTTGACGACATGTTAAGATTATTCATTTTTCTTGAATGGCGAATCCTAAGAAGACTAGTCACAGTCAATAGGCTTCTTTGTAATCAAGGCTTGAAATATAAATACACCCAGGATTTAAAGCATTTTTACTACATTTTTTATAAAAAAAATGCTGTCACTCTTTTTTGCTTTTTATGGATGTGTCATACTTGTTATTTGTTATTCTACTAAATTAATCTTTGATCCAGGTAACCTCCACGAAGTTCACCCGTGAGCTGAAGAAAGAGCTGATGATTTCCAGTGTTGCCTCTGTCTTCATGGGCTTTGGTACACTCTTCCTCCTTCTCTGGGTTGGCATCTATGTGTAAGGTAAATAATCTGGGAATAGTCCCTTTCGTGGCAACGCTCCTTAAGGGGAGATTCGTCGTATTTTTAAAATACTTTCTTATAGGTTATTTTAGGTTAGGTTAGGTTATATTGGGTTAGGCGATTGCCCCCACAGGGTTAGGCAATTGGTCCTGCAGGGTTAGAGCCCCCCGTAGGGGCTAGAAATAGGAGAAAAGCTACTGTGAAAAATACGAAGAATTGCGTGCGTTGCCACGAAAGGAACTAGACCCAATAATCTTTTTGTAGCTTGGTGGAAAAGTTAGAACACCGATAGCTTTTACCAACTTTTTAAGATTTCAAAAAGTACCCAAAAATTTAAGCAAATGTATTGAGAGAACGTGTTAATAAACTTTTGGTTACTAGCTTAATTTACAGTCAAATGTCCCCTCCCTCAGTGGGTAAATTTAGTTTCAGTCTTAATTTATTTATTAGGTATATCTTAATTATCACAAATTAGATATTGATATGGATATAAATGGGATATAAAGGATTCGCTTATGCTCTATTATAAAATTATTCTAAATGAGGGGTTATAAATAATATATTTAACATTTTTATTCCGTATTTATCTATTTGTAACTAAAATAGCTCCTAGAAAAAAAAACAATTTTATTTGACCAAAAATAAACATTTAAATCCCAAAAATGACCACTTCTATTTTAAAGTTCTCTACAACTATGGGGAAGGAGATGTAACTAGAAACAAATTGGGGAGGTTCAAAAATGGTTCCATTGTTTTTCAAACAGTGGCTGCACAGTACTCATTCAGTCCTGTATTGCCTGCTTTTATGTTCATGATACTGAAAATAAAAATGACTTTAAAAACTTGTCTAAAAGTTGTAAATGCACAGTTAACTTCCTGCATAAGATTGTCCCATCAAACAGCTTTTTGTCTGATTCGTGTTGTTTAGGCCATTCAGATCTAAGGGCCTGATAAGCCTATTCTATCCTTAAAGTTTGTCGACCCTTAGATTCAAGTGAGCAGAAATAGTTAAGTTGGGATAATTTTCATAGTACATCCAACAATGCTCGTTAAAATCAATTCGCATTTAAGTCTTAAATTTTTAAAAACAATTTAAGAAAATTAAATTTATTGTATTTTCTATTATGAATTTGAACATATTTTTTTTCTTTATTTAATACGATGTTGTTCTTTAATAGTTGAAATCCCTCACTCTATGTATAAAATTTTATCCTTAATAAAAGTAATAAAATGTTCGTCTGTATTTCTGTCTGTCTTGTGTGTTTCACCGTAAAATCTTGATTTCATTTTATGTTCCGTCTTTTAAATATGTTGCGGGAAAGTTTATAGCTATTTTTATCGGAGAAGGGGACAACCTACACCCTGACAAAAACTATCCCCCCCCCCCCCAATAAAAAATACATTTGAAACTCTTAAAAATGAAAATAGCCGCTGGTATTGATTTTATTTTTTAAATGATGTCTATTGGCAATATGAATAAAATAATTTCTTTAAAACTGAAAAGGGAGGGGTGATCATTTTAGAGATCTCTTAATCGTTAATAAAAAGAACAGACAGAAACATCATAAAAATTTAAACTATACATATCTTCCTTGAAAAGAATGATTTCGATGCTTATTTAAATAAAAAATACTTTGTTTTATACTACGGTGTTATTTTATTGTGTTCGAATATCTTCCTTTTCAAAATGAGCCTTATATGTATTATTAGTTGCTTTGTCCCTGGCCTTTAGTAGAGGTGGGGGATTGCAAAAAGCCTAAAACCATCTCTAGGTATTTATAGACCTGAAAAATAAAACTCATTCGTACCAGCAATTTATGAGATTTTAAGTCTCAATAAAAAAAATACTACTTTATATTATAGTGTGGAATGCATGGAAGCAATAATAATATAAAAAAGGACATTGATAAATTCCTAAAATGCCTGAATTATCCTAAACTATATAAACTGTCCCTACGTATGTAAATATTAGGGCTGGGCCATTATATAATACCACTGTTCTACCAGTTTTCATACGACGCAGTTCAAATTGATCCTTAACTCACAAGGACGCTCATTTCTCTTTTTTTATTTCTTAGCTGTCCAAATTTGAATGTCCTTTATTGCATTTTCTCATACCTAAGAAAGTTAGGTTAAAAAATCCTGAGAAGACACGATATAAAAGTTTCGGGTATAGTCCCTTTCGTGACAACGTCTCTTTAGGGCTGTTCGTCGTAATTTCACATTAGCTTTTCCCCTATTTCTATCCCCTGTGGGGGGCTCACCTAACATAACTCTAAATAACCTATCAAAATCCACTGTGAAAATACTGCGAAACGCCCCTTAAGAGGCGTTATCATGTAAGGGACTGAAAATGTTATTTAATTTTAAGACAGGAATCATTTTAATCTAACCATTTAATTTAAGGTTTTTTTTCTTGAAGACAAAGGGAAATTAGCCTGTTACTGTTGCACAAAATAGCAGTTGTATTTCACGAAGAAAAATAAACTTAAGGCCTCTACTTTTAAATCTAATCTTAGTAGAATAAAATGAGCAACACAACGTGCTTGTTTAGGCTTAATATAGATATTCTTACCATATATAGGTCAATAATAACGTGAGCTAGATCTCCTGCAATCGAATGACTCCCCGAAAATAAGGACACTTAGTTGTAGAGGAGTGTAAATATACAGGGAGGGAGGGGACATTGGGTTGTTTATTACACTAGTCGCCAAAGTCTTACAATATCGTTTTTTTGTTTGTTGATTAACCAACTTTGGGGACTTTTAATGAATTTTGATTAGTTTGTACATTAAGTCGAGTTTCCAAACGTTCAACTGCTATTGTTAATATTAAAGGGGTAGTTTTGTGTATCACGGTTGGGGATGTACTAACATCAATTTATCGGTCATTGTCCTATCCCATCAGATCCTTTTTAAATATGTTCAATGTTTACTCTTTACTTCTCCATCAGTCAAATAACCAGACATAAGAAGAGTTGAAACATTATGTATTAAGAGATTTCGACGTGGCAAAAAAACTTACTTTTTATCATGAAAATTAGATTATATTGTCCGTACTACGACTGTTCAAGAATATTTTGATTTTTCTTGACAAAAAAGTTTGCCTTTCCTGATAAAGTTATAGATAATGTTACATACATTTTGGCTATTTTTCAAAACTTTTCTCGTATTCATTCGAATCCGGTGGATAGCAACCGGTTCTCATCCATACGAAAAAACTATGTCTAGCATCGTATTATATCCAGCTTTCTACGAATATAAAAATGTACAATTATAAGATTAAAACCATTTTTTTGAGCCCGTGCCTTTGGCACCTCGGGGCTAAAAAACTGGTTTTAATCTTATAATTGTACATTCTATATCCGCGGAAAGCCGTTTATAATACGATGAAAGAAATAACTATTATCATATTATGGAAAAGATAAGAAATCAAATAAAAATAATTTCACAGTATATTCATTGGTGGATTTTTCATGACAAATTAGGAAAAAATACTAAATACTATTATTAATTCATCGTTTTCTAAATTTAAATTGTGAATAGTTATTTCGTATTATAAACAGCTTTCCGCGGATATAGAATGTACAATTATAAGATTAAAACAAGATTTAATCTTATGATTGTACATTTTTATATTCGTAGAAAGCTGGATATAATACGATGCTAGACATAGTTTTTTCCTATGGATGAGAACCGGTTCCTGTCCACCGGATTCCAATGAACACGAGAAAATATCTTATATTTGCATGAATTGAACATAGACTTTTTCTTCACACTTATTTAATTTTTCTTACTAACATAATTTTATTCATTGTCAATTAATGAAATTTTTGCGTGTCTCTTTTTTTCATTCATATAAGTATTATAGCTAGGTACTATTTTTTAGTATTTTTAAAAGTCCATATAGGAACCAGAGGAAATATTTAAAGTAGTTCAGAAAACAAAAAGCATAGGTATTCAGTAAATGTAGTGTTTCGTTGTCAATTTTGATAACGATAGTTTAAGTTCAACTGAAGGAATTTTACCATATAACGTTACGCCTGTCAAAAACTTTTGAATAAATATGCTTTTAACATACTTAATATATCCTATTATATAAAGTACTAGTGGCTTCGCCCCTAGCCTCTAGGGGCTTTGCCCCAAGAGGTGATCAAAAATAATTAAGGTGAAATTCGTAAAAGGACCAAGGAAATCTCCTGCAAAAAAAAAAATAAAGGACCAAGGAAATCTTCTGCAATAAAAAAAAATGGGGGGGGGGTTGGGGGGGGGTCCCACCCCCCCAAGAAAATAGCTTAAAACCATCACAGGACCAGTAGGTATAATCCCTGAAAAGTAGAGCCCAATCGGTTCAGCGGTTACTGAGATCTTAAGCTTCAGACGGACAGACAGACGGACAGACATCGTTCTACTTTGTATTATAGATTAAGCTTTTTTTTGTCTGAAGCGAAGTATCTCGCTAAGCGCTAAACCGGTATGGTTCTCCTTTACAATGAAGGTTCTTAAAGTTCTTAAAGGTTTTTAACTATTTTTGGGAAGTGTATCTTCGCCCTCCAAATAAAAGATGACCCTCTTTTCAAAACTCAAACTGAAAATGGGGGGGGGGTCTACTTTTTCCCCTCGCACCTTAAGTGCCCCTAGAATTTCTAGGGGCGCACCCACTAGAAATAAAATACAAGAACGTATAGGGATAGAAAGTGTTACATTTCACTAGTCAATAGTTGTTGTACAATAGTTTTCCTTAAGAGGAAGCATCTCTTGTGACTGCGTACCATTTGGTTGGTAGGTGATTTATTGGATCTACTGCAGTTCACGGTAGAATATTGCTGGTAAGCAATATTTCCAAAAATCTATGAATTTTAAAAGCTGCTAGCTGCCAAACGGCTGAACGTACAGATCATGCCCGCACACCGTTTTAAGCGGCATAAGAATGCTTACAAATAATCTGGAATAGCCATAAATCAATAATGCATAATTATCTCGCAGTGCAGAGAAATGCGCGAAAAAGACCTATTTTACGCGTTTTTGTTCTTCAGTGAAGCTTTCCCTGTGCATAATTGGATCTTATTATTTGTAGGCCTTCTTATGCCGCTTAAAATGGTGTGCGGGTATGATCTGTACGTTCAGCCGTTTGGCAGCTAGCAGCCTTTAAAATTCATAGAATTTTGGAAATATTGCTTACCAGCAATATTTTACCGTGAACTGCAGTAGATCCGATTTATTTTGTAATGTATTTCAAAGGATTTTTGTTTAAAGTATAACATTTGCAGAACTAAATGAGTTCTCCCTTTTAAGGAAGCTTTACATAGCTATTTTTCTGCCCCCTTCTTAACCCTTTTAAGACACGAAATTCAAGATGCTAGGGGCGCGATTTTTGTAGTTAAAATATAGCCGGTCAACTTAAAATATTTATTAATGGGGGGGGGGGGAAGAGGAGGTATGGGACATTAGACTGTAACAAAAGTTTATAAACACATTCTCTCATTCGTTAGCCTAAAAACTTTGGGCGGTCTTGTTAAATCTTGATAAGCTTGTATAACTTATCAGTCTCCAAACTTTCCCACCATTAATTTTAATTTACGTAAAAGGTAAAGTGTTTATTTAATTTATACCTTCCATTGGCTAATCCCTATAGAATATTAGAATATCCATATTAAGCCTTGTAAAGTTGTATATTAATATTTGTGTGTGTGTGTATAGTCCTACTTGATCTGGTGTGTCTTCACTTACACATAGTAACATATTTACATATTGCTTTATATTCACAAAGAAAAACAATAGCAAACAATTAAAAGTGTCAGGAATCTTAAAGGATAAGACAATGGACGATAAATTAATGTTTATCCCTAATGATGATAAACAAAATTATCCTTTTTTGTATCAACAAAAGTATTCTAAGGTTTTAAGCCAATATATTATAGAACGTGGTTACAAAATTTGGTGTACCAGTGTAATTTACAAGCCGTTGTCACCTCTCTTCCTAATTTAGAGTTGTTGTTAAAATACGCTGTTTTTGATGTGAAACCTGTGCGGATGTGAATGTACATCACTTGACCCAACCACTTTGAAAACTTGATATTTCTATAAACTATACATAATACATATATGTATAATGTATATATAGAATAAGATTTGTTAAAATATGTTCCAGCTAATTTTTAAGTGCCTTGCTTAATAGCTAATGATTACAGTAAAACACTAGAGGGGGAAGGGGTTAAATAACAACCCATCCCAACGAACTTGTGCTTATTCTCAATTCGGTCCTTAAAAATCGACCAAAGGGTCATTGGAAAAGGAAGGGAGGTACTATAGATCTGTTTGTTAATGTACAATATTTAACCTCGTTTTTAAGGGTTCCAATTATGACCAAAAGGGAAAGGTAGGTTGCGGGTAAAATCCGTAAAGGTTGTGTGTTTTAAGTTAAAAAAAGTAGTAGAATGATAAAAAATTATGTCAAATTTAAAAAAATAGTCTATTGTTCTTTTTAATAAGAAATACACATTTTTAGTGAATATTATCGTTCTTCTACTATTTTTAAGCCTTAAAACACACACCTTTACGGATTTTACCCGCAACCTACCTTTCCCTTATTTATAAATAATAGATAAGTATTTATAAAATCCAAGTAAAAGCATCCTACATAGCTAAAAAAAATATAAACCTTCTAAGTTTCCAGAACCAGGTATTGGAAAGCAAAATTAAAATAGATATCTATAAATTATTCTTTGCCCTTAAATATCCCCATTTATCGTATTTTCAACATTAAAGCTCAAAATGAACTTTTTATCTATCGTCTTCTATAATTGGATTAATAAATATCCACAATATCTGATAGAAAGTTAGGTAAGGAATAGCTAGAACCCCTGCATGGTTAGAACTATCATAAAGAGCTAGAAAAATGTTTTAATGCCAAGGATAGTCTTTTGGTTTACAGGGCTTTTTGAGGGGTTATACTAAATCTTTCACATTTAGATTTTTTGACAACTTATCAAAAACTTTCCCCTATTTCCATATTTTTTACTATTATTATTTCTTTCAAAATCTGTGCCTTATTAGAAAAAAGTCTATTATGTTTATCCTGTTATATAAAGTAGTAAGTTTATTTTTGAGATGTCACTAACTTCTGAACTGACTCATTTCTCTTTTTTTTATTTAAGCTTAAAATAGGTCTTGGATGGTTTAAACTACTTTTCTAGCACCTTTTTGCCCCTTCGAATTCAGACGCCCCTAGATGTTATGGACGCTGCCTCTATTATTTTTATTTTTGCTAAATTTTTTAAAATGTTTTGTTGTATTGTAATGACAATTGTGATATGGGTAACTATTTCAGGAAACCAGATGAGTATGTGTGATAACACCAACAGTCAACATGGTTGCCCAATTACAACAAACTTTCCACAAAATTTCATCACTTCAACCAAATTTAAAAAATGTTATTTGTATTGCTTTTTTTTCATGTTTGTAACTGTCCAATCCAAAGCTTTTTAAAAACATTTTTTTATGAAAAAGTAGCTACAAAATTTTGTTGTTTGGCAACCGTGGGGCAACAACCCTAGAAACAGTACAACAGCTTCTCTTTACAAAATAATAAAACTGCAACATCTAATTTTAATCATTTTTTTTAATGTACACTGTGTACTGGTAAATCAAAAAGACGTTTGGGGGATTTTTAAAAACATATTTTTGCCATTTTTGTACCTAGGTGTCGCAATGATTTTTGGGTATTGTGATTTTGAATTGTATTATAAAATATTGCATTTATGATTGTTGGTTATGTTTGATTCTAAAATTTTCAGGGATGTATGGATAAGTTTTTAAAATTAAGGTTTACCTTTGAGATAACTTAGGATGATTTTAAAAATCTGTTAATAAACAAAAACTTATCCTGTGGTCTGTCCGAACATCCCTGAAATGCTGGAGGCAGTGAGCTACAACCAGAAATTATACCTGGAATTTTGTTTACCCCAGAAAATCTGAGAATTTTTGCTGATTCTCTCATTTTTTTTCCAGACATTTCTCTCTCACTTATTCAACTCTCTTGATTGTTTGGTTCTGTTTTAGACATGTTTTTGCTTTTATTTTAAATTTGCCTCATTTTTCAATTAGGAAACTTTTTCACTTTGAATTGTAACTTCCTTTTTATTTGTTAAGTATTTTTGAAATAGATTTGTTATTTAGTATCCCAACAACTTGTAATTTCAATTGATTAAAAAGGAACGTTGCAATCATAATTGAAGGTTTGTCTAGTTCTGAAACTCCTTCTCAAAATAAAAACTCACATTTAAAAGCACTTGTTTTGTTTTTTGATAATCTGTTTTATACCTTAATAATATGATTGTTTCAGATATTTTTATGCTTTATGTACGTTGAAGTTGTGAAAGGTATGCTTTACTATATTGTCATTTGCTCTATTTAAATTTTTATTCACTTTAGTAAAGACTCTTAGGTAGTTTTTTTTATGGTTAGTTATGATTTGCAGATAAAATGAAATTATACATTTAATGCATTGAGTTTATTCCAATAACTTTTATTCTTTTAAACTTATCTTTTTATACCTATCATTAGAAATAAATAATGAAGGAGGAATAGAATTAATTAGTCTTCCATTTATTCACATTTATTTTATTTGTGAATTCCAGATTAGCGAAGCTACAATGAAAATTTTGCGTTTATGTTCGTTGTAGCTAATTTGTTCGACCTTAAACATTTAGGAAAATTTACCCTAACTTAAAAAGACTCTGCATAATATTGTTCTTTTTTGATTATTAGAATTTGTTTATTATAGGTAAAGGCTACAACATGTTCTATAATGTAAAATGAAAAATCTGTTAACACATACATAACCTAAATCTTTTTTTTGGCAACTTGCTGTAATGAAATGCACGTGAAAAGATGCAATATAACGGCTATTGCTACGCAGTAGCGAAGCCAAAAAAAATGAGTATACTAAAAATTTTCATCTTAAGCTATTTAAAATCTCAAATTTTTATAAATCAAGATAATACTGAAATATGGCCAACGACGTTCAAGCTTTTCTTTTTGAGGGGGGATAAAATAAAGGGTTTTTAAAGGTTTGATGAATAATAATTTTTTAAAAAAATTTTTTGGGGGTAAAAAGATGGGTTTAAAGTTTGATGGAGGGTTAACACCAATTTATACACCCCCCCCCCCCCCCCTTTGAGCTGTATTAAATTATTTTCTTTCCTAAACTTAAAAACCAAGAACTCACAAAGGGTTTGTAAAGAATACACAAAAGAAAAAATATAACATTGATAAATGATATAGAATTTGATTGAAGTATATGTCCTAAACACTAAGCAGCAACCTGGAGTAACAACATATAAACGAAGAAAATGGGAAAAGTAACGTTAATGACGTATTAGTTGCGTGGCAAAACCTACACGCCATACTTGTAGAGTAGTAACGTATCTAAAAATGCAAAAATAACGGGTAGTGGGAATGCGTAATAGTGATATTATGTAGTCATGTAGGTACATGGAAAAATGGATAGCTAGATAATTTAAGTCACATAACTTTTATCATAAGCAATGCTAATGTATAATATCTCTTAAATATATGATTTTTCAAGTGATTTTATATATTTAATTTCAGTAAGTAGATCCATTATTTATAACATGATTTTCTCCTTAATATTAATTGGTCCTTGTGGCTTTGCCCTAACAAATAGAGGCTTTGTTTGAAGTTGAATGGAGTTTGCATAAAATAGCATAAAACCATCCAGCAGTACCTATGTATGTAAATCTTTCACAGAATGAAGTATTTAATTGGTAAAGTTCAATGTTTAGCGGACATGCAACGAACTATTTACATTTAATAGAATAGGATACAAAAATTTTAGTATATTTGTTACTACAGCTTTTTTTATTGAATTATCACTTTTAAAAAAATATATACTTGATTTGCATATTATTTGATTCCTGAAAGTGAATTTACCACATATGTACATGTAAGTAGTGAAAAGGTCAACCTTTTTTTTTATAAAAATACCCCAATCAATATCTGGTATTAGAACAAGGCCAATTAAGTCCTAAGTATTAGTAAAAACAGGGCAAATATGTAAAAAAGAAAAGCTTGTCCATCAGGTCATCAATCACATAGAACCTGGAATAGGGTTAGACAATTTTTATTTAGTATTTAAGTCTTAGGATGGTTTTGGGCTTTTTTAATGCCCCCTCTGTCCTCTAGATGATCAAGGTACACCCGATAGTAAATATAAAAAGTAAAACTTCAATTGATTTTAAAGAGAAATTCCACTCACAATTCAACAACACAATGAAAATCTTAAAAAGTCCATCAGTTAAAGAGTAGCTGCGTTACCTACTAAAAACCTATTTTTTTCCATACATACTTTTTTTACGTTTCATAAATGAGTTAATATGAGTCATGTTGTACAGTTATACCACATCAGTTTTTTGTTGTCTCAAGATGGGAGATTAGAATTTATTTCGTCATAACAAAAAAATGTATTTTAGAATTAATTTTGACAATGGAATTTTTATAGATTTCAATCGAGTAATGTCTGGATGATCTTATATATTCCAGAATGTTTTTTTTACAAAGTAAGGAGAAAGATTAACCCAAGAAAAAAATCCTTAATAATGCATGTTTGATAACATTGAAAAATCTTTATTTTATTATAAAATTCTTACTTTTTTTAAAGTACCTAATTTGTACTTGATTATGTTTCATAATGTAAGCTGTTAATTGTCGATTAATGGCTGGAATTTAGGGTATTGTAGGTATTTTTAAACATGAAATAAAAGCACTAATTAAAGCCGTAGTTGAGCAAATGACAAAAATTGTAGAGCATATATTTCCAAGGTATAAAAAATGTCAGACTTGGGAGGAAATCCTTTTGCCCAGCTGTTTCCCTCCATGGAGCGGGCGCAGCAGTTCTCGGCCAGAAACGCTGAAACAGGTAATACTTACTGACTTGGTAGCGCAGTTTCTGTATAGTTAATTATATCGATGCTTAAATATCGTTTTCTTTGCTTAAAGGTTACGTTGGATAGGTAGATACATAGTTACATAAATTTAACAATTCCTAAATAGGACCATGTAATAAGTCTGCTTTAAACAGTTGCATTTCGTATGACAAGCTTTTTTAAAGAAAAATTGGGAATAGTCCCTTTCGCGGCAACTAAGGGGCGATTCGTCGTATTTTTAAAATGGCTGTTTATAGGTTATTTTAGGTTAGGTTATTTTGGGTTAGGTGATTGCCCCACAGGGTTAGAAATAAGAGGAAAGCGACTGTGAAAAATACGAAGAATCGCCCCTTAAGGTGCGTTGCCACGAAATTGACTATACCCGAAAAATTTAGTTGGATGGATATTATAATTGTGTCTGATTGACCATCAAAGGTGTCAAATATAATGTTGGAAGACGCATTTGAAAAGCGTAACTACCCTATAATTGATGATTTTAAGATAAGCTTTGTATCTTTTCTGATGCTAACTTAATTATTTAGCACAGCTGCTCTGTAATCCGTATATTAAAGTAACAGACAGAATGTCTGTCTGATCCAAAGAATATCGCTAACCGCTGAACGATATGGTCTCCTTTGCAGTGTAGCTTCTCACAGGTCATTGAATGTTTTTAACTATTTTGGGGAAGTGTACCTCCCCAATTTTTGTGTAATTTTTTACCTTTATCTTTTAAGACTAAAATTGAAAGTGGGGAAGGGTCGACTATCCCACCTCCTCTGCGTCAAGTGCCCCTAGAGACCTCTGGGGATGTAGCCGCTTGTTTCATATATATAATTCATTAAGCTTAAACTTCTCTGTTATTGATAAGGATAAAAAATCTTTCACAAACGTTTTACTTTGGAAGTGCAGCTACTTAAATTTTTAAGAGCTTTTAGGCATGCATATGTTTAAGGAACATATCTAAAATTAATGTTTAATTTCTATTTAAATGAGTTAATTTATTACAACATGTTAATCTATCATAAATGGGTATTTTCAAATTACAATTCTTAGTCGAGTGTTGGGGTATAAAAAAAGAGGCAATCTCTGAATTCTAATTTTCCACGTTGGGTGTGGTTATTGGGCTGTTGATTATACTAGTCACAAAAGTTATATAATATCGGTTAAGTTTCTTATTCGTTGGCTTAGCATCTTTGAATTTTGATTGGTTGGTTGATTAAGTCGAGAGTCCAAACGTTTCAACCACTTATTGTTATCTCCAGAAGTGATAATTTTAGGTATCTTAATTGGGAATGAACATCAATATATCGGCCATTGTCTTATCCCTTTGGATTCCTGAAATTTTCCTATATTTTTCCATGCGTACATGGTTGATGGGTAGAAAGGGAGAGAAAGTGAAAGGATGACGCATTTTTGACAGCAGTGGCGCCCACTCCGAATATTTTGCGTAGCTCTCTCCATCATTAATACAGGGATAGAACATTTGAAGATTATTATTCTTTCCCATTTTATATCTTCTTATGAGGGAGAATCTCACACCAGTTGAAAGTGGAGAGAAGATTAATTTATCTATTGCCCTATCCATGTACCTGTGGCATGACATACATTAGAAATCTAAGATGAAATATGAGTAGAAAGTTTACAAATAGGTCATGTCGTAAGGTTGCGTGATATTTAATTTATTTTAGTAGCAAAGATATTTTACAATTCCTGGTTTAAGACTCGAAGTTGTTTTCCCCTATAACTAAAGAGCTTTACTCTATTTAAACCCTAAAATAGGTAAAGTAACACCCAACAGACATTAAACCAATTTAATTGATCGAATTGCGTCTGCAAGTCCTAACTGTGCATGGTACACAGTTCGTATGAAAGTGCTTTGACTTTTGTGTCAGAACCTGAATTGAGACATAGTGCATTTCATTATCCTAGGTTAGGTAACTTCATTTCACTTTTCAATAAAATCTAAAATGCAGCCGTTTTTGAGAAAATTAGATTTGAAAATTTCAAGTTCAATTTTCATCCACTAGAAGTTACCGCATAATCATGACAAGAAAGTCAAAGATTAGTTACTTAAAATTTTGAACAACTTTGCTTTATAAAGTCCGTCATAAACCTCTCTATATATGATTTATCAGGCTGAATTTCTGTGAGCTTAGCAAAGCAACTGATAAAAATGGCCATGAATCAACTCCCTTCAGGAGTAGTTTTATGAAGAACTTTATAAAAGCAAACTTGTTCAAAATTTTTAAATAAATAATCTTTGTGTTTTTCTTGTCATGATTATGCGGTAACTCCAAGTGAATGAAAATTTAACCTGAAATTTTCAAACTAATTTTCTCAAAAACGGCTGCATTTTAGATTTTATTGAAAAGTGAAATAAAATTACCTAACCTAGGGGTAATGAAATGCACTATGTGCCAATTTAGGTTCTGACACAAAAGTCAAAGCACCTTCATACGCACTGTGGGTAATGAGCTTCACCTGTTTATGAATCTACTCATACCCTTTTCAAAACTATTTTTGTTAAGAGTATAGAAAGCATGAATAAATGAACATTTTAGATGCATCGATTACAAATTAACAAAGAGGGAAAAGACATTTGACTATAAATCTTGCTTGGATTGTACATTCTAACTGTGTCCAAACTCTTCACCCAATAATTTTAATCTATATAAGTTGTATTTTTGTTTTTTTCCAAATGGATAGGGGGATCGAAGTTAATCAATTTATCCTTGTTGTGTTATCCCTTAAAAGTCCCTGTGCTAATTTTAGACATGATTGTCCTTGTTTTAATCTGTTTCATAATTGTCCATCCAATTTTGTGAAATTGCAACAAATTCTTCCCCTAACACAAACATTCTGCAAACAAATTAGAGAACTTGCAGGGACTGAGGCTTGTGTTCAGGAAAGAAAACAAGAACAATATTTATAATACTTTGTGTAGCAATAAAAAAATAAAGACCTATATACTGGAAAAAAGTTATTCAAAGATCGTTAAGCTAATTAATAAAAGCTGTGTTTGTCAGCACCAATCTGTGCGAGCCAGTTTTAATGTAATTATTTAATGTAATTATGGAAAGTTTACTTAATGTCAGGTCGAAAGAACTTAATAAATAAGAATAATAAATGAGAAGTAAATTCTGGACAAATAATAGGATAAGAATTCAATAATGGGATAGACAATAAATTAAGTTGCATTATATCTTACATCAAGGGATTGACTTCCATTAATAATTAAAGCAAAAGAAAACCAATAAATCAATTCAAAAATGAATATAAATTAAAACACAATTGTCTAACTGCGTAAAACACTCACTGTTTCAATATACATACATTTTATAACCATTAAAACTCCAAATACTGTAATAAATCCAAATAAAATATAAATCACATAATACCAAAAACACACACACTCACACACCACACACACACACACATGCAGACCTAAATCCCGACCAAAACTCTCACTCTCATTTGAGCCCAAACTTGTACACAAGGACCAGTAAAATGCACATTTACAGGGTGACCCACAAATATATTTATATATATATTTTGAGATATTTAATATTTGAGAAAAATCACTTATCTGATTATATTTTTCATTATTTTCAAGTGAGGGATGAGACATTGGACTGTAAATTACACTGGTACTCATTGTTTAACAACTAAGTTTTCTTATTTGTTGGCTCAAAAACTCGGTACTTTTGTTGATTTTGATTGGTTGGTTTTAAACTAGTAATATCTAGGTAAACATTTCAACCAATGATTTTATCTACAGAAGGGGAAAAAATTTTTCTTATCATTGTTGATTTACATAAAATTGTCCATTGTCTTATCCTTAATGATATCTGAGTTTTGTTCTTGTAACAAGTGTTTTTGCTTGTTTTAGTGTTTTTTCCCTTATAAATAAATTGTTACAAGTTTTGAAGTTAATTTTTATTATTTGAGTTATTTCATAAGGTTTTTTTTTAATGCAACCATCTCGTAATCAATGTGCAAATGGCACTTAGTAGGTCTATTTTTCCCTATATTGAACAAAAAGTTGGAAAGGTAACAGCTAACAGTTACCGGTTTTTTGCGCAAATCTATTATATTAAATACATAGGAATCAACTTTTTGAAACATATTTTTGCTTTAATTCATGTAATTGATACCAAAAAACATTTTTTAGATTTCTAGTACCAGCAGCTACTAACTAGATCAGGTTAAAAACGTCTGGGGGTCGGCTAAGAGTAGATAGAGCTATTGACGGATTTGCCCCGAAAATAACCAAAAAAAGTTACTAGATTTATATATATTTTTTTTTTAAAGGATAGTTGCATGAAGTGCATAAGTTACAAGAATTCCATAAAACATATATAATTTTGTATTATAGATGTAGTTTAAATTATTGAACAGATAAAAATATGCGGTCCACACCCTATTCAGAGAAATACTTAAATGCTTTTTGTGTCACCCTGTATAGAGAAATAAATACATAGATACATAGTTTACACATTTATTTTGTGTATTTTGAGTTATACAACAAAATTAGATCAAACTGTTGGTTGTCAAATAAAATTCCATGGTTTAGTTATAGAGGCAAACCAAAAAAAAAACCATGAAAAAATAGTATCAAAATCAAAATGATTTAAATATACGATAGATGATCATTTACTGTGTTATTCACCATTTTTAGTAGCAAAGCTACTCTATATTTCACTCTGCCTATCCGTTCGTCGTTTACGGATTTTTACGTGGTCCGTCTGTCTTATCAGTCTTGCTTCAAAAGACCATTACATGTATTATGCAAAAAGGTTAAATTTCTGCTTTATAACTGGCGTTTACCGTTTGTCCATCAATTATTTTATTGTGCTTCTTTTTTTTATTGATGTTATCATCCTTGTTTCCTCAAATGACTCATCTCATGAATTAGGAAATCTCCAGAAAATGAAAATAACTGTTTCGTCCTCTATATCTAAACAAACGTTTAAATGTCCATGATAGAATGATACAGCCATGTTTAAAATGTACATACATATTAGGGGGTGTGCTGTTCTTTCCGCTGTAACTAATTTTACCACAAAAATCAAAGCGTTAAAAATCTTTTTTTAAAGTTTGATAACTTAACAAAGTAGGTATCTTAAACTCTCTGTAAGACATACCATATAAAATGTATAGGTAAATCGAAACAATATAAAAACAAGGATGACAACATCCATAAAAGCGAAGCCCTGAAACGATATGACAGACGAACATTAACTTTTGTTGAGTGTCAGAACTGAATATACAAAATATGAAAATATAAGGTTTGACAAAATTATACTTAAATTTGTTGCAAAACTTCTTAAATACAGAATTCTGTTTAAGGACATACTAACATTTTTAATACTTGATTATAGAGATGCTTCGTTCATAATATTGTACCTTATTGTAATAGGAATCAGTAATCAAAAAATCAGATCAATCGGATGATTTTATCACATAAAATATTGTTATTAAAAAAGTAAAAAAATCAACATGTTTAAAATGGACGTACGGACATTCTGTTAACGATTATAGAGTTGCTACGCTTTCTAAATCGTACCTAACGACTACAGGTGTCACCATGCAAAGTTTGAAATCGATAGGACAATTCTAACATGCCTAAATTAACGAATAAAAGCTAACTATCTCGGACGGACGGACGGACGGACCGACCTTAATTATAGAAAAGCTTCGCTTTTAAAAACTCTAGGGGCTCTGTCTAAATTTTGTAAATGGTTTTTGGGTGGAATACATGTTTTATCATGAAGGAGGGGGGGGGGGGTCACTAACCCCACCCATTACCCTAAAACCCTCCTTGGATTAGTGTTAAACTTTCCTGAAAATTATAATAATGATCTGTCCTGCCCTATCTTAGGGAGACTTACAAACACTTAAACCAATTTGATTTTACTAACATTCTTGAATTCTTAATTATATTTTTAGATCAATGGTCTTATTTTTGAATGTTATTTTTTTCTGTTTGTGTACCTATTTTTTTGTAATTTCAATGATTATCCTTTTTATTTTTTTGTGTGCATGTGATGTGACACCATATTACGTATTGGATAGGACATAGCGGTATTAAGAACTCTGGTATGCTTGGCATATTATTTTATATACATGCAGTTGTCCTTACAAGTCTGGCAAGGGAAGCTCTTATACATACTTTTTGATTATTGATTATTATTAACATGACATTCAAAGTGTAAAGTTATAGTGATGTTTTCCCTTTAATTAAATGAATCTTTCTATTCATTATTTCTTCTTCTTTTCACTATTTCTTAAAACCACTTTTTATCTCTTTTCACTTTTTTCCCCTCGTGCTTAGTGTTGGGGCTAACAAACATACATGACAGATTAACATACAGATTAACCAAGAAATGGTTAAAGTAAAAAAAATTCCATGTCTTAAAAAAAGCTACCTAATAAAAATTATTTGATTTTTATATTTACATGGTAATATTTAACCATTCATTTGTCAGATTGGACCACAGAAACCAAGCCCCTGTCAATTTATTTTCTGCTTTGCTTTGTTTTACTTGAACCCATACGGGAAGCTATAACCTTTTGGGGTTCTATTCTTAAAGGCTTTTCTAACCCTAACATAACCTTAAGATATTTGAAATAAACATCAAAATACTAATTTTATTTCGGCTTAGACCACGAGTCTCGTAGAGTGTCCCTTTGAATTCTAAGAATTTTTGCATTAGGGAATTCCTACATTTGGCAACATATTATATTATTAGGATACCCTTATATATAGGTACCGTTAGATTTCCGCAGGGCTTGAGGTATAGGTAATATCATAATATATTATTATTGATACCCTTTTAAATATATGAATCAAGTTCCAGAAGGGATAAGGTATATGAACTAAGTTTATACTAGTATTAATAATTAAGAATACTATGACAGTTATTGAGCTTCCAAAAAAAACTATATTCAAGTTTCCTTGGACATTTGGAGACGAAATTTTTACATAAAAATTAGAACAGTTCTTTACAACCATATTACTGATCTCATATGTACAAAAACTTGCAAGCAGTATTATTTTCCTTTTAAATTAAACGTTTTGTTCAAGAAAAATATATAAACAAGATTTTTACACACGTATTCAGGGAAAAACTGAGAAATATAGTTTGTCTCAAATGATTCAAAATTGTTTAATTTGGCAAGACAAAAAATTACAGCAGGAAACGGCAGTTTTCGGCGGTTCTGCCGCCGTTTCTTCACAGTTCCGTATTGCATCACTTTTAGGCAATTGTTATGTCAAATTTCAGTGTTGTGACTTTGTTTAGTTGAGTTCCTTTGACTTTTAGCTTTAGATTCAAAAAGTGTCACACCCACCTCCCCCCTTTGAACACTTATAGTTTGTAATGTAATTGTACAATTACCCAGTCAACTGAAAAAAGTAAAATAAGCAAATTATAATGAAGAAATAGAATTTAAACTCTTTATCTATCCTTAAATCCATGTCATATGATATAATACATTATGTAAGTCAGGGACAAAGGATTAGGTCAACTAAAATAAATGTTTAATTTCTTAAAATCAAAAATCTGTATAGTTGAATCTTGATTTTTTTTTGCTATAGATACAAATTATCTTTCATTTACATGTCCCTGTATCCCTGATACAACCAAACCTACTAGTTCAAACTAAAAACCCTTTAAACCCATATTCGGGGGCTGTTGCTTTAAGGAATTTTCCTACTTCAACAACTAACAATAAACATATAGTATTGCTGTTGATTTATTCTTAAAGATTTAGTGATTCCTAAAGGTATTTAGAAAAAATTCTAAATAAAATCACGGGAGCTGGTTAATTCAAAGTTATGGAGCGGAGGAGGGTGTATCCACCCCCTAGCAAAAATCTTGTGGTACAGATAATCCCCCTAAACCCCCCCGATACAGCCAAGGGGGTGTCAAGTTGAAAGTCAAACCTACTTTATACTAATGGGGGTGTATACAAATTGCTATTTACCAATTAATTTTAAAAAGCTTTGACATTTATAATTCACATTTGATAGTAAGTCACTTTAAATAAATAAATTGTAAGTATGTGATGTTAAAGATATGCATTTAATTAATTGTGTATATTCCCTTAACTAAAAAAAAATATTTTAGCTATTTACATAAAAACAGCCTAATTTTATATCCCCAAAATGATGAAAAAAACCACCTAGAGCTTACACCCCAATCGATTTCAGTTTAATGAGGGTATTTAATAGCATTAGGGGTGTCCAAGTGGTGATGTTCATACCCTGAACATACCAACCCATGTTATACATATGTAAAGGATCTCACCCTCTATATAAATATATACAATATGTTTTGTCAAATAATATCCAGGTTATTTTGTTGCAGGTATAATTTATAATCTCACTTTAGAGGACCATAAAATGCTCAGCTTTATTTTATTAGAAGCGTAGCTTCTCTATTTTTTACGCAGTCCATACGTTCATCTTACTATAAACGTCCAAAATATCTTTCATTTTTTGCTGATTATGTAAATCGTTTTCCTCTACGATTATGGTAACTTATGAACAAATTTTTGTTTATTTAAGAGAATAACTAATTTAAAAACGCTCTGAGAGCTTTATATTGCAAATGTTATTGCTGCGCCAAATCTAAACTTATTGTCCTTGTTTAATATTTGAGAGAATAGGTATGTGTAAAATATATGTAGAGTTGTATATTATATGAATTGTTGGACACTTTGTATTTAATTTAGCTTTTCATTTGTTCAGATTTATTTCTGTTTTCTATGCTATGTTGCAGTAAGGATATGGGATCTTAATGGATAAGACAATGCCCTTTAAGTGACGGATATCCTCAATGATGATAAACAAAATAACCTTCTATTAAATGAATATCATTATGAAAATTATTTGTTGAAAAGTTTAGACACTACTATTTTGAACCATCCAACCAAGATTAAAAAAATGAAAAAAAAATTAAGCCAACGAATTTTTATTAAGCTTTGGTTACCAGTAAGGTTTACAGTATGATGTCCTCTCCCTTCTGGAGAAGGAACAGAATAGAATATTCTATTTCAGGACAGGATGGTTATGTAAATTAAAGAACACTTGTACAGTCATAAAGCATTTTTACATGGCCGGGGTGAAGTTTGTTTCATGCCTAGTCATGCTAATGTATTTGGATGAAGATTTTTATTCCGATACGGCCAAACGGCTATTAAATTATGTTTTATATTTACAACTTTTAAATAATTTAAAAATCTTATTTCAGGTCCCAGTAATATTCCAAATGAAGCGTCACCAAAAATCCACGAATCGCCTCCAGTCAAGCGCACAAACGCCGCACAACTTAGCGATGAACACGTGGTTGAACAGATACAGAGCGTGAATGCCGCGATTCAGCGCATTTTCCTCTTCACCCTGAATAAGTACAGCGTACTGGGAACAAGGGATAGCGATGGTGTGGTGTTTTTGTCACAGCTGGCAGAAACTATAGGTGAGATCCAAAAAATACCTACTTATAATTATAATTTAGCTGAATTCACATCATTATTCATGAGTTCATTAACTTTAAGCTAGCCTCTATCTCTTATTATAATGTCTATTTAAAAACATTGTAAAGTTTTTTTCTCGTATTCATTCGTATCCGGTGGATAAGAACCGGTTCTAATCCATACGAAAAAACTATGTCTATCATCGTATTATATCCAGCTTTCTACGAATATAAAAATGTACAATCATAAGATTAAAACCAGTTTTCTTAGCCTGTGCCATTGGCACCTCGGGGCTAAAAAACTGGTTTAAATCTTATAATTGTACATTCTATATCCGCGCGAAAAGCTGTTTATAATACGATGCAAGAAATAACTATTGAAAATTGTGCTGATTCCTAAATTAAAAAAAAACTGTTGAAAAATTTGTGCTCAATAAAACTAAATCTGTTGTTTAAGGTTTTCATTCTGTCTTTTTCTCTTAATTAACTTTTTTCACCCAATTTTAATTTTTGTTGTTAACTAAGACTAAGTTATATCATTTTCGAGCATTTTTTTTAGGGAGAGGGGGTGGGGGTTAATGTCTTTACATAATCACCGATCAGTGAACTTCCAATAAAAAAAAAGTATTTTTATTTAAAGAGATATCCACTCGATATAAAATACTTTTATTATGTTCACTAACTTTACCCAATAAATAACATAAAGTAAAGAATAACATACATTTATTGAAAATAAATATAGTCTGTTTTTACTTTTGTATTGAACTTAAAAACTCACAAAATAAGTTTGTCTAAACATATTAAAATGAATTTCATTTTTGGTTTGATGGATAACATTGAAAATATTTTCATTTTACATACCAAGATGTTTGCTAATGCTACACAGTCCAGAACTATCTACCTGACCCTGTATATGATATTTAGTAGGGTTGTGCTGGATATCCGGCCATTTTTAATATCCGGCTGGATACCGGATATTGAAACTATCCGGATAACAGATATCCAGCAAATTTTTTATTCCGGATATCTGGTAATTTGCCGGATATCGAACGTTGGCCAGATATTAGGCCCAACCCTAATATTTAGGTACCCATAATCAGTCCTGGCTAGATGTATCAACCCTTGAACAAGCACTCTTTGAAAGGCTTATGTTGGAATCGCCAGAAGACCAGGTAAGCTTTTTAATTTTCAACTTTTATCTACATTCACAATTAAAAGAATCTGATTTTTGAAAACACTGTCCATGATTAAATGGTATCCTAGCATCTAATTTCTCTGAATTTAAAGGTTGGGGGGGTGTCAGAAATATAGCTAAAAACTATCTCAAGACTTGAATATAAGAATGACATATCCTGAAACACACTTGTACAAATTAAAGATCCTCTTAATGTGTTCTGTAGTTAGCGAAATCTTAATGGACCCACAAACAGACCTTCATTTTATTTATAAGTTTACATTTCCCTAAATAAATAAAAGATTATATTACATGAGATAAATTGGCTGTTTGTGCTCAGGTTGTTAGAGACGAGAGTGTGAAAGGACCTGTACCTGAATACGTCAAAGAAAACAGGTTTGATTAACTTATAATTAAAGTTATGGGATGCAGGAAGGTAGGGGTTATTGGGGACTGCAACCTGTGCTGGTACCCAAAGTTTTTATAAACACGTTTTTTTTTATTTATTGTTATTTAATCTAAACTTAATAATAAAGTTATATGATGCAGGGGATAGGGCTATTGAGGACTGCAACCTGTACTAGTACCCAAAGTTTTATACGTTGGTAAAATAAACTTTGGTTGCCTTTATTAAATCTTGATTTAATAAACTGTTAAATCCCTAAAAACAAACAAAAACATTTTAGTATAAAAGAAACAATGGTTGTCATTTACACTATATATTAAAAACAAATAAATGTATGATACTGTTCTTTTTCTTTACAAACTGAAAATTTACTTTTTGCAACAAAAGGTATATTTAGAATGTTTTTGTTGTTGTCCTTATGTGAAAGTAAGAGAATGTCTGTCTTTCTGTCAGTCTGTACCGAAATATTTCGCTTACTGCTAGACTGAAATTTATGTTGAGTTAAAGGATTTGGTAGTACCTATCTATTTATATTGTAAAGCGTATAGAAACACATTTTATGAGCATCTAAGCTATTCAGATCAATCAAAAACGTCCAGTTATCAAAAGAATATTGATAATTTACTTAATTTTGCAGCTTTCTGAAAGGTAAAATTGGTCGAAGAAGACCAAAAATCAGAACTTTTTTAAAATTCAACTGTTTCTTCTTTTCAGGTTGGTCTACTATCTGTATTCCTGTTACACAAGAAGCTGCACAGAAAAAGAAAGAAAACCAAAAGATGAAGAAATAAATAAATCTATTGATAATATGCAAGGCATCTGAACTAATAAGACATTTTTTATTGCAATGTTGTTGATAATTGTGTTCTTATTTTAAGGCATGAGATATATTCTCGTCTGATAGTGTTAGGTTGACTTTTAATTCAATTCACTTTGAGGTTGATTTGATCTTTGCACATCTTTACCTACATTTTACATCATAGTTTATTTATTGTCACAAGGACTAAAATCTACCTAATGATTGCACCTAAAAATAATGCTTAGAAATAAGCGTGGGGATTGAAAAAAAAAAAATAATCTTGTTCTTCCCCCCCCCCCCTCAAAATTTTGTTTATGAATACCTGTTTGTGTGTATGTGTGTAGCCATAGTTTCGTAGTGTTTGGATCTAAGTAGTCATGGAGTAGGACGAGACACTTTTGTATTCTAGCACCAGGGCCAGCTCAAGGTCCACGCTTAAGTACAAGTACTTGACCCGCTGTCTTAAGGGACCTACTCTTTATTACCGTAATGAATGACGCTCTGTCTTCATAGAGGAGCTTGGGTAAGGGTTGCACTGATATTATGTACGAGACCATTGGGTAATGGTATCCAAACAACCCAATTGTCACCCTTCTTACACTACCAAGGGGAAGTTGCGTAAATGAATTGCGACTGAGAAATTCGAGTTACCACATGGGGACTTGAACTCGAACTCTCACCGCCGTAACTCACTGAGCTATGACGCACCTTTTTTGAATACCTAAAACAGTACAGCATTAAAATCTGTAAATTATACAAGCAAAAAATTGGCCTTACATTTTGCAAGGGTACTTTTTAAGCTGTTATGAATGTCTTATTTTGTACTGTATGTACAGGTGTGATAGTACAAAACTTGGTCACCGCATTCAGAGAACCTGAACTTTACTTCAATCAAAATTTACAGGAACATTGTAGAGCTATGATAAAATCAATTAAGTCGAGTTTAGTCTTATGTTTAAAATATGAGCTCTAATAATAACGCAACATGACAATAAAAAAAGGCTTTTTACCATAGAAGGAATTGTTGCATGAAGTGCATTTAACAAAATGCTGCATGCTGCATAATCAAAAAAAAATGTGATTTTCAAGTCTTGATATTTTTAAAACAACCTGGTAAAAAATTGAAATTCTTTCAAATCTATGTCATATAGGTAGATGTAGTTTAAACTATTGAACAGAAATAATATGCAGTTCACTAAATTCAAGTTTAAATGCACTTCGTGCAACTACTCCTTTTCCAATTTTTTTTAGCATTTGATGACTTGAGCTTGATTTTGATTTGTAATTCATGGTAACTTACACCTTGAAGTTAACAAAGCATTTGATTCATTTTAATTTCTTATAAAACTATTTTTTGAATACCTATAGTCAGTCAAAAAGTACAAAACAATTTTGTACCAACAGCAATACTTACATTCTTATTATTAAGTTAAAAAGGAGGGTCTGAAAAGGTTTTGGTGTGAAACGAATTATTTAAACGAAGTAATTTATTAACGTTTTCCTGTTAACCAATTCATTTGGAAAAGTTTTATCTGAAAGTTGGGAAAACCAAGGATTGTTTGGATGCTCAGTTCATCCCAAATAATGCACTTCTGCAATAGATTATTTTAAAAAGGTATAATGACCAAAAACCGTTGTTTTTGTCCTAACCTTGTAGCAAGATGATAAATTTTAATATTAATCTCCTATTTTTGGCGATTGCTCTTTCTCCTAGGATGTACTTGGAAAGACTAATGTTAAGTTACAAATCTTACCTGAAAACAATAAAATGTTAAGGGCAATAATAAAAGTTAGTCGTTTTATGAAAATGTTAGTTCTCTATTCAAATACTCTATTGTTTATATTTATGCTTTCAAAGGATTGCATCAAGTAGAACATGCACACACTCACACATAGCACACACATACATACACAGTAGCCTGTCCCAGATTTGAAAAATTTTGTTAAGATTTTGGCCCCCAGCCAAAATTTGGTTCATTTATGAAAAAAAAATGACCCATGCAAAATATTTTTTCTGTAATGCAAAAATTGCGATGGTACAAGCACTTTGAAATTTTGAGGCCCCCATTATGGAGGTCAAAAATTCATTGCACCAGAACTATGGCTTCATGGTGCTCCCAAGAAAGGCCTTGAGGAGTAGAATCAGGAAACTTTGTCTGCTTCAAAATATCTTTTCAAATCCGGGACAGGCTAATACACAGACACACACACCTACACACACACAAACGAAACCAACATTGCACATATGAGCATCTAATGTAATGAATGTAATTTACAGGTCGAGCATTAAAAGATATCAGATTTGCCATTGTAGGCAATAAAAAAAGAATATTCTGGAAAAAAAGGGGATGGATACTTGTTGTCAATTTTAGTTTGTAACAATGTTAAATAATAAATTTTAAAAATTAAAATTACTGAAAAACAAAATAGTTTGTTTTTTTCACAGTTGTTGTAAATTCCTATTTTAAAAATTGCTAAAAAGTGAATTGAAATGTCCGGAAACCTGAAATTTAAAATGTCTTGATTGCCTTAAAGCAGCATGTAACCTCATGTTTTTTAAAATCACCAACGCCCCCAGAGGCACTTTAGTTAACATATCCAGTACCTATAAGAAGTTTCACTGTAAAGGAGAACCATATCTTTGAAAATCCTCTTTATAAACTTTATAATAATAATCATTCAGTTAGAAATCTTTCTCAACCCAATTTTGAAGGAAAAAGTCTACTTTATCATTCCGAAATATGTTTCAAGTAAAATATACTCATTATTAATCGCATCTGGAAAAAAACAACAAAATAAGTATATGATAAAACATTCTTTATAGGTAAAACATTTTTTATAGGTAAAACATTTAAACTTAACTTTGATAACAAATAATTATGATAAAAAGCATTAAATAGGTACTAACAATTCACTAAGAATAAATATGTATATCTTTACTTTAAGATGGTTGTACAAAAAATAAAAGGGAAGCGGTCAATATGATGTGACTTGAAAGGGGAAGGGGGAAGGTTTGAATTTTTATGGGATGTCTCTAGGAGCACAGCTGCTCTATGACGAGTAATTTTATTTTTATTATTGATAATAATATTAATAGTTTAATATTTTATATGCATTTTTCTCGCCCTGTAGCCATTTATGATGATTCATGTATGTTATGCAAGTATACGTTATGCATCAAATTGTTGAATAATAATACATTCATCCACATTACAACTTCATTTATTCAAGTTCAATTAGATAGATAGATACAAATATCTATGCTTTACTATATTTTTATCTTGGCTCTTTAATTACCGCAGCGAAGGCAGGATTATAATTCTTGAAAGAATTTGGAGCCTGATATGGTCCCATTGGCTATACCTTTGATTAAAACCCGTGAGAATTTTGATTGCGACGATAATCCTGACTTAGATTGTAGGTCCCAAGATAATAATATCCAAATGAATCTTTTGAATGCACGAACTTTGGATGCAAGTCCTTACTGTACTGTAATAAATTATTGTGCCTAACTTATTACAAAGGGACTATCCACGAACGAGAGCAAGTGATTCCGAGCACCTTCCAGCAGTAATACTAAATATTTTTTTTGTAAATATTCTAGGCTTATGTTTTTTTTGCATAGTTATACCAACTAAAAAAAATTATGTTTTACTATGGTTTTCTATGGATAAAACTTTGAACGATATTTACATTTCTCGTATTTATTCGAATCCGGTGGATAGTAACCGGTTCTCATCCATACGAAAAAACTATGTCTAGCATCGTATTATATCCAGTTTTCTACGAATATAGAAATGTACAATCATAATAACTATTACCACTGAAACTGTTAAAATATTTTTTCAAAATATAAATAGGTCAAATTTATAAAGCCTCTCATATTCATAACAACTATAGTTATAAAACCATTTATCCCAGGGATCTTAAGGTATTAGACAATGTACGATAAATTGATTTACATACTCAATGATGGTCAACAAAATTACCCCCTCTGAAGATTGAAATTATTATGTGAAAAGATAGATACATCTAGTTTTGAATTAACCATCCAAATTTAAAAAAAAACTAAAAAGAAAACAAAGTTTTTAAGCTGACGAATAAGATAATATGGTTTAATAGCTTTGGGTACCAGTGTAATTTACTGTTCAATTTTTCCTCCCTCCCCGATTTGTCTAAACAACAAATAACTGTCCCAGACAGACGGACAAACTTTTAACTAAGTCTGTTATGTTTGTTCACAATGCTTTGAAGTTCAACTATATTATAATTCTCATGCAATTTATATTCTGTTCATAATTTGACATGAAAATATAATATGTATGCCATCCCTGAAAACGCCTATCTTAGAAAATGCCTACTACATATTTCAAAAAGCTGCCTCGTTTTATTTAATGCAATTAATTAGAACAACTGATTGATAAAGAATACGTGGATATTGTGACGAGGGAATTTTGTCGTCAATTCAAGTTGCTGATATAGTCTTTAGATATTGATCAATACATTCTTTCGTGATCAGTTGAGGGGGATGGGGTAAAGTCATAGGTGGGGAAGGATTAGAGGTATCGTTATAATAGCCAGCTTGGAGAATCATTTTACCATGCGAGATCTTATCACAATATTCACGTATTCTTTATTCATTACAAAAATACATTTTGTACTCATGAATTCAATATGTCATATGTCACGCTTCTTAGGACATTTCCTATAAAAGGAAATTTTTTTGAGTATAGCTGAAATATTTTAAGATGTAAAATAAGGTGAGCTTATTCGATTTTAGTCTTCTTTACAAAGCTCTAAATGTATAATTGAATAGGAGCAATTAGAAGAATTAATATTAAACAAATATCAGCCAGAAGAATGTTTGATGCAGCTGGTCAATAAATTTGCAAGTAGGATGAAGGTAATATATTCTTGTTGTTATTGTGGTTACTGATAGGGATGATATACAAATATTATTTTTGTTTTATCTTCACCAGTTCATGTTACAAAAGATGTCAAACTCTCATTTTTGAACGAAGCATACTCAAAATTAACCCTAGCCTACATAATATTCTTAATCTTCCCTGTAGTTTCTTCTGTCGGCATTGCTCTTAACTTATACGTCTTTATTACAATATCTAAATATACCTATCATTCTCCATGTTTCTTACTTAATGTTATTTCATAAAGCTTCACTTGCTTTTGTTTTATATTTTAGGAAGAAGAAGGAAATCTATCAAAATTGAAAAGTATAGTAGAACCAATGTTGATGAAAATATCAACTAGAATTAAAGAAACTTCAATAATAGTATTTTCACAGGAAACTGTTACTCCGCTCATTTATTTCCTTAAGGTAAATTTAGTATTCTATGAAGTACTTAGAGAGGGGAGGGGGAAGTCCTTTGTCCAAATTGCTTAACTAGCGACCAAGGTGGGGGAGGGGGGGGGGGTGTAGAAAATAGTCTTATCAACGACAACCCCATTTTCAATTTTAGTTTTAAAAAGAAGATTAGCTGTTAGCGAGACTCTTACATTTTTTAACTAAATTCTTAAGGGGGGGGGGGGAGTTCTGACACTTGCGTAAACAGTTATCATAGGCTTTGTCTTTGGAGTGGAGGATAGGTTAATTTTACAAAAGTTTCCTTTTGGTATGTAGTTTTCCTATTTTAAAATGATAAAAAGTCTTTTTTTTGAAGAGTTAGAGTTCAACTTATAAAACAAAATATGTATCTTTTATCTTCAAATATGTAAATATCATTCAAAAAGATGCATATTTTGTTTTGTGAGTTTTTATAATTTTTGTTTTAGAATGTTGATCTGGCCCGAATCTTTATAGAACACAGCACACCAGTACAAACCAACCATCTGTTTGGAACAGGCAAACAAAATATTTTCATGAAATTATATTATACGCTACTCTCAATATACTCTTTGGACTATCACTAAAAGGATCAGGAAGGCACCCAGCTGTGCGCGAAGCTTACTAATCTAGGATTGGTCAAAGGATTCTCACCTCCAATCTCCTCGTTGCATCTGAATCCTAACTTCAGAGAATCAAGTGAAAAAGTAACCTTAAGTGGTAGCGCAGTGATAAATGGCAGGTGTCCTACATTAAGATGAGAACAAACATATGCATCTCTATTCTGAAACTAAACAACACTTGTTATCGGTTTATATTGAGCTATAACTAAAGCCCAGAAACATTTACTTATTCTGTAATTGAAAAGTAACAAATGATAAACAATGCATCAAATAAGATTAACAGATAAATATATATTTTGATATCTTTTAACAAAAATAAATATTAACTTGGCATCTGTTATTTTAACTATGAAGAAGATCTCCGTCCCCGTCAACTTCTTCAATAACATCAACAGCTTACTTAACATCAGCTGCTTGATATAGTTCACAGTATAACTTTGCATCGTTTATCCTGAATGTAACATTTATAAATTGTCACATCACACAGGATCAGGAAGAGATTTGTCATTAGACTGTTAATTATAATGGTACCCAAATTTAGGTAATAATGGGGACAGACTAATTACTGATTTAAAGGGTTAAAGACAGTTTTTCTAATATTTATTTTGTTCTTACAACAGGCCTTAACCTTGGTGCCAAAGTGAATGGTAAAAGTTACGAGTCTACTCTACTTGGAAGTATTCTATGCAAGTCTAGCATTCCAACTACAGATGCAGGTAAGAATTTTACTATGTGCTTAAAAATAGCCTAAAACCATCTTAAGGTTCATGATATGTGGTTTTCCTGAAAAGCTCAACTTTATCGATTTTGTCGTTGCAGAGACCTTGTACTTTAAACAAATAAGTCTAGTAATGAGCGAGTTTCTTATGATTGATAGAAATTTTAACTTTTAAAGATGAAAAACGGAGATCTTAATGGAATTTTGAATGGCTAATGTCTATTAGTCGTGCTCTATAGCAAGCAGTCTACCAACTCTTTGATTGTACAATCTTTGTCAGATTAAGATAATTCCATGGCAATCAATATGCATTTCTTTGTTACTCCAATGAGAAATTTTATCTTTGCTCAAAGATGAACTGATCAAAATGTTAGAAAAGTTTTGTTACAAAATTGCAAATAAAGTTTTTTTTGCGGAACGTAACCTCTCTAAATAATTCAATTCCCTAACTCAAAGAATATTTAGTTTCAAAAGTTAGTTTATTTTACAGTGTGGCGTCGAAACCGATTAATATCCGATGGAAAGGAACGGTTCTCAGCCATACTGAAAAATCATGCATCGTTTCGTATTTTATCCATATTTTATCCTAATATTTGATTTTATAATTGTACATTTTTATATCCGTGGAAAGCTGTTTAAAATACGTTGCAGTAAATAAGGGGGGGGGGGAAGTTCTGACACTTTTGCGTAAACAGTGATTATAGGCTTTGTCTTTGGAGTGAGAGGATAGGTTTTTTGACAAAAAAGTTTCCTTTTGGAATGTAGTTTTCCTATTTTTAAAAAAAAATTTGGATTCGGCCTCCAGGTTCCGGTACTCCAGGCCTCCAGGTGGATTCTGGACAGGGAAAAATTGAAAATTTTTACTTTAAAAGTTAGAACAAAACTTATTTAACAAAAGTGGCTTCTTTATAGATGTTATTAACTAATTTGAAGAAAATTTTGAAATCGGGCTCCAGGTTCAGGTACTGCAGGCCTCCAGGTGGATCCTGGACAGGTAAAAATTGAAAATTTTTACTCTAAAAGTTAGAACAAAACTTATTTTACAAAAGTGGCTTCTTTATAGATGGTATTAACTAATTTGAAGAAAATTTTGAAATCGGGCTCCAGGTTCAGGTACTGCAGGCCTCCAGGTGGATCCTGGACAGGTAAAAATTGAAAATTTTTAGTTTAAAAGTTAAAACAAAAGTTATTTAACAAAAGAAGCTTTTTTATAGATGGTATTAACTAATTTGAAGAAAATTTTGAATTCAGGCTCCAGGTTCAGGTACTGCAGGCCTCCAGGTGGATCCTGGACAGGTAAAAATTGAAAATTTTTAGTTTAAAAGTTGGAACAAAACTTATTTAACAAAAGTAGCTTCTTTAAAGATGGTATTAACTAATTTGAAGAAAATTTTGAAATCGGGCTCCAGGTTCAGGTACTGCAGGCCTCCAGGTGGATCCTGGACTGAGCTCGATCTTTAAATCGTTTATAGGTGATTTAAACCGGGGCGATTCATTTGGCGCACCATCAAATTATTATTATCAATCTTTAAATCGAATTTGCATGGGTGATTTGAATCGGGCAGTGGCGCGGGCCCGGCGCGCCAATGCCACTCACCGAGTGGCATTGGCGGTTTAAATCGGGGTGATTTATTTAATAAATAAATATTTTTTTTTAATTACTTTAATATTTTATTGCAAAACTATCGTGAAAACATTTTTATAGTTATTTTTAAAATAAATTATATATTAATGTTTTATATAAAATACTATACTGACACGGTATTTTATATAAAATACCTTACTGACACTGCTTAAGTAATAAAGTTGTACTGGCGCGGATCGATATTTTAGTGAGAGCGCAAGTGATTTAACAACACCGCACCGAAAATCTTTTAAAAATCAGGTGCGCTGTGGCTTACCACCAGCGCGTCTACGGTTCACCTCTGAATCGCCCCGATTCAGCGCGGCATAAAAACGATTTAAAGATCAAGCTCAGGTAAAAATGGAAAATTTTTAGTTTAAAAGTTGGAACAAAACTTATTTAACAAAAGTAGCTTCTTTAAAGATGGTATTAACTAATTTGAAGAAAATTTTGAAATCGGGCTCCAGGTTCAGGTACTGCAGGCCTCCAGGTAGATCCTGGACAGGTAAAAATTGAATTTTTTTACTTTAAAAGTTAGAACAAAACTTATTTAACAAAAGTGGCTTTTGTATGGATGGTAGGAACTAATTTGAAGAAAATTTTGAAATCAGGCTCCAGGTCAAGGTACTGCAGGCCTCCAGATGGACCCTGGACAGGTTAAAAACTGAAATTTTTTTCTATTAAAGTTAGAACTAAACTTATTTAACAAAAGTTGATACTTTATGGATGGTATTAACTATTTAAAAAAAAAATTTAAATTGGGCTCCAGGTATAGGTACTGCAGGCCTCCAGGTGGATCCTGGACGGGTAAAAATTGAAATTTTTTACTTTAAAAGTTAGAACAAAACTTGATTTCGTCTTTTTCTTCAAATTAGGTAATACTAGCTAAAAATTAACAACTTTTGTTAAATAAATTTTGTCTTAAATTAAATAGTAACAAAAGTAGCTTCTTTATAGATGGTATTAACTAATTTGAAGAAAATTTTGAAATCGGGCTCCAGGTTCAGGTACTGCAGGCCTCCAGGTAGATCCTGGACAGGTAAAAATTGAATTTTTTACTTTAAAAGTTAGAACAAAACTTATTTAACAATAGTGGCTTCTGTATGGATGGTAGGAACTAATTTGAAGAAAATTTTGAAATCGGGCTCCAGTTCAAGGTTCTGCAGGCCTCCAGATGGACCCTGGACAGGTTAAAAACTGAATTTTTTTTCTATTAAAGTTAGAACAAAACTTATTTAACAAAAGTTGATACTTTATGGATGGTATTAACTAATTCAAAAAAAAATTGAAATTGGGCTCCAGGTATAGGTACTGCAGGCCTCCAGGTGGGTGGATCCTGGACGGGTAAAAATTGAAAATTCTACTTTAAAAGTTAGAACAAAACTTATTTAACAAAAGTAGCTTCTTTATAGATGATATTAACTAATTTGAAGAAAATTTTGAAATCTGGCTCCAGGTTCAGGTTCTGCAGGTCTCCAGGTGGATCCTGGACAGGTAAAAATTGAAAATTTTAAGTTTAAAAGTTAAAACAAAACTTATTTAACAAAAGTAGCTTCTTTATAGATGGTATTAACTAATTTGAAGAAAATTTTGAAATCGGGCTCCAGGTTCAGGTAAGGCAGGCCTCCAGGTGGATCCTGGACAGGTAAAAATTGAAATTTTTTACTTTAAAAGTTAGAACAAAACTTATTTAACAAAAGTGGTTTCTTTAAGGATGGTAGGAACTAATTTGAAGAAAATTTTAAAATCGGGCTCCAGGTCAAGGTACTGGTAGGATCAAGGGGGATCCTGAACAGGTAAAAACGGAAATTATTTACTATTTAATTTAAGACAAAATTTATTTAACAAAAGTTGTTAATTTTTAGCTAGTATTACCTAATTTGAAGAAAAAGACGAAATCAAGTTTTGTTCTAACTTTTAAAGTAAAAAATTTCAATTTTTACCTGTCCAGGATCTACCTGGAGGCCTGCAGTACCTATACCTGGAGCCCGATTTCAAAATTTTCTTTAAATTAGTTAATACCATCTATAAAGAAGCTACTTTTGTTAAATAAGTTTTGTTCTAACTTTTAAAGTAAAAAAATTCAATTTTTACCTGTTACCTGGAACCCGATTTCAAAATTTCTATAAAATATCTATAAAGAAGCAACTTTTGTTAAACAAGTTTTGTTCTAACTTTTAAAGTAAAACAATTCAATTTTTACCTGTCCAGGATCTACCTGGAGGCCCTGCAGTACCTGAACCTGGAGCCCAATTTCAAAATTTTCTTTAGATTAGTTAATACCATCCATTAAGTATCAATTTTTGTTGAATAAGTTTTGTTCTAACTTTAATAGAAATTTTTTTCAGTTTTTACCTGTCCAGGATCCACCTGGAGGCCTGCAGTACCTGAACCTGGAGCCCGATTTCAAAATTTTCTTTAAATTAGTTAATACCATCCATGAAGTATCAACTTTTGTTAAATAAGTTTTGTTCTAACTTTAATAGAAAAAATTTTCAGTTTTTACCTGTCCAGGATCCACCTGGAGGCCTGCAGTACCTGGATCTGGAGCCCGATTTCAAAATTTTTTTCAAATTAGTTCCTACCATCCATAAAGAAGCATTTTTTGTTAATTAAGTTTTGTTTTAACTTTTAAACTAAAAATTTTCAATTTTTACCTGTCCAGGATCCACCTGGAGGCCTGCAATACCTGAACCTGGAGCCTGAATTCAAAATTTTCTTAAATTAGTTAATACCATCTTTAAAGAAGCTTCTTTTGTTAAATAACTTTTGTTTTAACTTTTAAACTAAAAATTTTCAATTTTTACCTGTCCAGGATCCACCTGGAGGCCTGCAGTACCTGAACCTGGAGCCCGATTTCAAAATTTTCTTCAAATTAGTTAATACCATCTATAAAGAAGCCACTTTTGTAAAATAAGTTTTGTTCTAACTTTTAGAGTAAAAATTTTCAATTTTTACCTGTCCAGGATCCACCTGGAGGCCTGCAGTACCTGAACCTGGAGCCCGATTTCAAAATTTTCTTCAAATTTGTTCATACCATCCATAAAGTAGCAACTTTTGTTAAATAAGTTTTGTTCTAACTTGAAATTTTTTTTTTACCTGTCCAGAATACACCTGGAGGCCTGGAGTACCGGAACCTGGAGGCCGAATCCAAAATTTTTTTAAAAATAGGAAAACTACATCCCAAAAGGAAACTTTTTTGTCAAGTATCCTAACCTCTCACTCCAAAGACAAAGCCTATAATCACTGTTCACAGTTATGGAATCTCGACCACTAAGATTTTGTTATCCAATCTTGACAAGTGAGGTATTTTTGGAAAGAGGAATATACATAGAAAACGCCTATGTAAATTAGAAAATCCGCAGAAATCATATTTGCAAGTTATTTGCAAAAATCTGCAATGTTAATTTGCAAAATTAATTTCATGCCTTAAATGACAGATTTAGAAAAAATCTTTTTATGAAACATGTTTATTTATAAGTTTAGAACATAATTAAGGCAAAACAATTTTCTTTAGTGTTACTTTTTTCACCCTATATATGAAAAAAGCAGTTTCTCACATTTTATGATAAAAAAAGGTATAGGAACAAAATATGTGTTTTTTCTTGATGTCAACACAAGAATTAGCATAAAATCTATCATCCTAAACGTAAAAATCAGATATAGAATCCTTTTTAGAGGAAATATAGTGCAAAAAGTAACCAAGACATTTTTGCAAAGTATGAAAATCTAAAGAAAATAGTTCTTTTTGATTTTGATATACATATCAGATAAATGGATATAAAATTAGTGATCAAAACTATAAAACAAGTTATAACTTTTTTCAACCCTATCATTGATTAAAATGCACTTTTAGGTTTACTCATTACCAAAGTTGCACATAAAAACTCTTTTATTAAGTTATTAAACAAAATAAATTCAAATCAACAATTAGGCGTTTTTTATAATACAGTAGACCATTATGTATTTGGTTTTTTGGCATTTATTTTGTTTAATTACTCCATAAAAAGAGTTTTTATGCACTACTTTGGTAATTCTTAAACCTAAAAGTGCAATTTAATCAATGACAGTGTTGAAAAAACTTAAAACATGTTTTATAGTTTTGATCACTAATTTTATATACATTTATCTGATATGTATATCAAAAGCAAAAAGAACTATTTTCTTTAGATTTTCATACTTTGCAAAAATGTCTTAGTTACTTTTTGCACTATATTTCCTCTAAAAAGGATTCTATGTCTGATTTTTACATTTAGGATGATAGATTTTATGCCAATTATTGTGTTTACATCAAGAAAAAACATATTTTTTGTTCCTATACCTTTTTTTATCATAAAATGTGAGAAACTGCTTTTTTCATATATAGGGTGAAAAAAGTAACACTAAAGAAAATTGTTTTGCCTTAATTATGTTCTAAACTTATAAATAAACATGTTTCATAAAAAGATTTTTTCTAAATCTGTCATTTAGGGCATGAAATTAATTTTGCAAATTAACATTGCAGATTTTTGCAAATAACTTGCAAATATGATTTCTGCGGATTTTCTAATTTACATAGGCGTTTTCTATGTATATTCCTCTTTCCAAAAATACCTCACTTGTCAAGATTGGATAAAAAAATCTTTGTTGTCAAGATTCCATAACTGTGTGTTTACGCAAAAGTGTCAGAACTTCCCCCCCCCCCCTTATTCTTTACTTTGTCTACAAATTTACTATGCATTACACAATTAGGACAAATGTCGTGACATCAAAGGATTGAATATGATTATTCATGGCTGAACTAGTAATTTTACTTTGAATTTGCTAGACAAACTAATAATGACCTTGCCTTGACCAGATAAATAAAATAACTGAAAAGCTATGTTGTCATGTTTGAATGTTTTAATCCTTGTTTGTTGTAAAAACTAAGGCAGAAACCTATATTGTATTCCCATACATCATTAGATGCATTTACCTAGATCAATTTCCCACCAATTTAAAGCCCAACCTATGATTTTTATTTGATTAATGCTAAATTAAGATTAAGCTTTGTTTTTAACCTTGACGTTTTTAGAAAACACAATACCTACTATTATTTGAAGTATTAAGGTTTTTTTAGCCCAAGATTAGATAACTTCTGAACCCATTGAGTTTTTATTTTACAGAAGCCTTACATATGTCTAGAAGTGGTTTTAGGCCATTTTAGTCATATATTTGAGTTTTCAGATGGTTTTAGGCCCTTTTCCTGTTTTTATCTAATCTTTAAATACTGAGCCACTAGTTTGTTTAATAGTTATTCAATTGCGTGTTTGTTCTCTAATATCTAGGAAACTGTAAGACTGATACTTTTTAAGCCTCCTAGTTTTCCTGGGTACGTTTTAGGCTATTTTAGAAGACGGTCCTAAATAAATAAAAAAGGATTCTACAGTGAATCTTCTTATCTAAAACTTAGCTGTGCCGGAAACTTATGCATTCAAAAGTTTAATCTAAAAAATGCGCAAAATTAAAAACAAAAATCTGCAAAGTTAATAAATGAGCTTTAATTTTATTGGTTGATCATAATCATATATAGAAATGTACCTATAGAATATATTAACTCAATTGGTAAGGTGGTAAGCAAGATCTAAATAGACAAATCTTATTACTGGTTGCGTCCCTAGCATCTAGGAGTATTGTATTGGAAGGGATAAGGAAAGAAGAAAAATAGCCTAATTAAATCCAAAGACTCAAATTTAAAATTGAATAGCTTTTAATCTATGTAAAGATACCTTATAATAGAAAACTCAATTGGTCATACTCATGTGGTTAGCGAGATCTTAATAAACAAGCATAAAACCTTACTACTTGATTTTCAGGACCCTGGGACTTTTTCCTGGAGCCATCTCGAAGTCCTGGATCTGTGCACAGCAGGACAGAAGCCCAGATCTGGTCAGGACTTGAGTCTGTCCACTCTGCACTACATTCCATATTCAACTCTCTGCTCAGGTAACTTGTTTCCTTCTGCAGGGTTATCCAGTACCCCAGTACCCAATATAAACTAACTTAACTTAAAGAAATAAACATTTAATAAAAAAGATCCCCCTCCTTGTTTTTCAAAATATTCAAAATGTTTGCCAAAAACTAGGGAAACTGGTGAGTTTCCATCTTTTAGTCACTTAACCTTCATTACAGTTATATGATATCTTCAACATATTTAAAGAATTTATAAGCTAACAGAGTTATGGATGAAAGAATATATAAAATTCTGAATTTGTCAACAATGGGGAAGCAAGGGTTGTAGATTATTCTTTCCATTTTCTTATTATTTACAACATCTTTAGATAAAATATTCCGATTTAATTACTAAAGGGGTAGTTTCACGAAATGCATTTGAACTTAATTTAGTGAACCGCATATTTGCTAGTTAATGGGTTAAACTAGGTATATTTATATGGCATATATTTGAAAGAATTTAAATTTTCTACCACGTAGTCTTAATATTTTAAAAACTGCGTAGTAGAAAATTGAAATTCTTTCAAATATATGCCATATAAATGTAATTTAACCAATTAACCAGGAAAAAATATGCGGTTCACTAAATTAAGTTCAACTGCTTTTCGTGAAACTACCCCAAAAGTTTAATATTGAAAGTGAAATGTAGGATTGAAAGAGAATATTGCAAGTAATGTGGTAGATTCAAATTTTTGTCAAGTTGGGCAACAATACTCCCTCCAAATACTACATTTGAGTTCGACTGTAAATTATACCTGTACTCAAAATTTTATTAACACGGTCTCTCATTCGATGACTTAAAAAGTTTGGGGACTCCAATTAAATCTTGATTAGTTAGTACAAATTAGTATAATCAAACTTTTTCTGGCAATAATTTTCATACGAAAGCTTGATTTTAAAGAAATCAATTTGGATGTACATCAATTTATCCTATTTTATCTTATCCATTAAAATCCCTGAATTAGTGGAGTGTGGATGGTTTGTGACCGTTGAACTTGTAAAATAACTGATGATTCCCAATGTTCTAATATGAGCAAATAGAATTCAAAGCTTAAGTTTGAAGAAAGCAAATACAGACAGACATGACAAATAAAATGAGAATGTTTAGACCCTTATTCAGGAGTGTTCATTCTGCTTAATTGACCCTGCTATAGGGGGGGAGGGAATAAAAAAATATTTGGTTTGGGGGGGGGGGGAATATAAAACTTAAGAGAACTGAAAACATTTTTTTCCTTTTTCCCCCACTCCTTGGGAGAAAAAAATGTGGGTTGGGGGTATAAAATGAATATATAGAGTTCTTTAAATATTAATTCCCCCCCCCCCCCCCCTCCTTGGTGGAAAAAGTTAGGTGGGAGAAAATTTTTAAAAAATTTAGCAGGGGAAAAAATTGATATTGTGCAGAATATACACCCATACCCTTATTTCAGACTTTTTTTTTGAGTAGACTTTTAAGATAGTATGCAATTGTCAAACTAGCGGCTGCCCCTAAAATGGAGAACTTAATTGGCACCGTGGATAATTCTTATTGGACTAACAAAAAAAAATTTATTACTTCAGCTGAAATTTAGTTCATTTAGATTAAATGATTTTTAAAAAATATTAAAATATTTAACTATGATAAAATAAAAAGTTGATGGAGATATTATGATATCCCTATAATGAGCTAAAACTTTTTAATAGTTAAGCAAACTTTTACGAGATTATAGATAGAGAAATAAGGAAAGATTTATACAATTAGGAATTTACACAAACTATGAACTCTTCGTTGACACGTTTTAAGCTAGCAACAGGATTAAATCTCATTGTTATTACGAACTTTGTCTGCAAGTCTTAAAATACCACATTATATGTATGTAGAAAGGAAACTACTGTTTTAGGGCCTTGGCATTGCACCACTTCTTAAATATTATTACACACGGCTAACAGTATCAGTCAAACAATAAAGGAAGAAGAATGGATTCGATTTTTCTTTTGTACTTGGTTATAACATAAAAGGCTTTTCCTAAATGAAAAAAAATAGTTTGGAAAAGGCTCTCATAACGCATTACCCATTGTACATCTTAAAACTTGAATCATACAAGCATAATTTGAAATTTAAACCATGATTCGAATCAAGTCGAGGGTAACAAGTGTTTTTTTATCCTATTCCCTTCTCCCTGACTTTTCTTAACTTTGTCTCAATTAAAAGCTTTCTTTGATGAAGGGATTAGAGTGACAGGGATGAAGGGAGGGAGGGAGAAATGTCTTGAAATTTAATTTAGTCACCCAAACAACCATGATCTATTATTCGTTGGCTTTAAAAGCTTTTGGTACTTTAATAACCCTTGATTGGTTTTAACTTGCAATGTTTAAACTTTTCAACCAATAAAGTTGACATACATAATGGCTTATTTTGTTTATCAACATTTGGGATGTATATAAAAGCATGTTTTCAAAAAACGTACGAGGCATACAAGAATTTTCATACCTAAGATCAGTGTTTCGGAGCCGGGAGCCGTGGGGCCGCCATATTTTGCTGGAGCCGGAGTCGTAATTTTCGTTAAAAAACGGCTCCGGACTAGATAATTAAAGAGATTTTTTATAAATTATAATTTGGTAACTCTGTTTTGTCATGTGCAAATGCCCTTTTTAAGTTTTTAAAGTCCATTTTTATCTAAAATTGAACTTTTAAAATCTTCAAAAGTAAAAAATAAAAATATTTTTTGTTTTTATGGGAAAAAAAAATATGTCAAGTTTTTCTTGATTTTAAGTTAGAGCTGAAGCCGTATTTCCAGATACTGCTCGCCGGAGCCGCACCAAAATCAAACGGCTCCGAAACACTGCCTAAGCTTGAAATCGGTAGAACAACTCTAAAGCATGCATAAATGCATACCAGACAGACGATCATACTTTTAAAGTAAATCTTTTCCCTGAAATTTTTTTTTTTATATTATTTCTTATCCCTACATCTTTGTATTCCTAGAATTATTTTATCCTTTCTTTTTCACAAGTTTTTGTTCTACATTAATAAAACTGTCTGCTCTATTTAGCTCAACACATCAAAGCAAAAATTCTGGAAAGATTAACTTAATAATATTATAAGCTAAGGGAGAGGTAGGTTGTGCTAAAATTCCGTAAAGGTGTGAGTTTGAAGGCTTAAAAATAGTAGTAGAACGATAAAATTCACTAAATATGTGTGTTCCTTATTGAACAGAACCATAAACAAAATTTTTCATATATTTATATTTAGTGAATATTATCGTTCTACTTCTGTTTTTAAGCCTTAAAACTCACAACTTTACGGAATTTTACCTCCCCCTCTATTATTTTGCATAGGTCTCGGAATTTTTTTTGTGACTTAGAATAGGAATTAAGAATAATTGAAGATGAAAATTTATTATAGCTAAACCCACATACTAAAAATAGTCTAGTAAGGTATCGAAAACGGCAGGACTGATTGATCCACAATATTTGTTTTGTAATAGTGAGAAATCATCCAAAGAAAATAATAACTCTTAAAAAAAACCCTGAAATTTAACCTCTATATGCTGATATGTTGTTTGTATCAGTATATGTCCTTTCTGCTATTTTTATTGACATTATTATTTCTTTTTTTTAGAGTAAACGAAGAAGTAAAGCATTTAACCCTAGACTGGATAGCTAGATGTCTTGCTGCTAATACAGACAGGTAATGCTAATATTTAACTCTAGACTGGATAGCTAGATGTCTTGCTGCTAATACAGACAGGTAATGCTAATATTTAACTCTAGACTGGATAGCTAGATGTCTTGCTGCTAATACAGACAGGTAATGATAATGTTTAACTCTAGACTGGATAGCTAGATGTCTTGCTGCTAATACAGACAGGTAATGATAATATTTAACTCTAGACTGGATAGCTAGATGTCTTGCTGCTAATACAGACAGGTAATGATAATATTTAACCGTAGTCCAAACAAATAATTAGATAATATCCAAGCCTTCTTAAAATGAATAGCTGCACTTATCCTCTACTGCTAAAATAGCACAATTTTCCGTACATACATGCATTAGTTGGGTTTTTGCAACCCATGTGAAACCTAACTCGTCCTCCTTATAAAGGGCCACCTTATAGAGAGGAGTGAGTGGCCACCGCCAAAAAAGGAGGAGAGGGGCAACCGAGGAGCTGAAAAGTACTGCATTTATGCTTTCGGTATTTGTGATTATTTTCACTATTAAAAAATTTATTATCAGGGGTAAGATCTGGACCAGTCAGATGGGACCTCTAATGTCTACAACTCTGGCATCTGATGGTTTCATGCTAAATTTAGGCAGTGTGCTTCTCAGGTAAAATATTCATGTAAGGCTTGATTGCTAGATTATTAATTTTCTTAATTCCTCGGTTAATCTAATAATTAGGCGGCTAGAGTTTCTTTTAAAGTCCGAGCGACGGCTACAGACTACAGTTACGTTCGCGGCTTCTTAAAAATTGACATATGATCGTAGGTCGTTGGTTGTCTTTAGAACATCAATCAATGAACCATAAGCTAGTTCAATTAAGTTTTTATAAAATATATAAAGAAAATTGTCACTTTTTCTCAAAAGGTTATATCTGTGAATACTTTTTGTCACAAGCAAAAATCCAACAATGCATGCTTGTTAGGGGTTTGCGTTTTTTGGGGAAGCATCCACCTAATCATATTGTCGTAATTGTACAACCCAATCTTCATAATGACAGAATTTAGAACTTTTATATCATGGAGTGGGGATTTTTATATCTCATTCATTTATTTTGTGCTCGTCTTAAGATTTCTTTTTTTATAGGTTTTGTACACCATTTACAGAGGATAAGAACAGGATGGAGAGAATTAATCCCAGGTAAATACTTTACATCATTACATCTCCCTACCCTCTCCCATTTTTTGATTGGTTAGCAATATATTTGTTTCAGATAATCCTTATACTAAAGTAACAGGATGTCTGTCCCTCTGTCTGTTTGTCTGTGTGTACCGAAGGATCTCGCTAATCGCTGAACCGATCGGGTTCTCCTTAACAGGGTTGCTTCTCATAGGTCCTGGGAAGGTACCACAACCCTCACAAGAGAAATCGCCCCTAGAAAAAAACTAACACTTCCCAAAAAAAATTAAAAAAATTTTTTTACTTAAAATAAAAATGGGGGTGGGTGGGGGCACCCCACCAAAAAAATAATTTCTCCCCCCTAATTTTTTTTCTTTTTTTGAATATAAAATAATAGAATGGGTTATCAAATTCGACTCTCCCCTCATAAGTACCCATAGAATCCTCTAGCGGCGTAGTCGCTAGTAATATTTATATTTTGCTTATCAGCTGTAGTCCTAAATAGGTTGCCATACTTAGATACTTTGATAAAAAAAACGTGATTAGTTGGTTCAAAATAGCAGTAAATAAACTTTTTCAACCAATAATTCTAACTTACAGAAAATGATAATTTTGTATATTGTTATCGGGGATGTATTAAAACCAGTTTTTTTAGCCTCGAGGTGCCGAGGCACGGCCTAAAAAACGGGTTTTAATCGTATGATTGTACATTTTTATATTCGTAGAAAGCTGGATATAATACGATGCTAGACATAGTTATTTCGTATGGATGAGAACCGGTTCCAATCCACCGGATTTGAAGGAATACGAGAAAATTCAATCATGTACTTTTTTCTGTATTTTAAAGGTTGATAATTGTAGGTATTGCAGTACTCCAAGTTGTGAACTTGTGCCTGTTCATTTGACTTCTATTCAGCAAGAAACTTGTTTAATTACATTGCAGGTAGATAAACACGGTGTTCTTTCTCTTCAACAAGTGTTTCATGATAGCTAATATATATAGGAGAGAGTGATTAAAATGAAGCGAAGCTTTTTTTTAACTTGTAAATAAATTGTAGTAATATACCTGCAGTATCTCATTTACAGTATTGATTGTACTCCGAAATCAAACTTTTGGGAATAGTCCCTTTCGTGGCAACGCTCCTTAATAGGCGATTCGTCGTATTTTTATGGCTTTTATAGGTTATTTTAGGTTAGGTTATATTGGGTTAGGTGATTGCCCCACAGGGTTAGGCAATTGGCCCCGCAGGGGCTACAAATAGGAGAAAAGCTACTGTGAAAAATACGAAGAATCGACCCTTAAGGTGCGTTGCCACGAAAGGGACTATACCCAAACTTTTTACTCGCATATACAGACACTCACTTATATAAGCATTTTGTCCAAATACTGTTTTTGCACATGTTTATTAATGAAAAACTTGGGGAGTGTGTACAATAAGATGCTTTTAACGACTAAAATAAATGTAATGTACATTCCATTGCAAAAAAAGGCGATATTTGGTTTAAGTATTATGTAAATATTCTTTTATTTAAACATTGTAATTTAAATGATACATATGATTATCATTTAATTCATATTTTAGAAGCGTGGGAAAATTTTTCGAGTGTGAGAACCATTTTTTTTTTGCGTTAAATGATCATTTAATTTCATTTTTTTCAATTGTGAGAAAAATATCTGAGCATGGGAAAAAACGTGAGAAAACATATGTTTTAGTATAAAGAAATGTTCTATCGGTTTTAAACCTTTTCCATTCGATAGATCATACCGACTTTGGAAAAACTGTCGGTATTAAATGATGAGCTGACGCTAGATCATTTAATACCTTGGGATTTAAATATCCAATTATGCTAAATTTTGTTTGCTTAAATAACTCATTTATGAGTTATTTTTATAATGAATTAGAGCAATCGTTGACCAGAAATTGTTCTCTAAGGGAATTGTTAAATAATATCGGAGTCGTTCTTTAAAATAAGATCTATTGATTTATATCAGTAGTTAAATTGTGCTGTTAGCTTAGAACTGAAAGGAAAGAATTAAGTTTTAAACAAAAGAGGAGAAAAAATATTTTTTTCTCAGTCCTTGAGTAGAGTAACATGAATATTTAGAACTTGTTTATTAAAGTTTTTTTTTTTAAGTAAAATTACTTTAAGTTCTATTTTAGCACTTATTAACTATTAATAATTGGCTAAAATGTAAACAATATAATTATTTAGGAAGGAACAGAGAAACCTAAATCTGAGAGTCCTTTTAATTTTCCCACAGAAATATTTTTCCTTGCGCACAGAGCTTTAGACCTGGGCTTTAGGACGGTACAGGTGAGAGTTTTGCTTGTTATTCTTTCTTTAATTTTTAACCAGCGGCCAGGCCCCTAAAGGCCTCTATGGACACGTAAAATTGTTTCTTAATCTATTTTAAAATCAGCTATTTACCAAAAATATTTTTTTTCGCCGATAGATGGTGTAGTTATGTTTTTAGCCAATTGTAAATTTCTCCGCAGGGCGGCGTTTTTTTGTCGATTTATTTGAGGAGGATGGTTGTACCCTCCCCCAAAATAGTTATAAACCTTCCCGGGACGTATGAAAATCTACCCTGTTAAGGAGAACCCGATCGGTTCAGCGGTTAGCGAGATCCTTCGCGACAAACAGACAAACAAACAGACAGACATCGTTCTACTTTGTATTATAGATTACTTTAATACTTAGCCACTATTCAGTAATAGTCAGTTACCAATTAACTATATCTTATTTATGCTATACATATAATCTAACACCCGTAATAAGGGGTCGTTATTCATCAATTTGGATTAACTTTTTTAAGGGAAGGTCAACTCGGGGCATAATCTATTACCTGACCCGGTCAGTGCCCCAAAGAAATGCCTTGTTTGTCTAGGCATAAAAAAACTTAGGATTCGGTTCAATAAGGAAAAAAAGGAAAAAGTTACATAATTCGACAGACAGACAAACAAGTGTGGTTTACAAAAAGGCTTCGCTTGTAAGAATAGTAAAAGGATCTACAATAAAATCTATTTGGACTAACAATTTAAACTTATGATGTTTAGGAAAAGTTCAGTAAATTAAACCAAGAATTGAGTCGGCTAGAAGGGGCTTATCAAGATGCACAGGTAAGAATTATATTTTCGTTATTCAAGGGTTAAAATATATAAAACAAAGTATATTAAAGATTTTAAACAAAAATTCAAATTGATTGAAAAATAAGTCTTTCACAACATTTTACCTTCTTAAATTGTTCATAAAAATGTATCATTTTTATTCGTCATCATAGGGTTGAATTAAAACCGGTTTTGTACATTCAGGCAAGTGGCGGGGGACCAGCTGCCACGGATATTCAGAAGAGAATGGAAGAGAGCATGACAAAGTAAGATTTTGTATTTAAACTGTTTGAAAGATAAGGAACTATGATTGTACTTAAAAACATTGATATATTAAAGACAAGTATGGTTAATAGGTTAATGTCTTTAACAGGGTTTCGGATCCGGATCCGCAAGGATCCGCATATTTTCGAGTCCAAGGATCCGGATCCGGATCCTTGGACTCAAAAAAGTGCGGGAAAAAATGGAAAAATCTACCTAAATTTATATAAAATCTCAGACATTCTCTTGATGAGAGCCAATCTTTAAGGTTTAGGGTCAGACTTGAAAATTAAAAGTATTTTTGATTTCGAATTAAAGAAAAAATATTTTGAAAAGTTTGGTGATTTTATTTTTATTGTCAAGGATCCGGAACCGGATCCGGTAGGATCCGGATCCGGATCCGCACTGACCAAATTTTGAGGATCCGGATCCGCAAAAAATCAATGCGGATCCGAAACCCTGGTCTTTAAATAACACAGAAAAAAATATTGCTATTAGCTATATATTGATGTAGCTCCCCGTTGACGACAAATAAAATAACTCCCTCCGTAGATTAAAATTATTGACGGTAAAGTTTTTAAACTGCTATCAATTTGAAATGTACCCAACGTTTTTATGACAACAAGTTTGGGTAAGTATCATTGTAATTTTTAGTTTCCCTTGTAATTTCCCTTATTGTGCTACCTTTATACCTATTGCATTTTTAATTGGAGCAAATTTAGAGATTTTCTTCCATAGACTTATGCACGAGTTCATAAACATTATTTTTCAAGAAATTCTAATTTTCTAGGTTTCTGAGTTTAAAAGCAGCACTTCTGGAGCCAGCAACTTTGGAGAAACAAACTAGTTTAATAGCTTCTACATGTACTTGGCTTGTAAAGGTAATACATTTATAACTACCTTACTTTTTCTTCAATGGCCTCATAATTTGCAGAACAATAATAACAATATTTTTGAATACCTAGCAAATATTGAATCAATGATTTTATATCTCGTGTGGTACTAAGCTAAGGTACTAGGGTGTCCCATAGTGTAGTGGTTAGCGCACTACGCTTTGGTTGGGAGAAACCGAGTTCAAGTCCCTCCATAGACTATGCACTTGGTTGACAAATGCTGTCGCAATTTATCAAATTCACGCAACCTTCCCTGAGATGCCCTAAGGTTGTAAGGGGTGAGATTTGTAGAAAGTTAGGATTCTACATATGAAGCAAATTATATCATGCTTTCCCTCGTCCATGCTCCTCATTCATATGAGAGCGCCATTAATTAGGGTGGCTTAATATGGAACACCTGCCAAAACTCTAGGCCAGGGTGATGTAATAATTGAGTAGCTTCCACGAGAATTGCGGGTCAGCTTATAACGTATCATAGAATACACCCAGCTGTGCGCGAAGCTTACCAATCTATGATTGGCCAAAGGATTCTCACCTCCAATCTCCGTGTGCATCTGAATCCTAACTTCAGAGAATCATGGCTACAAACAACAAACAACAACTAAGCTACCCCACATGCTGTTGTTATAGCCATTCATTACTTATATAAAATGTCAAGAAATTCCGTTACTTTGGTATTCGTCCAGGGGTTAACAGGGGTCAAATTTGTGGTTGTAGTCGGGCAATTAAAAATATGTACAGTCGTGTGGTCGCCAATGTTACATAAGTCAAATTTTTGGGCCTTTTTATTACATAGACTGAAAAAAATTCGATTTAAAAGTAAAGCAATTAAACTGAGACTTTGAAATGATAATTGAGATTAAAAAGTATTCATTTATGCACTTTAGACTTAAACAAAGTGTTTAATTATATACATACTATGTTTATTTTTGATATATTTAATTGTTAATAATCAATGTTAAAAAATGTAGCACTATGAAATTATAATTTCATATGTTTAAGTCATGTTCCTTGTCCTTTACTTACATCTATTTAAAGAGTAGCTGTGTCATAGAAATAGTTGAGTGAAAACATGAATTTTACTTTTTTACGTCAACTTTTTAAAATTTACATATTTCTAAAAATAATATTGAACCTTTTAAACTCTTACAATGGACCTGATCAAGTTCACAAAGTAGAAGAAAAGAGTATTTAGTCAGGGAGGAAGGGGACTTTGGGCTGTTTATTGCACTAGACCCCAACGTTTCTTAAGGACGTTTTCTTATTCGTTGGCTTAAAAACTTTAGAGACTTTTTCAAGGTTCAACCACTAATTGTAATCTACATAAGGGGTAATTCTGTGTTTCATAATTGGGTATGTAAATCAATATAAAGGCCATTGTCTTATCCTTGATGATTCCTGGTATGTAGTAGAAAAGGTAATCTATGACCGACTTTTATTCATGCGTACTTTTGGTTACTGTCATAAAACTGAAAAAAAAAATATTTTTCTAAATTTTGACTATTTAGATATTCAACTATTTGCAAAAGAACAGGGGGAAAATTACATAGGAGCAATACGTCTCTATAGACTATTACTCTTATTTAAATTTGACCCCTAGCCCACTTACAAACAAAATGACTTAAAACCTTCCAACGATCTTTCCACGGTACATCAACAGACATCCAGTTACATAGGGATAAACATTGAATAATTCTGGGGCAAATGTTCCTATTACTATGTGAAAGAATGTCTTCCCATAAAGTGTAAATGCCCTTCATTTTAATTTCCTTTTTTTAGGAAAGAATAAAAAAAATTTAAATGGGAGAAACCGGATAATGTAGTAATCTCGTTATCAAACTATTATTATTAAATATACTTTAGAACTACCTAGAAAGAGGAACTACAAGGTCAAATTGAAATAAATATCCTAGATCCTTTTCAATGAAAGAAAAAGTTTTTTCTTTGTTTCATTAACAGTATGAAGGGCAGAGGTAGAGACAGTTATTACCTCATTTTGATTTTATATTTTTTTTTTTACATTGTCAAAAATATTCAAAAGTTGGGTTTATGTAAAAACTATCATCTGACAGATAACCAACCCTTTGAATATATGTTCTTTTTTTGTGATAGTCGTAACAGTGTATGGTAATGAGTCACAAGTGTTGATGGGCAAAAGCAAACCCCTTACTCTTCCTAAGAAATCAGTACAGACCATTCTTAAAGTCTTTAATATGACACAGTGTGTTTCAGATTCGAAACAGACACCTCTCCAACTGCAAGCGTCATCATTTACGCTTAAGACATTGGTGATTTAATTACATACTTTTTACACCTCCCCTTCCCCCCCTTTCAAAAAGGTTCAGGAATATAGGCTTTAGAAAATTAAAATACACACAAACATTTAATGATTTAGATTTATATGTATATCACTCTCAAAAGAATGCAAATGTACTTTTATTTAATTAATACTTGTAAAACTAAGTCTTAAAATAAACAAAGTTTTATACCTCGGCTAAACATTGGTACTTTATATTTTTTACTAGCTGCTACGCCCCTAGAGACCTCTAGGGGCATTTGAAGAGGGGAGAGTCGAATTTGATAACCCAATTTCTTATTTTAAATTTTAAAAGAGCCCCCCTCCCTAATTTTTAATTTTAGTTAAAAAAAAGTTATAAATTTTTTTTTGGGGGGGGGTGTCCTACCCCCCAAGAAAATAGTTATAAACCTTCCTGGGACCTATGAGAAGCTACCCTGTTAAGGAGAACCCGATCGGTTCAGCGGTTAGCGAGATCCTTCGGTACATACAAACACACATACACACATCCTGTTACTTTAGTATAAGGATTAGTTAACTTAAAAAAGCAGTGTATAAACTTTTACAAAAATAATTTTTTATCTTTAAACATGCAGACTTTTTGGTAATAATTATAGAATTGTTACGCTTTCTCTATTCTATACTAGGGTTGGGCCGGATACCGGATATCCGGCTGATTTCTTATGCCGGATATCCGGTTCCGGCCGGATATCTGGCCAATGTTCGATATCCGGCAAATTATCGGATATCCAGCCGGATAACCGGTTATCCGGCGTTAAAAATCAGCCGGATATCATGTAATTTGATAGTTTTAATATCCGGTATCCGGCCGGATATTGAAAATGACCGGATATCCGGCCTAACCCTATTCTATACTATTCCTTGCTATTTATTACATAACATGATTTAAATAAATAAAAAATTAAAAGGGTTAATATCTTGCTAATGATACTAATCCAACCTATAACCATTTTGGGTTTAAACTTACATTTATGATTCCTATTTTCAACATTTCCTAAAATAAAAAAAATACCATTACCTGTCTGTCATTAACACCTTTACTATTTTTCAATCAAAACTGTGTGTTAGTTATGTAGTGCTCCGTTTCTTATAAACATAAAAATACATGTTATTGTTTTTGATGCTTTATCGTCATTTGATTGGCCCTTGGGACCTCCAATACAGTGGTCTCAAAATTTTTGTTCGATTTTCATCTTATATTATTGTTTTAGTTGGCTACGGGAAGCAGTACACCGATGGGGATAGAAGAATTAATTACTGTTCCAGAGTTGTTATCCTGCGTTCCTGAGTTTCTTATTGTTAATACATGTGAACATATTCTACTTATTAGAAGGTAGATAGATAGATTATAGGATAATTATTATCCTGTGATAGATAGATAGATAGATATACAGATATAGGATAGATATGGTTGTATAATTAAATAAATGACATTAAAACTGTGTTTATGCTATTATTTTAGCTGTAGTTTTGCCGATTAGAAAAAATATAATGCAATGAATATTATAATTGCCCAAAACAGACCCAACTACTGCTAAAATACTGTACAAGTATTTTTGCTAGTTGTAAAAAAGTCTGCATCCATATAGATTAATAGATATATAGTTTGAATAAACTTTAAGATATTAATGTTATGCATTTTTGTTACATCAATTGCTTTTTAATCTTTTCATTGTTGACGAAACCTAATTTGAAATTCTTTTTGATGCTTTGCATCTGAATAATAAATCTTTAATGCATCTAATTGTATTATAAAGGGAATAGTAGCTTTCTCAAAATTCCGTAAAGTTGTGAGTAAGACTCCAGTCAAATGCGCTTATTAGGTCAGACTGTTTTAAAATATACGTTTAATTATACTATGCGATTGGTCAACATTAAGAATAGTTAGACTTAATAAGCGCATTTGACTGTAAGCTTGCCCAAATTTTTACGGAAAATTGCTAAAGCTTTTATTCCTTTTATTTGTATACTTTAAACTATCAACTTCGCCCGTTGCCTTAAGGGAGTAGGTACTTGGGTAAATTTTAGGTAGGACTATAGCACTGTTCTTCGAGGTTTTAAATTGGATTTATAAAAATATAAATATAATTTTGATTGAAATGTATAAGGTATTTATTAATTATCCTAATTGGGTGTTTTCAATTCATCCTTAATATTCCTTTCCCTTAAAAATATACTATAAATAAAAACCTTCTAAATGAAAATCTTATTAACCCAAATCTTACTTGTTACTTAGATCAATTAATCCCCACCATCCTAGAACAGATATAAAATTCGGGTTTCAAGAGGTTCCAAACATTTCTGATTATTTGGATATTTTATTGGGTTTTAAATATTTGTAATGCCACCAGGTTTTTATTCCAAATATTTTAATACAGGTTCAACCCTTGATTATTTAAGGAGCATGGTCACAAGCTACCAGACATATTAGTATAGATATTTTTATTCAGGTTCAACCCTGGATTATTTGAGCAGCATGGTCACATGCTATCAGATATGTTATTTCAAATATTTTTATTCAGATTCAACCCTGGATTATTCGAGCAGCATGGTCACCGGCTACCAGACATATTTCAGATGATTCTAGTATTTATGGGTAAACCAATCTGGCTGAAAAATCCACATCTTAGAGCAAGGTATTAAATACTTTTGTCAGGCTACTGTATAATTTATATTATCTGTCTCAGAGTTTCGGATCCGGATCCGCAAGGATCCGCATTTTTTTGAGTCCAAGGATCCGGATCCTTGGACTCCGCGGCTCCTGGCTCCGGCTCCGCAACGCTGTATTAATATATTTTTTAGTCTTGTCCTATAAGATCCCTAGTTTTATTGTAGAAATGTAAAAGAATAACTACATTTTTATATCAAGTAACGATCCTACTCACAAATTCAGGTTGGCCGAATGTCTGGAATGTCTGTTGCCGTATCATGAACACCAGGGCCAACCAAATATTCTTGGAAACTATCAACGACAAGCTTTATTCCAGGTGGGATTTTTTAGGATCTCGTGCAGTTCACGGAAAAATGTTGCTTGAATCGATTATTTCTATGGAAAAAAAACAAGATTTTTAAAGGCTGCTAGCTGCTAAACAGTACATAAAATTATTAATTTTGGGAGAAAGGAATCTACCCTATAATCTTGTAATCCAAGTTAATCTAAAACCTAAATCGCACTAATATCTTCGCAATAAGGGAAATTAAGTTCAATTAAATAACTTCATGTTATTTCTGACCTTTAGATTCCAACAATTTATCTGTATTTTTTTCTCTTAACGTCAAATAGGTCAAATTTTGTACATAAAAATACTTATGGAAAATCTTTACCTAACGAACGAACAAACGTATAGATTTTGGACTGAAAAGTTTTATTCTTCTAAAGGTATATTTAGATATTTTATCTTGCATTTCTTTTAAGGACCATCCAATGAGATTACACCTAGTGAATGCAATTCTTCACGTGTTTGTTAGCATCGAAGAAACAGGACAATCCGTGGAATTTGAACAAAAATTTTCATATAGAAGGTATAATTTTTATTGAATTTTGATTGGTTGGTTAATTAAGTTGTGTGTCTAAACGTATCAAATACTAAATGTAACTTATAGAAGGGGTGATTTTGTGTATTCTGGGTGTGGTTCTGCACTTAATATTCCTTCGAATATAGAGTCCTCTAGATGCTAGGGACGCGGCCGCCAATATACTTACCATATACCTATTTAGACCTATGTACGATGTGATCAAATACATCTGGACTTTGGACGAGTTTAAAGCCAAGTTCTGTTCTGTGGCAGCTGAGGCTGAGAAAAATATTGAAAGCGAAAATCCTCCAATATTTCTCAGGAAAATTTATTGACGTTTCTAACTCGTATCTTTTCTACATTTATGACCGGTATGGAGCTGTCATTATAATTTAGAATCGTCCTAGATGATTCTCATGACAATAAGGTGCAATATAAAAAGTTTAGCAATTATGTGATGATTATTACCAGAAAGCTACAATGCCCATTTAAGATATTTTTGAAGCTTTGATAAAACCTTTTTGTCTTATTGATTGTCTGGTGAATGGCGAATTCTTTGACAATTAGGAACAGTTTTAAAAATATCGAGTCAATATTTATTTTCTTAAATAGATTTATCAATCTACTGATCAATGATGCCATATTTCTATTGGACGAGGGTCTTAACTATATGCGAAGTCTTCAGGTTAGACATTAGTTATTCTGTTTTAAAGCTACTCTATAATATGTGTACTGATATTTTAAGGCTAAATATATAAACACAAGTTATTTTTTTCTTATTTTAATTATGGAATACAATTATTTAACTAATAGGTACATCATCAGTTCCAATAAAGATGTCAAAAAATAAGAGTTACAAAATGCGTCTTTGCAATTTGAATCTTTTAAAGAGACTGACGTGGAGTTGGAAGTAAAGAATATGTGTTAAAAAATGTCACCGCCAGCAGGATTTTTATAACTATATCCTAAAAGAGCTGGGGGAATTTGCATTCTAATATGGGAGATATTAAACGATAATGGACTTATTTCCAAGTATTTACTACAATTACAAACTTCGTAGCACTCTTAATTAATTTTTATTTTTTTTGGCTTTGAAAAGATTTATTGCTGTAAATGTATGGGTATAGCAAATAAAAACATTGGTTACTTTGATAAAATATTGATTGGTTGGTTCTAATTAGTAGTGTCCAAGCTTTTCAATTATTAATTTTAGAAGTTGCAAGGTTGTACATATCTTTATCGTCCATTGTCTTATCTCTCAAGATCCCTGAAGAAAAGTGTTATATTGACATTTTGCCTCCTTTCACACATTTAAATTTTACCTTCTTCACTCTATTTTCAAGTGTTCAAACTAAACTGATAAAATTATATCCTTTTAAAAGAGAGTGGAATTTTATTCAGATATTCCGAGTTTCTAGATATATAATACGTCCCTATAGGTATTAACAACAATTATTATGTATGCTAGGAAAACTAATATATTTTGTCATAATAATACTTTATGTGCAAAAAACTACCTTGTATTTAATAAGTTATTAAGTACATAAGTTGTAACTGAATACTAATAAGTTTTAGATCTATAAAATAGCTCAAGGAGCCTGAATATTGTAAAAGAAAGATAATAGAATTTTAAAATTTTTGTCACATTGTATAAATACAATTTATTGAACAAATATAAATTCAATTTTAAACTTTGTACCTAAATGTTAAAACTCACCTTTTCATGTCAGCAGCTATTTCAATTCAAGAAATTTCTTTTTTATAAAAAAAAAACTAGGGGCTTTATACGCCAAGGAGTAGGGAAGAACAGAAAAATAGCCTAAAACTATCCGACGACTTAAATTTTAAAAAAAATAGCCTTAACTATCCCAAGACCTCTGTAAAGCTTTCCTAAAATGAAGAACCTAATCGGTTCTGTAGCTATCGAAATCTTAGACTACAAACAAATAACCTTACTACTTTATGAGGGTATAGTCACAGTAGCTTTTCTCCTATTTCTAGCCCCTGCTGCTGGTGGCTCTAACCCTGCGGGGCCAATTGCCTAACCCTGTGGGACAATCACCTTATCCAATATAACCTATCCTAACCTAACCTAAAATAACCTATAAAAACTTGCTTAAAACTTTAATGTTATGATTAATAATCACACCTTCAATTTCATACATAAAATACAAAAATTCTTAATAAAATATACTCATTTTCCTCTTTATTTGTTTTGTTTGATAGCGCAATTTTTTTTCCATATAACTCCCTCTTCCTTCACTATGTCTAAATATGTAACTAAATATTTTACTATGTGATAATATTGATGTCATTATCATCTTAAAGCGTCATGGACGTACATCATGTTTTATAATACCAAACGAAGTGTTTGAATACTAGATGTAAAATTTAAGTGATGGCAAACATTGTATGTGACGTGTTATAGGTTTTACATAGAAAAGGTTATGTGTTATATGTTAAAAACCGTAGTAGAACGATAAAAATTTATAATAACTTTTTTTAAAAAAAATTTGTTCTTTAGTTCTTTTCAATAAGAAATACACATATTCAGTGAATATTATCGTTCTACCACTATTTTTAAGCCTTAAAACACACACCTTTGCGGATTCTACCAGAAACCTACCCCTCTCTTTGTTAGGGGTGTTGTCATATTTTTTCTAGAGGATATTTCTCTTGAAATAGTTACGGTACATTCCCAAAAATTTCTTAAATTCTTTTCCTGGGACGTCAAGAATCTTCATTGCAAAGGAAAGCCATATAAGTACAGTAATCACCGATAATTTTCCATTTTAATGAATTAAATATTAAAAAACTTACTTTTCTTATCCAAATTTGTACTATAATTGTTGTTGAATTGTTCCTTTGCTAAGTTTCTATTGGTACAATTAGGGATTGGAAATTTAGACTTTTTATATTTATTGACGAAACCTTTATCCCTGAGTGCCATCGTAATGTTGTCTCTAATGGAATATGCGCAACAGCATTTTTAATTTTACATACATTCAAAATTATTTCCCATGCACTAAAGAATAAGTGATTTTGATTTTAATTATGACTATCAGAGAAGCTATATGATTTATTTGAGAGTCTAGATGAACAATCCCATAATTGGGCCAATAGTAATACAGTGCAGGAACAATCACATCACATTATTGGTTAGAAAGTGTACATATTTGGGTGAAAATGGCAGTTAAAAATTTTATTTTCCATTTAATTCTTGTTATATTTCTTATAGACTTTGAATTATTGAATAATAAGTGACTAGAATTTTCAAATTGATAGGACAATTTTATTTTTTTCAGGAACAAGAGCAAGCTCGACCCGGGTGGGCGTCTCTGTCTGCACAAGAGAGAATGGATAATGAGCGCCAATACGCGCATTCTGGGCAACTTGCCAAGTAAGATCAATTATTATTATGTATTAATCTTTCATATTAAGTATTGAATATCAGCTTTGCATAGGTCCCGGTATGCTTTTAGACTATTTTGTTTTTTAAAAGGGAGGAGGAGTTGAGAATAAAAGAACTTCTATTTGTGTGCTTCTCTCATTAATGTTAGTACCTAATGTGTCGAGTTATTGTATTTTTACCCCTCCCCCCTTTAATTCATGGGATGGTATTTTTTTTAAATCTGCCCCCTACCCGCTCTTTTCAAATACAGTTTCCTTAGATACTAGAAGCGAAACCGCTAATATTTTAAACATTGCTTTTGATTTATTTTTTTAACATACTCGTTGAGAAGGGACGTGCGGATAGACTCTGATTATTGAAAATCTGCGATTTTGAAAATATTTCCGAACAGACATAATACATAGAAGTATTTTGCTTTTTATAAAAATCTTATTTTTCTATATTAAGATACCACAATCTAATGGGAAGCGAGACTATTGCAGTGCTGGAACTGATGACCTCTGGGATCAAGTCTGTGATAACCCATCCAACTATGACGGACAGACTGGCCGCCATGTTGAATTATTTCCTTAAAACTTTGACTGGTCCTGATAGAAAGAATTTCAAGGTTAGAAAGTTTTGTTATACAGGGTGCTTATTTTTAATGGTCTTCGACTTAAAACAGTTTTTTTTTACTGAGAGGGATGTTACTTATACTGGTATTATACTGGTGCCCAAAGTTCTCTAATTCGTTGTTTTATAACTTTTATTCAATTTTGATTGGTTGGTTCAAACTTCCAGTTTCCATTTTTTTCAACCAAATTATCCAATCGTCATATAAGATATCTGCTATTGTTAAAACTATCTATATTACAAAGTAGAACGATGTCTGTCTGTCCCTTAAGATCTCGGTAACCACTGAACCGATCGGATTTTACTCTTAAGGGAATATACCTACTTGTCCTGTGGTGGTTTTAGGCTATTTTCTTAGGGGGTGGGACACCCCATCCCCCTGTTTCAAAATAAAAAATCCCCCTCCCATTTTTTTTTTCTTGCGTAGGTATCTTTTTTTTCATATGGGGAAGTTAGTTCACATAAAACTACTGGCGGCAGCACCAGTAGTACTTAATTTTTTTTTTAATTACTTTTTGGGGCAAAGCCGCTAGAGGCTAGGGGCGAAGCCGCTAGTACATCATGAATTAGTTGTTTTACAAGGATTTCTAGATGATATGCTGTTTTTTTTTCTATCCATTATGAAATAAATTGATGTACTTTAATCTCCATTAAAGAATTTCAAGCGTCTCAAAAAAGTTGTATTCTATATTTAAAGCATTGGTTTGTGAACTGACTGTAAAAACTAAAAATAAATAAATCTATAGGTATACATAAAATAGATGGATTGAAATATCTACATTTATAGATAGATGTCTTGAAAGTTAAATAACCAAACAAATACTTTAGGTATCAAATCTGCTGAAGTACGAGTTCAAGCCAGGAGACGTAGTTGCCAGAATATGTCAAATATACATCAATCTGGGGTAAGTTACATATTAGTTTAATAAAGTTGGGTAGAGGAGGAGACTGCGCACTTTAGAATTTATATTACACAAATTTTTATAACTTTTTAAGTTATTACAAAGTTTTTTTTGTGATTTTAAAATTTCATAAAAAAAGTATTTTGTCATTAACCGAAGAACAAAGTAACTTAAGTAGAAAAATACATTTCCCCTATGGAAATTAAACTTCTGATCAGTAGATGGTATTGATCAGTATAATCTCCCCTAAAATGAAAAGCTTTTTATCTCAAATAGCAGCTAAGTACCAAAAGATCTAAAACGTGAAGGCTTATTTTATACTCTTACATACTTGTTTACAACAACTTTGGAAAGGATAAAGTGACTTGTTGTACCTTCCATAATATTTGGCATCAAATTTTACATAAACTTTTTCAATTTTAACCAAAATTGTAAACTTTTTAAAAAATATGTAAAATTAAGAAAAGACTGTTGAAAGAAAATCTCTCGCTAACCGCTGAACCGATATGTTTGTTCTGTACACTGTAGTTCTTCATGGGTCCTGGGAAGGTTTATAGATATTTTTTTGGAGGGTACTACCGTCCTCCCAATAGAATCAAATCGCTAAAAAACATTCTTAGCCCCAACTAGAGGTGAAAAAAGTTTGATCGTAGCATAGATTAAATAAAACACATTTTACTTGCCTCTAGAGGTCTCTAGGGGCATATCCGCTAGTAGGTAAAATAGCAAAAGATGTAGAGTTCAGTACAGTTAAGTTTTAATTTTTTTGGACGAAAGTAAATGAGTTATTAAAGACTTCAAAGTAGTTAAATGTTTTTGTAAAGTCAAAAGTGCATTAAATACTAAAATGATTCTTTTATGATTAGGTAGCAATTTGAATATATTTTCCATAAAGTTGTGTGTTAGCGTTTAGTCAAATGCGCCGCTTATCAAGTGAGACTGTTCCTGATTTTTTTCAAATGTATATACATGAAATGGTCAAAATTAAGAATCGTTGGACTTAATAAGCGCATTTTACTAAACGCCTAAACACATTTTTACAGAAAATACGCGAAAACATGACACTTTTTCTAAACCTTATTTATTCCATCAAAAAATTTTAAAAATATAAGTTTTGAAGTGAAGATTTTATTTCATTGTTCTTTCCCTGAATTTTCTTTCCTTTTGACAACTTGACAATTTCAAATGGTATGAAAATTGTTAGATAAATTTTCAACATATCAAGACTGAAGATATCCAGTGATATAAAGGGATAAAACAATGGCTGATAGATTGATGTATATCCCAAATGATAATATACAAAACTACCCCTCCTGAAGATTACAATATGTGGTTAAAACGCTTGGACACTCAACCTCATGAACCAACAAATCAAAATTCAATTAAAGTCCCCAAAGTTGTTAAGCCAACGAACAAGAAAACGTAATTATATAACTTTGGGGACAAGTGTATTAAACCGCCCATTGTCCCTCCCTCCCTGTAAGATAGCTCAATTCTGAAGATGTTGAATTCAAAATTTTTATTAGATATATATTTGCACTAGTGTAAGGGGTAAAGAGATAGGCTAATGTAAATCGATGAAAGCTCTTACAACTTCCTTAATCCTCATCCAGCATCTTCAAGGATAATATATTACACAATAAATTGATGAACATTTCTAATGTTAATGAAAAAAATATCTCTTCTTGAGATAACATTTTAAGTTGAAATCTAAGATTTTGAAGCCAACGAGTGAGATAACGCTGTTATAAAACTTTGGGTACCAATATAATTTAGAGCTAAATGTCCTCTCTCTCCCTGCATAATCAAATCATTGACATGTTCTAGAAAAGTTTTATCTACTTGATGTCTATTATAAATGCAAACACTCCATCACTCGCTTGTGGTGTGCATACACTTCCACAAATATATATTAAAGGAAGCCTGTAAGAAAAACACTGCTCTAAGTGCTGAAAGACTGCCACAAGTAGGCCCAATACCCAAAATTTGAAGCCTCCAGCTTCAATAACCAAAAAGTTCAAGGTATTTTAAAATGACAATTTAGGTATATGAAAGTTTTGAAATTCTCCAAACATGCCATCACTCGCTTACGATGTGCATACACTTTTATACAGTGTGTTTTTTTTATGAGAACTTTTGTAAAAGCAATGTTACCCCACTTATAGTTATCAGAATTTAATGATTAATGGCTTATTTTCTTTGTTTTTAATGCAATTAATAGAACAACAAAAAAATATTTCAGTTTTTATTTAAAAAGTACAGTAAAATCTAAATTTCAAAACTTAGGTGTCAACATATAAAAATGGTGTTAGCGCATTTTTCTTTAAAAAATGGATTTTCTGTAGTCGACTTTGGGGGGCCAGTACTCCCTCCCTGGTTGAGATATGACCTTCAAACTTTGATATGTTCTAGTACATGTCCCTAATAGTATCTGTATACATTTTTAGCTCTATATCTCAACTTTGAAGTGTTTAGCAGCCATTCTTGCAAAAGGTTGATTATTTGAGCATAAGGAAAATGCGCTAAAACCATTTTTAGATGTTGACACCTAAGTTTTGAATTTTAGATTTTACTGTACTTTTTAAATAAAAACTGAAATATTTTTTTGTTGTTCTATTAATTGCCTTAAAAAACGAAGAAAATAAGCCATTAATCTTTAAATTCTGATATCTATAAGTGGGGTAAAATTGCTTTCAAAAAAGTTCTCTTAAAAAAAAACACACTGTATCTTGGCTTTTTTTCAATCATTAGATTTTTATTTTTGTGGAAAGTATTTCCATATGTTCTGTAGGTTTGTATGTCTTTAGAAGAAAAAGCAAAAGTTTTTTTTATAAAAATTAATCTCTTTATTTTTGTGGTAATGAATACACTCTGTTTGAGGTTCTCATTAAACTGAGAAAAGTATTGAAAAGGCCAAGTCAACTTTGTATAAAGAGCACATATTGCATTAAAGGGGCAGGGTGTTTGTGTGTCTGTCTGTTTGTCCCTAAAGATCTCACTATTGACTGTGCTATTGGGTTGTTTGTAAGACATTATGGAAGCGCTTCACTTATTTAAAACTGGAAGATTCTTTTATTCAAAAACTTGCTTGATATTAGACAACTAGCTTAAAATCAAGGTTTGACAGGTATTCTCTGAAAAGCAGAACCAATCTGTCCAGTGGTTAGCAAGATCATGAGTTTCAGTTGGTCAGACATTTAAAAAATAGTAACTACTGCTGCTTCATAACGAAATATATTTCAAAGAAAAACTCTTCATTATCAAACGCATCTCTTAGTGAAGTGAATCAAACAAATTTATCTTGATATGGTGGTATAACTTAAAAAATGCTACACAAGGTGATATTTTAATTATTCCTGAAGAAGTTATCCCTCAAGATGGGCCAACATTTTTTTAAAAATATAAAATCTTTCAACCAAACATTTTATCTTTACTCAGTAATTTGGTGGGTACCTACTCTTTCATGTTTCAAAGTTTTATTCAGTTCAAACAAAACATTGCAAACTATCGGGGACAATTCTGTCCACAGGCAGTGCTGCAATGAGAAGTTAAACAAGTGTAAAGAGTTATAGAGGAGCCCAACAGAAAATTTTCTCATATTCAATACATCATTTATTTATGTTTTTATTTATTATGAAAAAATATATTCTTCATGTTTGTTAGCTGCTCAAAAGCTCTTAAAAATCACTTGCTGCGAGACAGCCACTTTATAAATATCTAAAAAATATCTGAAGCCGCATATATATTTGTCATCATATAAACTAATATTTAATTTAAGCCTTCATTTTCCTAACTGTCTCGATTTTTAGTCAACCGATGAACTGTGTTACTTCAAACATTCGCAGCCTCAAACAATGAGCGGCTGCTTAGCTTTTACAACATTCTGTCAAATATATGATAGATTTTATATTGAAGATAGGCTGAGCATGAAATATATAAAGTATGTTCGGGTATAGTCCTTTCCACGACATCCCTCCATAAGGAGCGATTCTTCGTATTTTTCACAGTAGCTTTTCTCCTATTTCTAGCCCCTGCGGGGGGCTCTAACCCTGCGGGGCCAATTACCTAACCCTGTGGGGCAATCACCTAACACAATATAACCTAACCAACCTAAAATAACCTATAAAAAGCCATTTTAAAAATACGAAGAATCGCTCCTTATGGAGGGATGTCGTGGAAAGGACTATACCCGTATGTTCTTTTTAGTATATAACAGTACATGAATTATATAATAAAAGGTACTAAATAAGTACAAAGTAACGTTGTTAAACTCTCTACAAGTTTAGGGTGTTGTTATGTCGGTAATGATAACCTGTATGATTGTTTTCTAGACTTTGTCAGGAAGGGGTGGGTCATTGGGCTGTAATTTACACTGGTACTCAAACCTTGGGGGCAAGGAAAAGGAATTCAGTGCCATATTTCTTAAATTAAAAATGTGTTATGCATTTTGCAATCATAAATTTCCAATAATGTCTCGCTGAGTGCATGGTTGTCAAGGGGAAAGGGATGAGAGAAAGAGAAAATGTGAAGGATTACAAATATTTTCAGGGATTGTATCTTCAAACTCTTAGAGAAATCGTGCTCTTTTCTCAAGTGATCCCTCCTTATCCTCCAGTAGAATTTATTTTAGTCTCCTTTCTTTTCTTTTTCACTTGTTTAAAATATTTTTTTTTATTTGTTCATTTCACATGAACTAGAAAGAAAACCTCATATTATGAAATTGTATTTTATAATGTAGATAATTTATGTAGTTGGTTCTGGTATGTTAAACATCTTGTATGCATTCATATTACAATAATATATTCAAGAAAAGAGGTCTATTTCCTTCAAATTGACATTGAACCATGTTTTGAGGAAGTGAGAAAATGTATTTTTTATGCTTATTTTAGGTTAGGTTAAAAAGGGCTCTTAATTAAAACCCCGCAAGTATTGGTTTATCTGCATAATTTAGACTTTTGTTTATAGAGTAGCTGAGCTACTTGAAATATGAAAGGTTGACAATTGAAATAAAAATGCAAATTTCCCTTATTTGAATTCTTCAATGTTCATTCTGACTTTTGTGTGAGATTACGGATAAGGTTTTGATGAGTGAAAGTTCTTTTATTTTTTTTATGAATTTTCAATGTAATTGTTATAATAGGGGTTCTAATAAAACTTCTAATGATTATATGTCAGTTGAATGGTAGATTCTAGTGTCCAGGATTATTTCCTTTGACAAAGTGTATCAGCAGAAAGAGAATCCTAGTGTCCAGAATTGTTTCTTTTGACACAGTGTATCAGCAGATGAAAGATCCTAGCGTCCAGAATTATTTCCTTTGACAAAGTGCATCAGCAGAAAGAGAATCCTAGTGTCCAGAATTATTACTTTTGACACAGTGTATCAGCATATAGAATATCCTAGTGTCCAGAATTATTTCTTTTGACACTGTGTATGAGCAGATGGAAGATCTTAGTGTACAGTATTATTTCCTTTGACAAAGTTTATCAGCATATGAAAGATCCTAGTGTCCAGGATTATTTCCTTTGGCACAGTGTATCAGGGGATGGAAGATCCTAGTGTCCAGAATTATTTCTTTTGACACCGTGTATCAGGGGATGGAAGATCCTAGTGTCCAGAATTATTTCTTTTGATACAGTGTATCAGGGGATGGAAGATCCTAGTGTCCAGAATTATTTCTTTTGATACAGTGTATCAGGGGATGGAAGATCCTAGTGTCCAGAATTATTTCTTTTGATACAGTGTATCAGGGGATGGAAGATCCTAGTGTCCAGAATTATTTCTTTTGACACAGTGTATCAGGGGATGGAAGATCCTAGTGTCCAGAATTATTTCTTTTGGCACAGTGTATCAGCAGATGTAAGATCCTAGTGTCCAGAATTATTTCTTGTGACACAGTGTATCAGCTAATGGAAGATCCTAGTATCCAGAATTATTCATTTTTACACAGTGTATCAGAAGATGGAAGATCCTAGTGTCTAGAATTCTTTTTGACATAGTTTATCAAGTTTATCAATGGAAAGTCTTAGTTTCCAGGTTTTTTCTATGAATTCATTTATTTTATTATCTAGGGATAGTGAGAGATTCCTGATAAGTGTATCAGCGGATGGAAGATCCTATTGTCCAGAATTGTTTACCTGGACACAAGATGTACTGATCAAGATCAGCAAGGCTTATCTCATTACTGGCATTACTGAAATTTCAGAGAAGGTAATTTACCTAAGATGACAAGAAAAATATTTGTACATTATTTCATTAGGATATTTTTAATAAATTATTGATATTAAGCGCAATAGAAAAATTTAAGTTCTCATGCATGTTAAAACTGTTTAAAAATTTAATTTACCACTTTATTGCGATTACAGGTTGCCAAACAGAGCACAAAGAAGGCGGCAGAAGAAGAACTATTGGCGGACGCTCCTGATGAATTTTTGTGTCCCATCATGTCAATTTTGATGACAGAACCAGTTATTCTGCCCTCTAGCAAACAGGTTTAGCTTTTACGATTTTAAACGCGTAGCTTTTCTATGATTATGTTCTGTGTTCTGAACAAAGCTTTTCTACACAGCCAGTGGCATCTCAAGTTTTAAGAGTCACATACCCTAAAACGTGTTGAAAATAAAATGGAAGTGCATTGCACATTCACTTTTAAGTTAAAGGATGCATGTTTGGCTTTTTAATATATTGATTCTGTAGGAGAGTGTATCCATTCCCAGGACAATAAATTAACACCCCACTTGTGTAACCAATGCATTATTTTTTTAGATTGTGGATAGATCAACAATTTCTCGGCATTTATTATCAGATCAGAGTGATCCATTCAACAGAAATCCTTTGACGATGGACCAGGTATCATTTTTTTCTAGTGACCTATTTCTGCAATTTAGCAGTTGACAGTTACATTGGTAAATGGTTGAAGAATAATCATAAAAAGCCTAGATGATATATCAATATTCCCTGTCCCTCTCTTGTGACTTCAACTCCATCCTTTCTCATTACCATGGAGATATCAGAGGACTATATTAGCAACGTATATCTTGATAAAATTCACCTGTCAAAAACCACGTATTATATATCCATTGCTACAACAGAAAAAGTTTAATTTAATTTTTACAGGTATTGTAGACAAATCAGTATATGTCACTCTTTTCATTTCTAGCTATTGACGATGGACGATGGACATATATATACATTATTGTCTCCATTATAATTCTGGTAGATAATGAATTAAATTAGATTAAATTATGAGCTAGAAAATGAAATGATCAAAATCCAAGCTTCATTCATTAATTTTATTCAACGGTCATGGATCTTTAGGGATAAGTCAATGGAATATAAATTAATTTACTTCCCCAATTATGATACAAATTACCTCTTCTTTAGACCCTAATTTTCGGTAGAAAAGTTTGGACACTGCTAGTTTGCATCCCCCAATCATGACAAAATGATTTGCAGTCCCTTTTCCCCTCCCTCCAAGGGAATACTATAGACGTTAAAAATGGCCCTTACTTAATGTCCAACGACAGTAAAAGCAAGGGGAATGCTTTTTCCATAAACAGACGATTTACAGTAAGGATTTTCAAATTAAGGTCAAGCAATCAGGGATGGCAAAATAAAAACCACGTGGTTTTAATCAAGTGGTTTAAACCAAAAAAAAAAGCTAAAAAAACCAAAAAAAAACAAGGTGGGATGGTTTAAATGATTTTTTTAATACAAAGGCCTATCTTTCCAGTTATATCCTATTATATAAAGAACTAAGCTTTTTTTGTTTGTAGCGAAGGATCTCGCTAACCACTGAACCGATATGGCTCTCCTTTAGAGGGAAGCTTCTTATAGTCCCTGAGATGGTTTTAGGCTATTTTATTTTTATAAATAAGTCTTGGTATGATTTTATGCTATTTTTCTGCCATTCCATATCCCTTTGTATTTGAGCCCCTAGATGCTAGGGGCGCAGCCGCTAGTCCTTATAATAAAGTAACAGGATGTTTGTATGTGTGTTTGTTTGTTTGTACCAAAGGATCTCGCTAACCGCTGAACCGATTGGGTTCTCCTTAACAAGGTAGCTTCTCATAGGTCCCGGGAAGGTTTATAACTATTTTCTTTGGGGGTGGGACACCCCCAACCCCCCCTTCCGAAAAATTTTTTTTAAAAACTTTTTAACTAAATTTAAAAATGAGGGGGGGGGGGGCAACCCCCCCCCAAAAAAAAAAAAATGTTCGCCCCCCCAAAAAAAATTTTTTTTTTACTTTTTCTTACTAAATATAAAATAAAAAATTCAATTATTAAATTCGACTCTCTCCTCCTCAAGTGCCCCTAGAGGCCTCAAGGGGCCTAGCCGCTAGTCTTTTTATAATGTAAAAAATACAGTCAAAAACATAAATACCTAATTCAAAATTCTTTTAATAGTTAAATCTTTATACGAAAGGGGTAGTTTCACGAAATGCATTTGAACTTAATTTAGTGAACCGCATATTTTTTCTTAGTTAATGGGGTAAACTACATTTAAATAGCATATATTTGAAATAAATTCAATTTTCTACCACGTAGTTTTTAAAATATCAAGACCTGAAAATTGTCTTTTTGTGATATATGCAATTTAAAAAGACGATTTTCAAGTCTTGATATTTCAAAAACTATGTGGTAGAAAATTGAAATTTTTTCAAATATATGCCATATAAATGTAGTTTAACCATTTAACCAGGATAAAATATGCGGTTCACTAAATTAAGTTCAAATGCATTTCGTGAAACTACCCCTTTATACTAAATTAGAATATTTTAATTTGGATATTATTAAAAAAACACAAAAAATTATTAAAAAAACCAAAAAAAACTGGTTTTTATTAATAAAAACCAATAAAAACCGGTTTAAACCAAAAAAACCACACTGGTTTGATCTTTTTTAAAAAAACCTGGTTTTTTCCCATCTCTGCAAGCAATTGAAGGATTGAATGCCTGTTTAGGGGTTAAAAATAATTCATTTTTTTCAACGATGTTTTCTTTTTTTTCATCACTGTTTAGAACCGGTTTTTATCCAGCAAAAATAAATACAACGAATTGTCCCTGTATTTCCTGCCCATCCTATAATTGAAATTTTGCTGAAAATTTGTTGGAAATGAGTTATAGTTTTAATAAGTACTAATATCCAATGGTGTAAATCTACTTGTTGATTTCAAATCAAAGTAAACGTGCAAATATATTTAACAAATTATTTTGTATTTTAATGAAGAAAACGGTAACTAAGAAGAAGGTGCCTACCACCAAGATCCCGTAAAATAGAAGTTTTAAAAGCCGGATGAAACGCTGCTGCCGCCAAAAATTAATAACCCGCCGTTTTTTTGTTATTTCTCGCCAAGATTATTTTTAATCATTTAAGATAAGCTTATTTTTTTCTTTTATATTTTAAACATCACTTAACTAAAAGTGGAAAAAAAATATTTTTCATGAGAAAATAAGTTTGTCTGAAATGAAGTTTAATTTGAATAAGTAAACTTTTTGTTTTTGTTTTTATTAAAAGCCCCACCTACTCACGTAATTTTAGAGTTGCTTTGCTATATTACTTAAAATGTTAAATCTTGAAAACTTTTCTAAATCCAAGAATGAAACTTTTAAGTTATGCATGTTTAAAATATTCTTGTATGTACAGTTAATCCGTTTTAAGCTGGAAATTTAAGAATTGATGATATGAAACTTGAAAGAGTTTCACTACTTTCTAGAAATAAAGTTCACGGTACATACTGGTGTGCATTCAGTTTAGCAAAATTTTCTAGAAATCAAGTTCACGGTACATACTGGTGTGCATTCAGTTCAGCAAAATTTTCTAGAAATCAAGTTCATGTTACATACTGGTGTGCATTCAGTTCAGCAAAATTTTCTAGAAATCAAGTTCATGTTACATACTGGTGTGCATTCAGTTCAGCTAAATTTTCTAGAAATCAAGTTCATGTTACATACTGGTGTGCATTCAGTTCAGCTAAATTTTCTAGAAATCAAGTTCACGGTACATACTGGTGTGCATTCAGTTCAACAAAATTTTCTAGAAATCAAGTTCACGGTACTTACTGGCGTGCATTCAATTTTGCAAAATTTTATAGAAATCAAGTTCATGGTACATAGTGGTGTGCATTCAGTTCAGCAAAACTTTCTAGAAATCAAGTTCACGGTACATTCTGGTAGGCATTCAGTTAAGCAAAATTTTCTGGAAATCAAGTTCACGGTACATACTGGTGTGCATTCAGTTCATCAATATAATATTTACCGACTTAGCTTTTATGTACTATTTGTAACCATTTTATGGAGTAACTAAAATTCATTAACTGTATATAAAATTATTATGCCTTTTTAAAAAAGGCATCTAGTTTTAACTTCTTCTACCATTTAAAATAATTATTGGTATGTTCCTTCTTACGTCACGTCCGTCCGTGTAAGTAAGTTAACAAAAAATTCTAACTTTGGCTTTAAAAGGGCTAGAAAAATGGTTCTTATTTTGGTTAGCTGTTATCATTATTCTAGGTGATTTTAGATAACAATATAATTTCTGATTGTATGTTTTAACGAAAGACAAGAATCTTTTTTTCTCATTTCAAAAAGGCTTAAATTTTTATGCAAATTCTTGTTTTATCCATGTAGTATCAGCCTATTTAATTAAAAAACAGTTCAAACAATAGAATTTTCATAGAATTATATTTACGTTTTTGTTGGCAATTACAATAAAACCAAATTGGATAATTTTTTCTCTTCGTATTTTAGAACCAAATTGATGAAAAAAATGCTCTTCAAGAATATTAAAATCCAATGCGCATCAAAAATTAAAACTGAATTATAGAACTTTTACATTATGAATTGAATATGTAAATAGTAAAAATTAGTTGAAGGTTGTGCAACTCTTTATGCATGATTTTGCAGTCTTTAAATCAAAACTTTTCAGTATCGCTGCTACTTAATTTTTAACTTTAGTCCGTCCGTACTACCGTCTGTATGAGAAAGATAGACAACCAAACTCCTTCAGGCATGTTAAAATCGTACTATCGATTTTAAACGTTAAACAATGATTACTGAAATAATTAGAAATTAGAACGTGTAGTAAAACAGTCTGTATATCTATTTATTTTAAGATAATTTGGCTTCAACTTTTTACATTATACAGTTGTTCTTAGATGTTTAAAATAGTGATTCCTAGTACAGTTAGGCAACATGTAATAAACAAAACATCAGTATAAACTAGTCATAAAACATTAGTTCATCTATATCAATGTCATAATTTAACCTATATAACGATTTGCTTACATATTTTTTGCTCAAATTTTGTAATATATTCTGACACGTATTCTCTATGTATGACAATGTTCATTTGTCCGTCTGTTTTGTGGATTTCACTCTTATTCATGTTTCTCACAAATATTGTCTGAAGTTCAAAATTATTTTTATTTTCAGGTAAAACCTGCGGAAGAGCTTCGCGCCAAAATTCACGCTTGGATCCAGGAGAAAAAATCTGCTAAAATGGATTAAACAAATGTAAACAAAAAAATGTATTATTCGTTTAAATATAGTTGGTTGTGTTTTTTCTTCCTTTCTTTTTATTTGTTTAATTAAAATTTTGAGAAATATTCCTTGTTTTAATGTAACAAATATTTATTAAAATTAGATTATAACCTTTATTGTAGTTTTAAAAAATAGTTGGCATCTAACGTTTCTGCTAGTCATAGTCAAAAGTTTCTTTTCCGATTTTTTAGAAATTGATTGTTAGCATTTAATCCAATGAAAATATTGTGATATAATAATTTATGTATGATTTTGTGTTTATTTTGTTGATAATATATTTCAAAGCAAAATATTTCAGTTATTTCAATATTTTGTTTAAAGTGGAATAGTTATTTATCGCATCGTATTATAGACATCTTTCGTGGATATTAGAATGAAAAATTTTAAGATTAAGATTCGGCCCCCTCGGGTTTAACAAAACTGGCATTAATTTTATGATATTTATTTTTAATATTCTCAGTAATACAATTTCTGATATGTTTGTTTGTCTTCATTTGTGTAAGAAAAGTGTCATAATATAATTTTAGCTTCGCCCTTAGCATCTAGGATTCTTGCCTCTTTTTACCCCACATCCATAAAACAAACAAAAAAAGAAAAAATAGGGTGAGGGTTTCCTACCCTCTAAGAAAACAACTAAAAACCATTACAGAACCAGTAACAGATGTTCCCTAAAAGTAGAATACAGTCGGTTTGGGTTTGGCGGTTACAAAGATCTTAAACTTTAGATAAAAAAAACAATTTTTTTGGCTTAACTGCCTACAACACAAAAATACAGATTTGACGCGCGTATACAGTAGCCACGCGTTTGTTGTTAATTAGTGTATACAATTATTGTCATTGTTATACTCTAAATTTCTTGATTTGATGTTTAATCTAGAGGACATTGAAATGTTAAATTACACTGATACCCATAGTTTTAAAACCACGCTATCTCATTTCATTGTGTTCGGTTCAGCATATAATATAAATCTGCAGAAGGGGTAATATTGTTTATTATGATTGTGGATATATATAATTTTGTCGTCCATTGTCTTATCCCTTAATATCACTGTATTTTAATTGGACAGCACCATGTTGTGTATTGTTTACAAACCTGTCAAGGTGTGCAATTGCATCCACCAAAGTGTTAAAACTGAAAAATATTTCATAGAATCAAAAGACATAATATTAGCAAATAAACAAGGATGACAACATCCATAAAAGCGAAGCTCTGAAACGGTAGGACAAAAAGGCATTAACACTTTTTTAGTATCATAACTGAATAATCAGAATATAAATGTTTAAGAGTCGAAGCAATATTGTAAGCAAATTTGTTGAAAAATTGCTTGATGCAGGATAATGTTTAAGGACATACTTACATTTTTAGGATCTTGATTATAAAGTTGCTTTGCTTATAAAAAATTGCACTTTGTTGTCCCAGGAATCAGTATACCAAAATTAGATCCCTCGGATAATTGATTATATAAAAATTTGTTGTAAAAAAAGTGAAAAAATCTACATGTTGATAACGGACAGTCTGGTAACGATTATAGAGTTGCTACGCTTTCTAAATTGTACCTAACTACTACAGGGATCACTATGCAAAATTTGAAATCGATAGGACACTTCTAAAGTTCCTAAATTGATGAAAAAAGCTATCCGTCACGGACGGACGGACCGACCTTAATAATAGAAAAGCTTCGCTTTTAATTAGAGGATAGTTTAATATTGTTCGTAAGGTTTTTACTTTACACTATAAAAAGAAAAAAACAAGTTGAAAATGTGTGGTAGCGAGGTTTCACCAAAAGTCAACACAAAAAAGTAAAACTTCTCCATTGCATTCGTTGTTTTTTTTAACTAATTTGTATCTTCTGGCCTAGCATAAAACCTCCAAATAATACATCGTTGTTGCGGTATATGACGGTGGATATCCTCATCACTCACCCCCACCCCTCATCCAAAATTTTAATCATACTCATTGTTTTTATTTTATTTTTATCATTTGTCCAAACTTCGCCAATTATTTTTATCTACACAACACAAAGAATAATTTTGTTCATCGTAGTGTTCATAATTTTTGTCGATTGTTATATCTCGTAAGAGCCCTGTCTGCAGTCGCACACAAGGACGTCCAAGCTTGCAATTTTAATGGAGTAGTGATCCACCTCGGGATGGACGTGTAAAACTGGAACCAAATTTTTTTTGAGGGGTGGGTCGTCCGTTTTGATGGAGGATGTAATAGTTATTTATCGCATCTTATTATAGACAGCTTTCCATAATTATTAAAATAAAATAAATATATAAATCGACCTAGTTTTTTGTATTATTTTAATATTCGTGGGAAATTGTCTGTAATTTGATGCTATGAATAATTTTTTCAGTATAACTGAGAACCGGTTCTAATCCACCGGATTTCAATCGGTTTCATAGCCATAGTGGAAAATAATGTCTACTTAGTAAGTCTTGGTTTCGCACTACCAACTGTATCACACTGCGAATTTTAAAAGAAAAAAGGGTGACCCTTAAAATTCCACCTTGAAGTGATACTTTTCTAATAGTTTATAGTCCACTAAGTCGTAAGCAGTAAAAATTAAAATCCATTAAGTCCCTTCTAACAAGATATTGGCAACTTTTTGCAAACATTTTCGCAAACGGCAATTATTTCCTTTATTTGGAGTTTTGGTTAATAACATTTTCATAAAAGTTTTCAGTAATAATCATTTAAGATCCATTGTTGAGAAGAAATGACTGAAAAAGTGTGTTTCCATGCAAAATAAGCTTAAAATCTAATGATTTTAAAAATTAGCAATTTTATAGTAAAAAAAAATATTTTTAACTTTTTGATAGCCTGAATATGTTTAATTTATTTTTTTTTATATAATCTATTCTTTAAAAAGACAGGCATATTCTTTCAGATTTGAAAAAAATTAAAAAAATTAAAAATCGGAATTAATCAAAATTAATCTATAGCCTTTAAAAAATACTTTTGATATTTTTAACCTATATAATCAATATAATCAATGGAAAATAAAATATTTTTATAAAACAAACTTTTGGAAAAGGTTTAAGATAACTTCATAAAAGTAGCATTTAAGTAGGATATTTTTCTTGTCTTATAAAAAAATGCAAATTAAACATAGTTAACGACTATTTAATTAGCAAGAATGGTAATAAAATATTTCAATAACTGCTTAAACCTTTTTGTGGCCATGTTATTTACTTAAACAGAAATTCTATTTTGTCAGAATTATAAAAATAATGAAGTATTTTCAAAAAAGCTTGCAAAATAAACGTAATTTTATCAAACTTTCTCACAGTTTATAGAGGGTATTGTTGTAAAATGTTAATTATCAAAATAAAATCTTCAATTTTCAACGTTTCAACGTCGCAACTACACTTAAGATCATAGTTTTTCAAAAATTTTAGAGGGTTATTTTTTGTTAGGAGCAATTTTTATATGTGGAGATACCCTTTCCCAAAATAGTTATAAACATGGCCAGGACATATATAAAGCTTTAATGTAAAGAAAAACCATATCTGTCTAGCAGTTAGCGAGATCCTTTGAGACAAATAGATAAATAGACATCATGTTACTGTTATATAAGGATAAAAATCAAAGACGCCCAAGCTTTTTTGGGATTCAAATTAAAAAAAGAGTTATGCGACAGGTTTGTGGGTAAAATGATGCACGGAGTATCAAAATGCAGTTTCACACTAACTTGAAACTTATATTGTGGGATCAGAACAAAAATTTTAGTATTATTTTTTTATGAACATTCTTCTTATTAATATTTTTGACAAACTGAATTTGTGATATATTTTTATTCATGAAAGTACCCCCTAGCAAAAATAATTTGCTGATATATTTTTAGATTTCTAATATAAAATATTAATAATTAATAAAAATATTAATAAAAAATAAAATAAAGGCAGCCGTTAGTAATATTTAAGTAAAAAAGGACCTAAAAACAAAGGTTGTTAAATAAAAGGATGAAGAAAGCGAAAATTTACTTTGACTCACTTATAGTCGGAAATTTATTATCAAACAGGGGACATACACAGAAATTTTAAGACCTCTAGCTCTAATAGTGGCTCAGATAATAGGGGAGGGGGCGTTGAACACCACCCCCTCACCCCCGACCGATAAAGATGCGGCAGGGGGCCCGACTGTTAAGGGTTAAGTAAATTATACAATATGACATTTAGTCAAATTTCAAACAAATATTTTTTCATTAATTCATTTATAAAAATCAATATTATAAATATGAACTCACAAAGAGACGTTGTATGTTATCATAATACATTTAGTCTGCTATGTAAAACAAAACAAATTTTTTTCTTCTTTCATTGCAGGGATGATTCTGGTACAAAAAAAACAAAAAAAAATAAATTATTTTTAATTTAATTTGATATTACCGTACAATATTTTTTTATATACATAATTTAAGAAATATATTCATAACATCTTCACCTGTCATAAAGACGACATATAAAATCAACATCCTGATAAGGATATTAAAGTTTATGTTAAAAATTTTCAAATTCATTTTATGCTTAAGAAGGAACGAGAAGGAATTGAATCTCAACATTAACTTGTTATTTTGCTTGTATATTTATCATATTTGTTTACAGTTTATTGGTAAAGTTTGGTAATACTTTATTTCGAGTCTATCATGCAGTGATCAGCATTAGTAAAATATATTTTTTCTTTGGCAAGCTGTTGACATAAATCATATTAATACTATAACATAAATATCCAAACAACACTTTTTCCCATTGCCTGATATTCTTCATTGTGGCCGAGAAATTGTTCTTGTCTTCAGTTTCATCAATATAGGTTGTTTCTAAATCGTATGTTATTGTTTTCTAGTAGTAGCAAAGCTATTCCATGTAGCGAAATGTCTTTAAGAAACAGAATAAGGTTAACTTGAATTTTTCTCAGCTACCATTTAATATTTTTGTGACGCTGACCGTGAACATCTGCTTTGTAAACGACTTTGTCCATTTATACAACCATAACTTTTTATGCTTCGATAAAAAGATTTAGCTCGTTGTTGTTGAGGCAAAATTGTGATCTTTCTTGTAAATATTTAGTTATTTATTTTCTATACTAAATAATATTATATTAATACAAGGAAGGCAATATATCTAAGAAGCGAAGCAAAGAAAAAATAAATCATAACAATGCATTATGTAATAAAATAGTATTGTATATTCATCAAATCTCGCGTTTTGATGGACAAACCTCAATAATGATAAACAAAATCGCCCCACATCTTTATACTAAAAATAATGGTCGAAACGATTGAATACCTAGGTAGTTTAAAACTAAGTTATCAAAATCTATTTTAGATTTTAGAAGATTGGCCGGGTAGCACAACCCTCCATAGAAACAACATCAAATGCCATACCTACAAAATACAATAATAAAGTTGATTCGCTACCACTAAAGAGGAAAAGCAAATATTAAAAAAGTAATAATATTTATGATAAACTTATTTTTTACACTTGACATGTCTTTAAAAGATATTAGGCAAAACTTTTCTATGCTTAGAGTGAAGTGTAGAGGGAGGTATTGTCATCTCCTGTCAAAAATAAGGGTATAGATCATCCCCCCCCCCACTCCTCATTTTATATAATAATGTTTTTATTCTAAAAAATCAGCCTCTCTATCTATAATAGCAGCCAAGTAAATCCAATTTTTCCATCAGAATAAGATGTCCGTCGGAGCATGACTAAAAGAGCGACGGACCACTATAAATTATAGGGAATCTTCACAAAAAAAGATCAACCGTCTGTCTTGAATAACAGTGGAGAAAATAACGTCTCCCCCTATTAGGTACGAACTGTATGAATTAGAGAGTAGAATTGTTATTAAAAGCTGGATTTATAACAATTTAATTGCCCTTGCACTTGAAAAAAAATCTTTGAAGGAAAACCATTTTGATGCATTACTCTAAGGAATAAGCAAAAAAGAATAATATCTTTTATTTCTTCCGGTTGAGTAACATTGTTTAGGTAGGTAGTCTGGCTTCTCTGTCATTCACAATTAATTTGATTGTCCTGTCATAAATAAATTGTGTATCCTTAGAGTGAAATAACGTCAGAGTTAGGTCAATTTATCAACTAAGATTGTTTTACGTATGTATTAAAGAAATACAATACATATGACCACACCCCACCCGAAGGCGTGTTAGGTTAGAAAAAACCCCCCGCAGAAACGGTTTACACAGGATGTACTTAGACCTTATGGTGGTTTCAGAACATGCTTTCTCTAAATTGAGTTAGTAGCTTCCGATAGTAGAAAATTTTAAAATTACTTTTGGTGATCAAATAATACTTTTATTTTTAGACTACCTTCACCTAACCTGCTTTATTGTCTTATTTTGTCTTTCGTGTTTATCATGCAAATTCACTGACATTGCAGTTGAAATGACAGATATTGGAACTTTCTAAAAAGGTCTCAAACATTTTTCTAGCTCTAATACTTTTTTAGATATCTTATTTCAAAGTATTGCTGTAAAATCATCTTTTACACAGCAAAAAGTTGAAATATAAAATTAGTTATTTTAGAGTAAATTACATGTATCTTCATATAAATCACTCTAATTTTGCTCCAAATTGACCAAATTGGACAGTTAAGGTGCCTAAAACTATCTACATTCAATGGACAATCCAAATCCACACTTTTTGTGACTTTAAAAGTCAACAGGAGAAGGCTAAATTGAAATATCAAAGAAACAAATGTAATTTAATTTTAATTAAAAATCACTATTAAGGCATTTTTAATAATGTAAAAGGAGTTTTAAGGTACAATAAACTCATAATTAATTATGATTTATTATTTTTAAAAATCTCAGCACTAGTTTAGAGTACTTAATAGTGTTTATCAACAAAAAAAAATGTGGCCTAAAAATAAATTGTTTTTTTTAATATATGTGAGATCATCCATAAAAGTCTTTTAATTACTATGTTTTTTTAGTTAAGGTGGCAAAAACTAATTTTGTTTCATAAGGTTATAAAAAATCTAAAAAGCCAATCAACTTTTCTTATAAAAAATTACTAGAATTAGTAGATTACATTTGTAACCTACTTAGAAATGATTAAAATTCTAACCAATTTTTGGTTTATTTTCAATGTTTATGTCTATTTTTCTTAAGATATGTTTCTATTGGTTCAAAATATCAGATGATTGTGTTTTATTGGCTTTCTAATTACAAAGTGACAACTTTATAAACCATAACCTACCTTAAAATCTTTTCTAAAGTCGATTAAATTTCAATTTTTTTTTTAAAATAGGAAATATTTTTTCCTTTAGCATTTTTAAAAATCACTTCAGCATGCTCCTATTAGCTTATATAGTCTTACAAACTATGTATTTGGATTGTCCATTGAAAGTAGATAGTTTTAGGCACCTTAACTGTCCAATTTGGTCAATTTGGAGCAATATTAGAAAGATTTACATGAAGATACTTGTAATTTTCTCTAAAATAACTAATTTTATATTTCAACTTTTGCTGTATAAAAGATGATTTTACAGCAATACTTTGAAATAAGATATCTAAAAAAGTATTAGAGCTAGAAAAATGTTAGAGACCTTTTTAGAAAGCTCCAATATCTGTCATTTCAACTGCAATGTCAGCGAATTTGCATGATAAACATGAAAGACAAAATAAGACAATAAAGCAGGTTAGGTGAAGGTAGTCTAAAAATAAAAGTAATATTTGATCACCAAAAGTAATTTTAAAATTTTCTACTATGGGAAGCTACTAACTCAATTTAGGGAAAGCATGTTCTGAAACCACCATAAGGTCCCAGTACATCCTGTGTAAACTGTTTCTGCGGGGGTTTTTTCTAACCTAACACGCCTTTGGGTGGGGTGTGATAAAATTAGTTATTTTAGAAAAAAATTACATGTATCTTCATATAAATCACTCTAATTTTGCTCCAAATTGACCAAATTGGACAGCTAAGGTGCCTAAAACTATCTACATTCAATGGACAATCCAAATCCACACTTTTTGAGACTTTAAAAGTCAACAGGAGAAGGCTAAATTGAAATATCAAAGAAACAAATGTAATTTAATTTTAATTAAAAATCACTATTAAGGCATTTTTAATAATGTAAAAGGAGTTTTAAGGTACAAAAAAACTCATAATTAATTATGATTTATTATTTTTTAAAATCTCAGCACTAGTTTAGAGTACTTAATAGTGTTTATCAAAAAAAAATGTGGCCTAAGAATAAATTGTTTCTTTTATTATATGTGAGATCATCCATAAAAGTCTTTTAATTACTATGTTTTTTTTAGTTAAGGTGGCAAAAACTAATTTTGTTTCATAAGGTTATAAAAAATCTAAAAAGCTAATCAACTATTCTTATAAAAATTACTAAAATTAGTAGATTACATTTGTAACCTACTTAGAAATGATTAAAATTCTAACCAATTTTTGGTTTATTATCAATGTTTATGTCTATTTTTCTTAAGATATGTTTCTTTTGGTTCAAAATATCAGATGATTGTATTTTATTGGCTTTCTAACTACAAAGTGACAACTTTATACACCATAACTTACCTTAAAATCTTTTCTAAAGTCGATTAAATTTCAATTTATTTTAAAAAATAGGAAATTTTTTTTTTCCTTTAGCATTTTTAAAAATCACTTCAGCATGCTCCTATTAGCTTATATAGTCTTACAAACTATGTATTTGGATTGTCCATTGAAAGTAGATAGTTTTAGGCACCTTAACTGTCCAATTTGGTCAATTTGGAGCAATATTAGAAAGATTTACATGAAGATACTTGTAATTTTCTCTAAAATAACTAATTTTATATTTCAACTTTTTGCTGTATAAAAGATGATTTTACAGCAATACTTTGAAATAAGATATCTAAAAAAGTATTAAAGCTAGAAAAATTTTAGAGACCTTTTTAGAAAGCTCAAATAACTGTCATTTCAACTGCAATATCAGCGAATTTGCATGATAAACATGAAAGACAAAATAAGACAATAAAGCAGGTTAGGTGAAGGTAGTCTAAAAATAAAAGTAATATTTGATCACCAAAAGTAATTTTAAAATATGCTACTATGGGAAGCTACTAACTCAATTTAGGGAAAGCATGTTCTGAAACCACCATAAGGTCCCAGTACATCCTGTGTAAACCGTTTCTGCGGGGGGTTTTTTCTTACCTAACACGCCTTCGGGTGGGGTGTGTGACGAAGCCCAAAACACATAACTTTTGCACCACGTCGTCTTCGTCTTCCTGTGACGTCATAAAATGAGGGAGATGAGAGGAGAAGTGGGAAAGAAAATTCAAAAAAAAGAGATGGAGAATATGACGACGCGGTGCAAAAGTTATGTATTTTGGGCTTCGTCAATACATATTGTACATAATTGAATTCTTTCTATGATATTTTGCTATGTACATATTTGTCCTCGTTAGATATAAGTAAAGATATGCATATGTATTCCTTATGTATATTAGATTATTAGGTTCTATATATTGACTTTATATTGCTCTGCACTGGATTCATGCATAAGAGGATAAATAAAATATCTAAGATCTTAACGCACAGACAAAAAACATAATAGAATAATTTTAAACTATAAACTTTAAGATTTGATCAATATAGAATCCATAGTTTAAAGAATATATTTTTTTAGCCTATTTGTATATTACTTCAACTTAGTTTTGGTTTGTACGTATAAAAGATAGGGTTGTTGTAAGTCCTTAACAACTCTAAAAGGATAAAAAGAAAGGGATCTGAAAGGATAAGACAATGGTCGATAAATTGATGGACATCCCCTATGATTATACACAAAATTATCCCTTCTGTAGATAAAAAAAGTGGTTGAACACTCAACTATGCTCCGACTAATCATAATTAATTAAAGTTACCAAAGTTGTTAAGCCAACGAATAAGAAAACGTTATTATAAAACTTTGGGGACTAGTGTAATAAACAGCCCATTGTCCCCTCTATCTCTTATAAAACAAAGTAGAATGATGTCTGTCCGTCCGTCTGTCTGTCTGTCTGTCCGTCTGTCTGTCCGTCTGTCTGTCCGTCCCTTAAGATCTCGGTAACCACTGAACCGATCGGATTCTACTCTTCAGGGAATATACCTACTGGTCCTGTGGTGGTTTTAGGCTATTTTCTTAGGGGGTGAAACACCCCCAACCCCCCAAAAAATGAAAAAAAATCCCCCCTCAATTTTTTTTTATTATTTAAAATTTGTGGGGGCATCTCGAGAGGTAATTTTTTTTTCTTTAATTACCTCTTGGGGCAAAGCCCCTAGAGGCTAGGGGCAAAGCCGCTAGTCTCGGATAAAAAGGTAGAAGATAAATATTAGTGGTGGCAGTCCAGAATCTTAAATTCTGATTAGTTAGAGTTATATAAAATAAGGCATAATTGGTTGAAAGGCAACATTTTATATCAAAAGTTATTTTGGGAGGGAAAAGACATTTGACTGTAAATCACAATGGTACCTAACCAAAGTTTTAATGACATTTTTATCTTAATCGTCCTTTTATTGTCCATTGTCTTATCCATTAATATCCCTGAAAACATAACACTTTTTCTCGTTTTCATTCGAATCCGGTGGATAATCATAAGATTAAAACCAGTTTTTTTTTAGCCCGTGCTAATCTTATAATTGTACATTTTATATCCGCGGAAAGCTGTTTATAATACGATGCGAGAAATAACTATGTATTATTTCATCTTTATATTTATGATTTTTTATACTTTTTTAAGGTGATCTGTTTAAAATAAGATTTTGACAAATAACTGGACTAATAAACAATTTAGTGTTCTTGTTAATAATCTGTAAATCATGTTGTATAATTCTAAATTTAATTTACGGATCTACTGCAGTTCACGGTAAAATATTGCCGGTAAGCAATATTTCCAAAAATCTATGAATTTCAAAGGCTGCTAGCTGCCAAAAATATGCACAGGGAAAGCTTCACTGAAGAAAAACGCGTAAAATAGGTCTTTTTCGCGCATTTCTCTGCACTGCGACATAATTATGCATTATTGATTTATGGCTATTCCAGATTATTTGTAGGCCTTCTTATACCGCTTAAAACAGTGTGCGGGCATGATCTGTACGTTCAGCCGTTTGGCAGCTAGCAGCCTTTAAAATTCATAGATTTTTGAAAATATTGCTTACCAGCAATATTTTACCGTGAACTGCAGTAGATCCTAATTTACTATTTAACCAAATTATATGACTTTCCCAGTTAAACTTGGAACTGCTTTGGTATTATAACATTTTAATAGTTTATGTCAACTTTATAGCATTGAATAAATTGACATATTCTTAACATGACTTTATTTTATCAAGAACTAAAGAAACAGCGTATAGTGTCCAATCAAAAATGACGTCATACAATACAAATGACCAATGATAGGCCAATATACAATTTTATTGGACACTAAACGCTTTTTAAAAACTAAACTGTGTTTTACAAATAATTATTTTACAATACAATATTCTAATGAAATTATTATGTTGATATATTAACAGCTCAAAAGTTTGGCGCTTTAAATTTATGCATTAGATTTAATAATTTAATTAACCATTGCAAAATTAAATTACACATGAAGAAGAGCAATAATAATTAGGCAAATAGTTATAATGTAAATTCATCCTTATTTTTTATATTCTATACATATATATAAACACAGGTTATTTTTTTACCATTTTATTGATGGAAGACAATTGTTTCACTATTAAATAGATCATTAGTTCTAATTAAGATGTATAAAATAAGAGTTAAAAAATATATGTCTTTTTATTTTGAATCCTTTCAATAGACTAAATAATAAGAAAGAAGTATGTGTTAAAAAATTGTACCCCCTGCAGGGGTTTTTACAACTTATATCCTAAAGGGCTTGGGGTGATTAGTATCTTGAAATGAAAAGGGGGAGGTGTTTAAAGGGAATTTTCAAAGAGAAAAGAGGTCAAATTTTATCATAAGCAGTTACAATTCAATACATATTATATAAAAAATATTGCTTTGCATATGGTTCATGTCATGCACTTTAAAAGAAGGAATTTTTCTCAATGTGGGCACTTGCTGAAAATTTAATTTCTGGTGTTTAAAGTTTGCATGTTAGATTTGAAAGCTTTCATTATTTCGAAGCTTTCTGTCAAACCAACGTTACATTTTTTTGGAATTTTGATTGTTAGGGTTTGCTAGTTTTTCAATTGACCGTTCAATTTTATAATTTGTGTTTTTTTAGTCTTTGTGTTTTGATGAAATCACACATATATACTATACACACAAAACATTCATTAATATATTATTATATAATACTAAAGCAAAGAACAAAGAAATTATGGATGGACAAACAGACAAATTGAGTAGTAGAGCAGATGTTCAGTAGTCAGGAAAAAAGAAAGAATGAGAGAGAGAGAAACGTGAATTTTATGTACGAGGAGAAAGTCACGCAAAAATCAGCAACGTGAAAAATGAGGGAGATGAGAGGAAAAGTGGGAAAGAAAAGCCTTAACAAATATATGGATAATCTCTCAGTTTTATGACATCACGTGATTTTGAGTGACTTTCTCCCCCTACATTTTATCAGTATAAAATCACTAATCCTTTCTAAAAGTTCATAAATTTGTCTTTTGACGTACTGATGACGGACTAAGTAAATTGCTTATTAGATGCTCTTTGGTAAGGGATATCTTCAACAAAAAAAATCAGCAGTCTATCCTAAATAACAGCCGAGAAAATCGCATTTCGCCTATAGGGTAATGAACAAACGAACAAGATATCTTGCAGAAGCCTAGTGTGGTGCATATTATACCCTATCCCCGGGGGTAGTCAATTATCCAACAAAAAAATTAGTTTCCCGTATTTATCCTGCATAAAAATAGTATTATTAGCAAGGCTGTTCCTTCAAACGTGTTAGAAAACAGTGACGTCTAAGCTTTTTATTTTGAGGAGGATAATGAGAGGTTTTAAAGAAGAAAAATTTAATGTATTTTCAATAATTTCTAAAGGGATATATAATGGGTTTTAAGGGGGTTAAACAACCCCACCCTTAGACGTCTATGATCAATTGCTTAGGTAAAATGTTAATTTTAGGATTTTTTTTTTAAAACTAAAATTAAAAGTAGAGGGTCTACTCACCTTACCTCACATGTCCCTAGAGGCCTCTAGCCGCTAGTTCTAAAGTGTCGAAAAATGTTAATCCTTTAATAACGTTTTTTTTGTCTGAAGCTTAAGACCTCGGAAATTGCTGATCCGAATTGTTTGTACTTTTCAGGGAAGTTTTGTCAATATGTTAAAGTTGTATTAGGATATTTTCGGGCTAACCCCCCCCCTCCTTCACTAGAGGCTAGTCTTATAAATAGTTTAGAATAATAATGTTTTTAATGAAGTAACAACAAAGAAAACAGGATAAAAAATTTACTTAGTCTTTTACATGCAACAGGAGTAACGGAGCACAAATTAATCAAATAGTCAACAAGGAAAATTAAGCGCATAAGTAGCGCAACATCAGCAACTTAATATTAATTTGGGTAAATATTAGTATGTCTAAGTATCTGTTTGTAGCTGTAGACACAAAATTGGAATTCAACCTCAACTGAGCGGCTGAAGACGCGTCCTGATTCACACCTAAACTTAGTCAATATAAAAGCTGCACTTAGATGTACATGTGCAATGCATCTTAAAAGTTTTAATTAAAACTTTTTTGCTTCTAGTTCTTTAATAATTTTTGGTATTTTATTTTAATCAAACACTTTGTTAAGTTCAAACTGATATCAATTAAAAATTTACAATGATTCAATTAACCCTTCAACCTCCCTCCCCCCCCCCTTCAAGATGTATCCTGTAGTATATAAAGTATTTTTAAAAGCGAAGCTTTTCTATAAAGTTCCGTCTTTCCGTCTGTCCGTACGTCCGTCCGAGACAGATAGCTTTTATTCGTTAATTTAGGCTTGTTAGAATTGTCCTATCGATTTCAAACTTTGCATGGTGATTCCTGTATTAGTTTGGTACGATTTAGAAAGCGTAGCAACTCTATAATAATTACCTGAATGTCCGTACGTGTATTTTAAACATGTTGATTTTTCTACTTTTTTAACAACAAATTTTTATGTGATATAATTATCCGTTTGATCTGATTTTTTTGTATATTGATTCCTGGGACAACCTCCCCCCCCCCTTCAAGATGTATCCTATAGTACATAAAGTTTTTTTTTGTCTGAAGGTTAAGATCTCAATAATTACTTAACCGATTGGGTTATCTTTTTAAAAGCGAAGCTTTTCTATAATTAAGGTCGGTCCGTCCGTACGTCCGTAACGGATAGCTTTTTTTGTTAATTTAGGCATGTTAGAATTGTCCTATCGATTTCAAATTTTGCATGGTGATTCCTTTAATAGTTAGGTACGATTTAGAAAGCATAGCAACTCTATAATCATCACCAAAATGTCCGTACGTCCATTTTAAACATGTTGATTTTTTTACTTTTTTAACAACAAATTTTTATGTGATCTAATCATCCGATTGATCTGATTTTTGGTATATTGATTCCTGGGACAACAAAGTATAATGTAATAAGCGAAGCAACTCTATAATCAAGTCCTAAAAATGTCAGTATGTCCATAATCATTATCTTGAATCAAGCAGTTTTTCAACAAATTTACTTACAATTTTGCTTTGACTCTTATACATTTATATTATGATTATTCAGTTCTGACACTATACAAGTGTTAATTTCCGTTTGTCCTACCGTTTCAGTGCTTCGCTTTTATGGATGTTGTCATCCTTGTTTAGGTAAGCTTCTCATAGGCTATTTTATTTTCAGATTAAAGTTTTTGGATAGTTTAAAATATTTTCTAGCCCCTCTCTACCCCTTCGAATACAAAGCCCCTTGATTCTAGGGACTTAGTCACTAGTTTTATTACATTAAGTTATGAGTTGAGAAAGTGTGTCAGTTTGGATATAAAATTTACAGGGTGGCTGTGGAAAAGCCAAGCATTTAAAAACATTTCTAAGAAGATTCGAAATCAATTAAATCGTGATCACATTTCTGCTGGGGATTAATCGGGTGTGATTAAAGGCTAATGTTTCACACTAAAGATGTTAAAAACTTTACCTTCTATTGCTATAAGTCTTTTTCATCCTAGTTAGTAGTGAGGCTACTCTATAATTCACTGAGATTTCATTGAGATTTGGACAGCTGAAATTTTGAGGTATTAAACAAGTTTCCATTCCACATATTTTCACAAAGTTTCAAAAAGAAAAGCATGAGCTATATGTAAAGGGAAGAGACCCTGTCCCGTTTTTGTATTGGGTCTTTAAAATCAGCTAATAACATAGGAAATATAAACACAGCCGAATATCTACGAAAGAACTTAGGCAAGTTGATGGCAGACGAAAAGGTCTATCCCACTTGAGTCAGGAAGTTGTCTGGACTATACATCTATACTTATATATTTATCGTTAATCCTGTAAATAATTGTAATGGTAACGACCACATTAATACTTATTTTATTACTCCACAAAATATAGACAGCAAAAAATCATATCACTTACTATTAATTTCTATGTAAATCCTTTTAAGAAGAGTCTTTAAATTTAATATAGCCTATGGCGTCTGATTTTTAACAAAGTCATACAATACATGTGTGATAAAAAACTGCTAAGTCTTAAAATCAGGTGTACCTGTAGCTGGATAAAGTGTCTCAAAAATCAGTCATGTGACGTCATAAAAATGAGGGTTGTTAGAGGAGAAGTGGAAAAGAAAACCCCTAAAAAAGAGATGGATATTCCCTTATTTTTATGACGTCAAAAGGCTGATTTTTTTTAGAGACTTTGTCCATCTACGTGAATCTAAACCTGATAAATATATTTAGGGGCGGTTAATAACAACACAGAGCCAAGTTTTATAACCACATTATCTTATTCGCTTGCTCAAAAACTTTGGGCATTTTTATTAGATTTAAATTGGTTAATCTACAGAAGAGGAAATGTATGTATTTATCGTTTATTGGCTTATCCCCTAAGATCCCTAAAATTAAGGCTCAGTTGGATGGACGTACATACGGATTATTTCATATTATAGAGTAGCTGCCCTATAAAGTAAATGCACTAAAAAAAGTACGAAAGTTGTGTTAAAATATTTACTATGATTGTAACTTGTCACAAAAACTTTTCTTTATTTTGGCCAAAAAATTACGAGGACAGATTTTTAGTAATTCTAAACATGAAATGTTTGTGTTTTCTACCGATTGTATTATGTGTTATAAAGTGTGTTACCTTTTTTTATGTTTTATTGATATTTGGCCACAACTTGGTCAAAAATGCTCACAAATCAGACCTTTTTCGACCGAAGATGCTCAAATGTTTCCTTTACAAGCCCAATCAATCAGTTTTAAGATATCTTTATATTTCAAGGAAAATTGATGAAAATACTAAAAAACGGCAAATTTGGGTGTTACCTTTTATATGCACAGATACCATAAAATCAACAGAAAAAATACTCATTTTTACTTTTCTGTCATTTTTAAAGTTTAATTCTGTTAAATTGGATATTCTTGAAGGGATTTATGCATTGATTATACTGAAACATAATATTAGACAGAAATTAATGTATTTTAAAGAAAGAAATTTTGGAATAAAAGAAATTCGACCTCTATCACTTCAGAGGACAGCTGCCAACCTCCAGTTGACAGGATGTAGTTAAATACTTGTTAGCAATAATAATTAGCCCAAAAAGTTAAAAAAAAAATTTTTAATATGGTAAAAAAATGATAATCTAAATCTTAATTTTGGGGACGATGATCTTGAAGACGCTCTTGCTGTTGGTGATGATGACCCAGATGGTATCCAAATACATGAGCATTATGACAACTCATCAATTAAACTATGGTCCGATTTCTATATTTTAAACATTCTCCAATCAAGAGAAATCCCAAAACATACAATCATGGTTTTTAAATTCTCCATTTCATATGGTAAATATAGTAGTTTTTAAAAGATGGTTATATTTCTTGTTGCAACTTTTAATTGGAGGCTGCTACAAATACAAAAATTGGACCATAGTTCAATAGATGAGTTGTCATAATGCTCATGTACTTGGATACTATCTGGGTCATCATCACCACCAGTAAGAGCATCCTTTAGATCATCATCCCCAAAATTAAGATTTAGATTATCATTTTTTTGCCATATTAAAAAACTTTTTGTTTTACTTTTTGGGCTAATTATTATTGCTAACAAGTATTAAACTATATCCTGTCAACTGGAGGTTGGCAGCTGTCCTCTGAAGTGATAGAGGTCGAATTTCTTATTTTAAAAATTTTCTTTCTTTGAAATACATTAATTTCTGCCCAATATTATGTTTCAGTATATTTCAATACATAAATCCTTTCAAGTATAGCCAATTTAACAGAATCAAACTTTATAATGACAGAAAAGTAAAAATAAGTATTTTTTTTGTTGATTTTATGGTATCTGTGCATATAAAAGGTAACACCCAAATTTGCTGTTTTTTAGTATTTTCATAAATTTTTCTTGAAATATAAAGATATCTTAAAACTGATTGATTGGGCTTGTATAGGAACCATTTGAGTATCTTTGGTCGAAAAAGGTCTGATTTGTGAGCATTTTTGACCAAGTTGTGGCCAAATAATAATAAAACATAAAATAAAGTAACACACTTTACATATATTTATGTATCTACATATATTATTTTGTAGCAAAATGTATGCCCTCCTCTATGTCTTTCCGTCCGAAGTTTAAGATCCCGGTAATCGATGGACTGACATAGTTAAGCTTCTCAGGGAATATTGATACTGGTTTCTGTGTTGGTTTCTAAATTCTTGGAAGTTAGGACACCTCTCCCACGTTTTTTTGTAAACATAATCATTTTTGTCCCCCACACCCCACCACACCTTGAAGAAAAGGAAAACCACATAAAAATTTCCCGCTCCCTTTCCAATCAACTTTAAAAAGAAGAGGGCATTAGCAAAAGCCAACACAATTGCTATGTAGCTACGCGTAGTGCAGTTGGCGTGTATTTAAAAAAAATTGCTACATCTGGTTTGACATATAGACTGACATATAAATTTTTTTATTGAAAGTGACATTTTTTATTTTCCAACTTTCCTTGAAAAACCTACGAATTCTTACCAAACCAAAATTGCAACAAAAAATAAAACCAAACTTTGGTTAAAAAAGTAAATAGCTAATCTTTTTTTATAAACCTTTAAATATCATGTAAAACCTATAGTTATTTATTTGACAATAAAGTTCATTGCTTCATATGTCGACTAAATAACCCCTTGAAATAAAATTTGTGACATAAATGGGGCAGAATTGTTTTAAACCTTCATTATTTTTCTGTTTTAATATCATAAAGCAATCTAGTCTATAATATGTAATCAATTATAATAATACAAGCGGTTTCGCCCCTAGCCTCTAGGGGCTTTTTCACCAAAAGGTAAGAAAAAGAAATGGTAAACAAAAACAAAAAATTTAAAAAAATTTAAAATGTTAGAATAATTTTTTTTTAATTTGGGCGGTCAAGATTTTTTTTTGGGGGTGGGGTGGGTGTCCCACCCCAAAGAAAATATCTTAAACCCACAACAGGACCTGTAGATATATTCTCTGGTCAGTTCAGCGGTTACTGAGATCTTAAGCTTTAGACAGACAGACGGGCAACATCAAGCTACTTTGTTTTATAGATGTCAGCTATGACAGCCTTTATTTTATAGTCAACCCTAACAAATTGGATAAAATGTCAGCCAAAATCACTTGCCATATAAATAGAGTTTTATTATTGCATTCTTAAAATATTTATTCCTCTGTAACCATATGCGGAGAGTTGGAATTTTCAGTGTTTAAGACAGATATATCAAAAACAGAACTTCACAGACGCACATTCAAGATTTAAATTGAAAGAATTTTATAAAAGCACGTTTGTATTTTGATCAATGACCATTTAAAAATTTTGTGCAATTTTTTTACTTAACTACTTAGGTTTTTGGTTTTATTTTGATAAGGATGATATATTCTGTAGATTTAAATCATTGGCGGAAAAGTTTGTATACTTCTGGTTTTACATTCTCGAAGATTATAAAACAACGAATGCGAAATTCAAAATTCTAATCCTCTTTTACCGTATATAGTTATTATTCAATGACGCAATGAAAATATGTCTCGCTGATATTTACGTCAACACAATAACCATTGATCATCAACATAACAACTTTAGAAAAATTGCTACGCTTATGAAAATGAAACTGTCCTTGTTAAATTGTAAACACAAATACATGAAAATAATAAAATTTTCTCTTTGTTAAGAAAGTTTTGCCACCATTTATTTGGTTACCACAGGGGATTAGAGATTCCAATTTGGATTAAAATTGATACCAGTTTTATTAGCTCGAGAATTCGGTCCCTCGGGGCTAACAGAACTGGTTTTAAAATTATAACTTTTCATTTTAATATCTACGGAAAGCTGTCTTTAATACAATGATTAAAAATAACTATTCTCCATTTTCCCTGATTTTATATGATTTCATAAATTCATTAGAATACCCAAAGTTTTAATTCTCCGAGATGGGTTTTTTGAAAGAAGAATCAGTGGCGTGCGAACCGAAGGGGGCATTTGGGGCAATCGCCCCCCCCCTAGCGACCAAAACGCCCCCCCCTGCCCCCCCCTAGCAACCGCCCCGCCTGCCCCCCCTAAATGTTGAAAAATGCCCCATTTTGCCCCCCCCTGGTCAACAAAAATGCCCCTTTTTGCCCCCTACCCTACAAAAAGCAAAACTATCCCAGTTTCCAAAAAAAAGATCAAGAAATACTCACAAAAAAAAATTTTGGCGCTTCGCGCCAAACAGACAGTTACTATTCATTTAACCTTACCAAATTTTTAAATTAGTGTAGAAATTAGGTTATAATCTTTTTTCACTGAACATAACAAACCAGGTTATAGGAAGTATTTTATTTTGTTTAATATAAACTTTTTACCAAAGAAATTTTGTACATCCCCAATGATGATACACAAAATTACCCCTTATATAGATTACAATTAGTGGATGAAATGTATGGAAACTCGACTTAATTAACCAACCAATCAAAATTCCATTAAAGTCCCCAAAGTTGTTGAGCCAACAAATAAGAAAATTTTATATGAAATATTGGGGAATAGTGTAATAAATAGCCCAAAAACCCCTCCCTCCCTGCATATTTGAAGAAAAAAATTTGCGCTTCGCGCCCTTCCAAATGGTTTCTGCTATAAAATATTGGGGACTAGTGTAATAAATAGCCCAAAAAACCCTCCCTCCCTGCATATTTGAAGAAAAAAATTTGCGTTTCGCACCCTTCCAAATGGTTTCTGCTATGAAATATTGGAGACTAGTGTAATAAATAGCCCAAAAACCCCTCCCTCCCTGCATATTTGAAGAAAAAATTTGCGCTTCGCGCCATTCCAAATGGTTTCTGCTTTTTATCACAATGAAAGGACAAGTTTTTTTTTATTTTTTACATAGTTCATTATATCGTTGGTTTTTATGGTACGATAAATTTTTTTTGTGGATTATAATATTAAAAAAAAATAAAATTTCTCGCTGTTTCCAGCATCCAGTATGTAATTTACTTTGACTGTCATCACACAACATACAGGAAAAAGGATTTGTGACTTTTTCTACCTAAAATATATATTTATTTCAACAGATGCTCTTTAAATCTACCTGTCTGTATTCTTATTAATGATTTTTGTGCTTTGCTACTTAAAGATGTTGTCATCCTTTTTGTCATACAATAAAGAAATATTTAATATCATTTTTTCATATTAGGTTAATTTTTGGTAAATTATTTCCAAAATGAGTGTTTTTATCTCCCCCCCCCCCCAATTTTTTTTAATGGGGTTATTCATCCTTCCTGCTGAGATTTTATAACATCCCCTTCCACCCATTAAAAATGTTTTGTGGTGGAGGGGGGGGGGGGGAAAGGTTAATTTATCTTCTGTAATATTATTTCGAAGATGCTTTCTAGCTCCCTTCCCTACGGTCATTGCAGGGTGGGGAGACGGGATGGGGGAGAAGAGATGGGGGGGGGGGGAAGAGGTGGGAGATATAAATGGGAAATAGGGATGGGGGAAGGGATGGGGAAGAAGGGATAAGGACTAGGAGGCCCATAATCAAATAATCCCACCCCTTAAAACGCCCTTATTTAAAATTAGTATTTATAATCAAAATGCCCCCCCCTAAAGCAAAGTGCCCCCCCGGGGCACTTTGATTTAGGGGGGGGCAAAATTTTACAAAATCTTCAAAATGCCCCCCCCTAGACAAAGTGCTTCGCACGCCACTGAGAAGAATGCCGCGTTTTTTCGACATTTTTTAGATCTGTCGTCTTCGTTCAATCAATCATTATTATGAAAAGGCCCTGTAGGATTTAAACAGAGTATGTAACTATTTATTTAATTATTTCGCTTTTGTTGGTACGGCTTTTATAGAAGAAAAATAAATAATCTTAAATCCAGTTTTCCTGTATATTATACAAATGGCTAAAATAATAATTTTAAAATTTTGAATTCCTAAGTTGTATACTCTGTTTAAATCCTATGATGCATTTTCATATTAATGATTGATTGAACGAAGCCGACAGGTCTAAAAAATGTCGAAAAAACGCGGCATTCTTCTTTCAAAAACCCATCTCTGATGTAAATTGTTCACTGCCCAGGTTCTACGAAATACCAGAAAAAAACAGTCGTTTTACCAGAAAAGTGGTAAAGCTGGTCAACCTGGTAAAATATACCAGTTTCGTGGTAAATTTTACCAGCAAAAATTTTAGCCAAAAAATTAGTCAAATTTTACCATTTTTTTTGTAAAATTTGACGAAACAAAAAAACCCGTTTTTTGTGTTTTAAATAAAAAACAGCTCTTCATAATCAGTTGTAGTACTTTAAAATAATGACTTCTATACAATGAAGCCTAAATCTAAATTTTTTTTTTTTTTTTAAATTTTACCACTTTTGGAAGTTTTACCAAAAATGTGGTCAATTTTACAACTCTATTTTTCAGGTTAAGTCCGAATTTTCGGACTTAGACAAAAAACGCAATTTGGTCAATTTTTACCAAAAAGTTAGTAAAATTTGACAAGGTATTTTTTTAGGCTAAGTCCAGATTTTTGGACTCTGACAAAAAAATGAACTTGGTAAAATTTGACCAACTTTTTGGTAAAAATTGACAAGGTAAATTTTTAGGCTAAGTCCAGATTTTTGGGCTTTAACAAAAAAAAAAACTTGGTAAAATTTGACCAACTTTTTGGTAAAAATTGACAAGGTAAATTTTTAGGCTAAGTCCAGATTTTTGGACTTTAACAAAAAAAAAAACTTGGTAAAATTTGACCAACTTTTTGGTAAAAATTGACAAGGTAAATTTTTAGGCTAAGTCCAGATTTTTGGACTTTAACAAAAAAAAAAACTTGGTAAAATTTGACCAACTTTTTGGTAAAAATTTTTACTTTTTATTGAATTTTTTCGCATAAAAGAAGCTAACTTTTTTTTAAAACCTTGAAAATTATTTCATCATTTCTTTTAAAACATCCTCCCGCATCATCAAAAATATATCAAATTTAATATTTACTTATTTGAGCTAGCTTCATACGAATTAAAATTAAAAGAAAAAAAATCCAGGGTGTGTTTACGCAAATGTGCCGTGTGCATTTGAATTTATCGATTTTTCATCTTTAATATAAATATAAGCTTTCGTATATTCCCCTGAATGTTTCTAAAAGAAAGACAGAGATTTCGAATTATAGAGTAATTTCGCTACAAAACTTATATTTTTAAGTTTTGAAATTTATGGCACCTCTGTGCGCGCATGCGCACTATTGATAAGCTTATGATTATTTGAATATAGAGTGCCAAAAATAATTATTAGTTTTGATTCAATTTAATCAAATATTTTGAATCAAGAAGTAAATTACTACTCAATTTTCTCTAAATATTTAAATTTGTAGAATTTACAAGGAAGATTTTTTTTAAGCAAGATGTTTAAAAATGTGGCAAAATTGTGGAACAACAATGTTTCATGATTTCTATATTTATGTTGTCTTTGCCAACCGGAAATACCACCGAGATGGGTTTTTAAAAGATGAATGCCACATTTTTTCGGCGTTTTTTAGACATTGATTGATTGAACGTTGACGATAGAATTTCAAACAGAGTATATAACATAAAAATACTGAATTTTAAATTATTTTTTTAGCAATTTTTCTAATGTCTAACACAGCTCTAAAAAGATGCATTAATTAATATGCAGCAAAAATGGATTGAAGATAATCTTTTTTTTTCTATGAAGGCCGTACCATCAAAAGCGAAATAATTAAATAAATCATTGTATACTCTTTTAGATTTCGCGAATGTCGCGCTTGTTATTCATAGCATAAAAAATGTCGAAAAAACGCGGCAATATCTTTTAAGAACCCGGCCGGAAATAGATTCTATATGGTTAACAACTATATATATATTTAAATGTTTTTTTTAATATTGAATGCACTATATTTTTTTATATTCTATCGAATATATATTTTATATGTCATTACAAAACTATATTACATTTAATATTAACATTAAAAAAAAAAAACATCAATTTAAACTTTCGTAACCCTGTAATTAGGTATTGGCGGCAGAAGTACAGTTCACCACGGTCCACGCTTGGGCTAGCATCACATTCACCAGCATGGCTCTGCCAGGCTTATAATTAGAAAGGCCAGGGTATTATTATTACAGGTATTGTGTCTTTAAAGGGACTGTGAACGTAAATTTTTCTCATCTTATATCAAATCTTAACATTATCTTATTCATAATATCTCACAGATAGAGCAAAACGCGCTTTTGTTTGCTTAAAAAACGGCTTTTTCCGACGATTTTTATAAGGTACAGGGAAAGGAAGAAATTTTTAGTATTATATAAAATGTCCATTAAATTGATTTATTGGGATTATCCTCTTAGAAATTTTTTTTTCAATATTGAAAATTTGAGTCCCCCCCCCCCCCCCCCCGACAGCGAACTATGAACTCTGGCCGCAGCGCTCGGCTCCCTAGCCTGCCTAGCCGCAGCGCTCGGCCCACTTGCCTGCCTATTATTTATTTCAAAGTAAGGGAAGAGTGGTTTTCTAGGGGCTGGGTTTTCTCTGCTTGAGTAGACACTCTGAGGGAAACCGCGAGAATCCTAGTGCTCTAACTCTTTTTATTTGTTTCCTAAAGTGGCACCTCCGCCCCAACCCTTCCTTTGTTACCTACATTTTATTGTGTTTTAGTCAAAATTTATTATAGGTATTAAAACTGTGGCAGTTTACAGTGACAGCGACAGAAACTCTATGCATGTAGCCATGGCGGACGAAGCTGTTAGAATTGGTCCAGCTGCCTCACAACAGAGCTATCTCAGGGGAGATACTATTTTAAAGGTATATTATACCGGAGAGAGGAGATACTGTTTATTAAACTAGTGCCAAAAGTTTTATAATTACGTTTACATTTTCGTTGGTTTACAACTTTCGACATCAGGACTTTAGTGAATTTTGATTGGTTAGCTCAATAGGTTGAGTGTTCGAACGTTTCAACCACTAATATTAATCCAAGGGGTAATTTTGTTAATCATCATTGAGGATTTACATCAATTTATCGACCATTGTTTTGTCTTATCCCTTTATATCTCTGACATTATACTGTTAGGTATTAGTTTTAGATGGACATTACAAGAATTGATTGATTAAAATAATCCTTAAATAAAAGTAACAGGATGTTTGTTTGTCTTCGTTTGTAGCGAAATATCTAGCGTACGTACACGTCTCTCCTCTACATTGAAGCTTATTGTATGTCTCGGAAAGGTTTTAATTTATACATGGATTTTTTTATAGGCCTAAGAAAAATTACCCCAAAAATTTTATTTTTTAAAAACTTTGAAAAATTAAAATTCAAGGTAGTGGGTCGGCTCTTTCCCAGCCCCCCCCCCCCCCTCCCCACACCTTTCACATTGCAAAAAAAATGGGTGTTGTTTTTTGCTTAATGGTGTGATTGATAATTTAAATTGAAACTTGGAAGAATCTACCTATTAAGATTTAGAATAACTCTTATATGCATCATCCTATTATATAAAGCAGTAAGACTTTTTTTCTAAATAACTACTGATCCGATTGGGTTCTCTATTTTAGGTAGGCATCACATAGGTCCTGAGTTGGTTTTATTCTATTTTCTGATCATATTTAAGCCTTAAGATGGATTTTTTTTACTTTTTCTATTGAAACTAAAATAAAAAAATGTTGGGATCTATTTCAACTCACCACTAACTCAAGTGCCCCTAGAGGCCTCTAGGGGCTTAGTTACTATTGACCATACACTGTATTATCTTAGGTTGCGGCGGAAACCGGCTCCGATGCTGTACATCCTGGCTATGGATTTCTCTCCGAGAATGTCGAGTTTGCTAATCTTTGCCAGGTAAATGCAGGGAGGGAGGGGACAATGGGCTGTTAACTACACGTGTCCCCAAACTTTTATAATAACGTATTCTTATTCGTTGGCTTAACAACTTTGGGGATTAAGTGATCCCTGATTGGTTGGTACATTAAGTTGAGTGTCCAAACGTATCAACCACAAAAGGTAATCTATGTAAGGGGTAATTTTGTGTATCATCAATGGGGTTGTACATGTACAGTACATCAATTTGTCGACCATTGTCTTATCCCTTAAGATTCTTGGGTAAATGGATATATTATTACCTGGATGTTACACCAGTTTTTCATGTACTCTAATAAAGCGGTACTCACAGCGGGCTAAAATAAAGATACACCCTTATTCCTCCCTTACAACACCCCCTTACCTCCTTCTGGGTAAACGATCTGACCAATATATGAAGTCCATGTTAGGAACCTAAATTCATGACAACAAATTTCCATGATATGTCATTAATAATATCCACGTGTATTTTATATCCCTGGACAGGTAATATTTTCCATTTGACTGCAGGGAGGGAGTGGATATTAGACTGGAAGTTATACTGGTACCCAAAGTTTTATAAACACGTTAGCTCACAACTTTAAATCTTGATTGGTTCATTCAAACTAGCAGTGTCTGAACTAATCTAAGGTGTTGTTTTGTTCAATATATTTGGGGATTTATATATGTATATTTCGTTCATTATCTTGTCCACGGTCATTAGTGTGAGGAATGGGGTTGACAACACACCCCTTAAAATTAAAATTATGTAGATTCCCCCCCCCCCCCGTTTTTTAAAAACCTCTAAGATTACATCCCTTCCCGTAAAAACCCTGTGCACGCCACTGTACTGCTTACGTTTTTTTCTGGTTAATTTCAAGAATGTAATATTATATTAATAAGAATGATACCTACCTTTTAATTTAAATTTTTTTTTTTATCAGGAGAAAGGAGTTATATTTGTTGGTCCACCGTCCACTGCCATTAGAGATATGGGTATCAAGTCTACATCTAAGGTAAATGATAGAGTAGCTACTCAGGAACTTATTTTGGTTGATTTCAAGTAGAAAAAAATAACACTCTATACTATACCGGAGTAACAGGATGTCTGTTCATTTGTCCTGTACGATCTCAATCTTCTGGTCTTCCATAATTTTCAGGGAATGTTTATGCTGTTTTTTTGGCGGGGGGGGGGGGTATGACACCGCTTCTTGGAAAAATGACCTCGAATATTTTCATTGGTAAAAACCCTCCAACCATCCTCTTTTAAGACGAAACACAAGTAGGCTCTAGGAAAAGCAACTGTGTATTTAAAAGAAGTCTGTCGTTACAATTTTTCTAATATTTAACCTGTTTTTTAGATGATCATGGAAGCCGCTAACGTACCTGTAATCCACGGTTACCACGGAGAGGACCAGAGCCTGGACACCTTGAAGGCGGAGGCAGACAAGATCGGGTTCCCTGTTATGATGCCGAGTAGTATGGACACAGCATGTTCTTGTTAGCCAGGGATGTTGTTAATGCTTATGTTTTCCAGGTAAGCTTTCCCTTTATTTTTTCTCGTTCTGCGTTTTCAAAGATGTTTAGTTAGATAAGTTTGCTGATTTTTTTGCCACGTGTCAAGATGCCTGTAGGAAATGAATGAGGGGGGAGAGGGGGAGTCGAACCTACACACTTTTATTTTTGCTTTCAAAAGAAAAAATTTAGGTGTGAGAGTAAGGGGGGGGGGGAAGTTCTGACGCATTTGCGTAAACAGCGAGCATAGGCTTTATCTTTGGGACGGACGGACGGACGGACGGACGGACGGACGGACGGACGGACGGACAGACATCGTTCTACTTTGTATTATAGATTAGATATTTAGTAGGGAGGGATGGGACATTGGGCTGTAAATTACACTAGCCCCCAAAGTTTTCAAATAACATTTTCTTATTCTTTGGCCTAACAACCTTGGGTACTTTTATTGATTTTTTATTGGTTGGTTCATTAAGTTGAGTGTCCTAACATTTCAATCACTTATTGTAATCTACAGAAGGGGTAACGATGTGTATCATCATTAGAGATGAACATCAATTTATCAGCCATTGTCTTATCCCTTTATATCCCTGTAATTATCTAATTAACTAATGAGCAATTTTATTCCAGGTTGAATATCAGTGATACGAGGTCGAATGGGGCCGGTGCCCAGCAAATCCAGGAGGTTGCGCAACAGTTTTCGCGGCCAGAGCAGTAGAATCAAGAAAAATATGTTTAAGTGTTGTTTCAATCAATAAAGATAAAAATGAAAACAATTTTTTTTTATTTTTGCGATTTATACCTACAAGCGATGTTTTTCTATAATTAAGGTCGTTTTTTACCACTTTCTCGTGATTTTTACCACCCGTTTTTACCACAATTTTTGGTAAATTTTTACCATATTTACCCTATTTCTGGTAAAATTTTACCAATTTAGGGCAAAAATATTACCAGGTGTTGAACAGTTTTACCACTTTTTCGGTAAAATCTTACAGAAATTTGCGGTAAATTTTACCAAAAAAGTGGTAAAAATTGGTCAAAATCTGGTATAAATTTGCGTCCTAAAATGGTAATATTTTACCGGAAATCTGGTAAAATTTTACCGATAATTGTGGTAAAAATCGCTGGTAAAAAGCGTCACAGAGTACCACAAAAAGTGTTTTTACCACGGTTACGGTAAAATTTTACCACCTTTTAAATCGTATAGGCTGGTAAAATTTTACCATAAAAGTGGTAAAAACTAGGTTTTTTTATGGTATTAATTCCGTCCTGGGTGCTATCAGGGATCTTAAGGGATAAGACATTGAATGATAAAATGATGTAAATTCTCAACAAAGATAAATAATTACCCTTCTACAGATTTGAACTAATGTTAGTTTGAACCAACCAATCAAAGTACTGAATGATTTTTAGCCAACGATGAGAGAAATATGTGTTTATATGTATAACTTTGGGTTCCAGTATAATCTATATTCCAATGTTCCGTCATTACCTGACCTTAATACTTTTCTCCACCTAAACTTTTTCCATAAAACAAGCATACATAAATCCGAAATAGCTTAGCAAGTCCAAATTTATACATCTTTTATATAAGGTTTCGTAAATTTATATTTTTCTTCTTTTCTTTCTTTTCTTCATCTACTTCATCTACATGACTTTTTTGTGTTTCGCTTTTATATATATTCTCGACATTTATTGCAGTATTTCAAATTCATAATTCAAATCCCAAAGTCGGCAACCCTAGGACAGTAAATTTGCTTGTACAAACAAAAAGTCTTGGAATAGTTATTTTCACATCGTATTATAAACAGCCTTCCGCAGATATAAAAATGTCCAATTATAAGATTAAAAACAATTTTGTTAGACCCAAGATGCCAAAAGTAATTCAAATCCCAAATTCGGCAACCCTAGGAAAGTAAATTTGCTTGTACAAACAAAAAGTCTCGGAATAGTTATTTTCACATCGTATTATAAACAGCCTTCCGCGGATATAAAAATGTCCAATTATAAGATTAAAAACAATTTTGTTAGACCCGAGATGCCGAAAGTAATTCAAATCCCAAACTCGGCAACCCCAGAAAAGTAAATTTGCTTGTACAAACAAAAAATCTTGGAAAATCTGTTACTTTTGCGGAAACTAAAAAGAAGAATTTCTTCTTTTATTTGTTTTTACAAATTCAGGTATTACACAGATTTGGCGTCCATCCTAAAACTCTTTATAGTGCCTATAGAATAGGGGATAAAGGGAGAAGTAGGTTGCGCTAAAAATCCGTAAAGGTGTGAGTTTAAAGCTTAAAAACAGTAGTAGAACGATAATATTCACTAAATATGTGTATTCCTTATTGAAAAGAACTATAGACAACAAATTTTCTTTCTACTACTGTTTTTAAGCCTTAAAACTCACACCTTTACGGAATTTTAGCACAACCTACCTCCCCCTTTAAAAACTTTTGGCCAAAGTAAGCAGAATGACGTTATGTTTGAATGGTCCATTATTCTAATATGACGTCATTCCAGATTTTTTGGCCAAACGTTTTTAAATTTATCCACTTTTTATAGGCACTATAAAGAGCTTCTCCATTCCTGTCATATTGGTATGGTTAATATCATAGCCCAATAAAAATCCTTGAAAATTTGATCTAGCTTTTTGATCAAAATAGAGGGCCTTACATAGTAAACTTTTTTCAGTATATAATTTTGGGATTATTTGGCTTTAATAGTTAATGGGGTAGATATTTATCACATATTTTCTCGTTGAATAGGAAAAAAATACAAAAAAGATTTTTTAGGCAAGTTCCTAAAATACTTTTTAGGAGGAGAGGGTTCCATATCCTCTCACCCCCCCCCCCCCCTCAAAACAAATATATTCCCTGAAAAACTAACAACTATTTAGTCCAGCGAATGAAATAAAAAATACTTCTTACTTATTTTATTATTTATTTATGTGATTCACTTTTGTAATTATTTTGTGCTTTCACTCAAACATATTTCTTGATCACCGAACAGCCCCCCCACCCTTCGTTTTTCAATCTAAGAAGATTTTATAACTTTTACCTCACCTAACCTAACCAAATATATGTATAAAAAATACAGTTTCTCAAAAAGTTTATTTGTGGTCATGCAATAAGAGGGTAACCGCTAAATATTCAAAACAATGGTCAATACTTTTCAGCCTAGGTTGGTTTAGTAAAATTGCCAAATGGATGTAGTTATATGCTTGGTTTCAGCTGAAATGGAAGGTTTTAACATTTTCTGAGAGTTTTCTCAAGTTTAGTAGATAGTTTCAAGTGGGTTTGTGCAGTAATATCTCAAATTTAGTCATATTTTAGACAATTGTTTAATAATTAAAGGTCAAAGAAGGTGTATCAACTTTTTTTTTATAGCTAGCCGGTTCTTTTAGTAAGTAGTAGATGTAAAAATTTTCATAGAATTCAGATATGCAATCGGTTTTTTTGTAGACCTCTTATTTTTTAAGTAATTTAAGTTTTTAAAAAAAATAATTAAGTCGGTTTTAAGGTACTAAAACGCAACAAAATAAAAGAAGAAAATGGCCAGTAAGAACAAAAATAGTAAGATCTTTAATTTGACACCTTACTTTTAAAATTCTGTTGAGTAATTATTGAAAAAATCTATTTTTTTAACCTCGGTTTAATAAAAACTTTAGACCTAAATATTTTCTCAAACAGACATAAAAAACATGGGTTCATATATACCTTTAGAATCAGAAAAATATTACGAATCCATTGTAAGCAAAATTGAAAAAAAGTAAAAAAATAAAAAAAATAAAAAATGGCCAATTATATTTTTTGTTCAGGCAACACTATCGTCTTCCCTTTTTTACCCCCTCTTTACCCCCTCTTTACCCCCTTCCCATTTTTATACTCAATTCAAGAATTAAGACGTTGCCTGTACAATATAATATGATATTTTCATATAATTCCTTTTATTGTAGTTTATATACTATATTGTAAACTTTTTTTTTCAATTTTGCTTACAATGGATTCGTAATATTTTTCTGATTCTAAAGGTATATATGAACCCATATTTTTTTACTTGTGAAATAATAAAAGTAAGTTCAAAGTTTTTATTCTCGTGGGTTTTAAAAAAATCGACTTTTTCAATAATTACCTGACAGAATTGAAAAAGTAAGGTGTCAAATTAAAGATCTTACTATTTTTGTTCATAATGACCATTTTCTTTCTTTTTTTTGTTGCATTTTAGTACCTTAAAATCGACTTAATTTTTTTTTTTAAAACTTAAATTACTTTAAAAATAAGAGGTCTACAAAAAAACCGATTGCATATCTGAATTCTATGAAAAATTTTACATCTACTACTTACTAAAAGAACCGGCTAGCTATAAAAAAAAATAGTTGATACACCTTCTTTATTAAAATGATAATACCTAATTAAATAAAGTATTGTGTATTTATGAACTGAACATTGAAACATTAAAAATTATAATGAAGTTTGGTAACTTTATGTTACTATCCAATAATATAAAGTAGTAAGCTTTTTTGTCTTGCATACCATTGAACCGATATGGTTCTCTTTTACAGTAAAGCTTCTTGTAGGTCCAGGAAAGTTTATTTTTTTTGGAGGGGGAGGTTATATCCACTCTCCCAAGAAAAATCACTCTATAAAAAAATTACCCCTCCTCCACCAAATTTATTTTCTTAAAAGAATTTTAAAAATAAGTGGAGGCTGGTAGACTTCCTCCTTCTCCCCTACCTTTAGTGCCCCTAGAGGCTTCTAGGGTGTGTATCCGCTAGTAATGTTATATGGAAAAGGGAATATAAAATCAATGTATCATCTATGAAGTGTGTAATATTAATCATATAGCAGAATTACAAAGATAAACACATCCATAGCTAAATATGTACATCCATGTCTAAATATCTGTTAATCTGTCAATTACCAGCGACTACGCCCTTAAAGGCCTCTAGGGGCCCTTGAGGTGAGGGTGAGGGTTATAAGGATATTTAACCTTTCCAGAACTTAGAAGAAGCTACATCGCAAAAGGAAAACAAAATGGATTCAGCGGATAGTTCGATCTTTCGGTGCACACTGAAACACACATGGAAGGCTAGACATCCTGTTACTTTTATATAATGACGACATTGTAAATGTAAATATTTTACTGTAGTTAAAGATATATTAGATAACCTAATAAAACCAAGTAACATATGATCTTTTTTATTGGAAGTTTGCTGTCGGAGGGTTGTTATAGTTGTAGAGAAGATGTGCTTATAAAAATTATTACACAGAATCTAAGTAAAAAAAGGGTGTTTGAATTAATTGTTGGCTTTGGAGTTTGGAGGCTATAGGGTATTGAAAAGTTATAGAGATTTTACTCAAGAAAAAAAGATAAATTAACATACTCAGTAAACCTTAACCTTTTTCCTCATACAAAATAACATTATCTCAGAATTATCAGCAGCGAAGCCACTATATAACTCAGGAATGTTCGTCACTGAACAGTCTCTACGCAGAGAGATACAGGCGTAGAATGTAATTGATGCGAAGAAGCATAAAATCTAAAAACAATGATGTTTTTTTTATAAATATTTACATTTAGTATTACAGATTACAGTTCTTTTTAGAAAGAAAATTATCATTGTATCTACTAAATAATCATACTAGCAGCTACATAAAGGGGGGGGGGGGTGATAAGGGTGAAGTCGTCCCTAAAATTTCAGTGTTATTTTAAAAAGAAACTTTTTTAGGCGAATTTTTTGGACAGGGATGATTTTTCTTGCAAGATTTGAGGTAACCTCCCAAAATATAGATATACATTTTTACACTTTTACTTGATTCATATGAAGCTCCACTGAAAAGAGAACTAAATCGGTTGAGATTGTAAGCTACCGGCAATACACAAACAAAGACAACCAGACAACATGTTACTTTTTTATTTGTTCTTACTCTTGAACTTGTACATGTAATCGGCCTGACAACGGACAACCATCTATCAATTTGGCCATTTACCCATAAGTCATTCCATACCCCGAAACAAAAGAAGACTCTCATTTTTTAGAATATTTTTTGGTGGAAATAAGAAAGAAAAAAGTATTTTTCGGCCAGATTTAAATGCAATTAATGATAATGGCTAAGTTTTAAAAGTTATTAGAGCAGGTTTTGAGCTAGGGTAGAGTTAGTCCTAAGTAAATTATAAGAACCGGAAATAGGGCCTACATAAAATTTGAATAGATGAGACCCAAAAGTGCACAAGGATAACCTGGGGGGTAATTTTTTTAAATTTGGGGTTTAGGTATAATACATTTTTAATATATTGATGTTTTTGTATTACTATTGATTATTAAAATTAAAGAATATTACTTTTATATTGAACCAATTTTCTCTGGTTTATAATGATAAATTTATATTTCTTATTTAAAGTAGAACCAATGACTGTACTCTTAAGTATACTTAGCTACTCTGTACAGTTTTGTCTTTTTTTATACAAGATAAAAAAGGTTCCATAAATTATAAAGAAGATGGGTTGCTCCAAGGGATGTAAATCTCAGTAGTTTTAATAATCTCACGCAGTATATAAAAATTATCTTTTTATTTATGAAATGAACTTATGAGGAAGGGAGGATATTTATCACACTAGTCTCCAAAGTTCATAATAACGTTTTATAATTTGTTAGCTCGACAACTTTGAGGACTTTTTATCTAAATTTAATTTATTGGCTCATTTAGTTGAGTATCCAAACGTTTCAACCAATAATTTTTATCTACACAAGGGTAACTTTATGAATCATCATTGGGATGTCCATCAATTTATCGGTCATTATCCATATCCATTAAGTTCCCTGTGACAATATCCAAAATAGGAAAGATTAATAAATCAGAAAAGGAACAAATATCAACAAGTAGAATGATTTTCTGGTAATATTTATAGAGTATCTACACTTTCTAAATTATACCTGTTTCAGGTATCATCAAATAAAATTTAAAATCGATAGGACCTTTTAAATATACCTAAATAAACGAAATGAGCCCTCAGTTACGGACGAACAGATAGTTAGAACGGCTTCGCTTTAAAAAGCAGAGCTTTTCATGAAGTCTTTATCATAAAGTAATAATAAACAAATTTATTTAAAATCAATTGATTGTATTGATGATAAACAAAATTACCCAAACCATATATAAGATTATGGGTCGGGGAGGTACCCAAAATAGTTTGAAACCTTTCTGGAATTATAAGAAGCATAACTGTAAAGCAAAAACCATGTTGGTTCAGCTTAGTACACTTTATAATACAACCGCTAAGTACATATATAAAATTGACAGAACATGCTAAACCTTTAGATTAGGTGAATTTGAATTTCCGAATGTGTACAGTCTAGATCTTTTCATGAAAATACCCTTTCTCGAATTTCATTCTTCTGCTAACCTAAAAAGTTACTTTAGGGGCCTAGAAATACATGTACAAAATTTCAGTTCTTTATCTCTACTGGCGACCTAGCGCCAGGCATGTAAAATATCAACAGATAACGGTAGCACGGCGGTTTTAACAATATCTCAGTAATGTGCAGGTTTTAAGCTCTTCTGCATATTTCAATTTAAACACATAAGGCCAAAGATATTATATCCAAAAAATCTTTTGTCAAAGTCTACTCTACACCTAGCGCCAGTCAGTTTTCTAAAATCATGCATTTTATACCTGTGAAAAATGAAATCGCCAGCGCTAGGTGTAGAGTAGACTTTGACAAAAGATTTTTGGGATATCATATCTTAGGCCTTATGTGTTTAGGTTGAAATATGCAGAACACCTAAATTCACCTTCCAAGCCATTCTTTAAGCATTTTAATTTTTTTTTTATGAAATAACGGGATTTTAAAACTGCCCTTTGAAAAGGCCTAAAAAATATCTTTTTTTGTCCCTTTTTTCACTGTTTATAGTTACAACTTATTAAGATATTATTCTCAGTTAAAAAAAAAATTGGCGCTTCCAGCACCAAAACCGGCAAAAACAGGCAATTAAACTTCTGTACCCCTACTTAACCCCCTAACAGACCCCCCCTCTATCTCGGCTCCTGTTACAGATAGAGACATAAAACTTTTTTCTGGTGGTTCATGTGTATTTTTAGAGAAAATTACTTTTTCTAGTCATAGCAGTCAGACCGCTCCTTATCCGCTTTTTAGCGGCCAGCCGCTAAATATTAAAACTGCTGTATAGCAGCCAATTTTAAAGCTAAGAAAACAATTTTATGATGAACTATTATTTATTATAACAAAAAAATATGTTTTCTGATCATTGCCAAAAAACGACAAATAACGGAAACCGCCAATTTTGGCGGTTAAACGGCGGTTGGCAGCGCTAAATGATATTTTTATCTGTTTATAGTTAAAACTTATTAAGATATTATTCTCAGTTAAAAAAAAATTGGCGCTTCCAGCACCCAAACCGGCAAAAACAGGCAGTTAAACTTCTGTACCCCTACTTAACCCCCTAACAGACCCCCCCCCCCTCTATCTCGGCTCCTGTTACAGATAGAGATTTAAAACTTTTTTCTGTTGGTTCATGTGTATTTTTAGAGAAAATTACTCTTAAAAACCAAATTTTATGACGATCTATTATTTTTCCTATAAAAAAAATACTTTTTCTGACCATCTCCAAAAAACGACAAATAACGGAAACCTCCAATTTCGGCAGTAAATGGTTGGCCGCAGCTGGCCGCTAAAAAGCGGATAAGGAGCAGTCTGACCGCCATGACTAGAAAAAGTAATTTTCTCTAAAAATACAAATGAACCACCAGAAAAAAGTTTTACGTCTCTATCTGTAACAGGAGCCGAGATAGAGAAAGGGGGGGTCTGTTAGGGGGTTAAGTAGGGGTACAGAAGTTTAACTGCCTGTTTTTGCCGGTTTTGGTGCTGGAAGCGCCAATTTTTTTAAACTGAAAATAATATCTTAATAAGTTTTAATATTATTTAGCGCCGCCAACCGCCATTTTACCGCCAAAATTGGTGGTTTCCGTTATTTGTTGTATTTTGGCGATGGTCAGAAAAGGTATCTTTTTGGTTATAAAAAATAATAGTTCGTCGTAAAATTTGGTTTTCTTAGCTTTAAAATTGGCTGCTCTACAGCAGTTTTAATAATTACCGGCTGGCCGCTAAAAAGCGGATAAGGAGCGCATAGACGTCCAAGGGGGGGGGGTAATGGGGCGATTACCCCCCCCAAACGAATTTGGGGGTGCCGTAGGCACCCCCAAAATTTTTTTCATTCTACCCCCCCCATTTAAAATTTACCCCTACCCTGGGGGTGCCGATTTTGGGGGGGTAAATACTCCCCCCAAAATAGAAAATCTCTTACAAAAAAAATTTTTGCGCGCTTCTTGCGCATTTTTAATACTAAATTTTTAATAAAATTTAAATAACCCCCCCAAAAATTTTACCCCGGAGGTAAATTTTGGGGGGGGTAAACAAATTTTACCCCTGTCAAGAGATTTCAGGGGGGGGTAATTACCCCCCCAAGCAAATTTTACCCCTGGGGTAAAAATTTTGGGGGGGGTAAAAAAAATTTGCGCCGTGCTTCGCGCGCCATTTTACCCCCCCAAAACCGAATTACCCCCCCCAAAATAAAAAGCTTGGACGCCCCTGAAGGAGCGGTCTGACCGCTATGACTAGAAAAAGTAATTTTCTCTAAAATACACATGAACCACCAGAAAAAAGTTTTACGTCTCTATCTGTAACAGAGGCCGAGATAGAGAGGGGGGGGGGGTCTGTTAGGGGGTTAAGTAGGGGTACAGAAGTTTAACTGCATGTTTTTGCCGGTTTTGGTGCTGGAAGCGCCAATTTTTTTTTAACTGAGAATGATATCTTAATAAGTTGTAACTATAAACAGTGAAAAAAGGGACAAAAAAAATATTTTTTAGGCCTTTTCAAAGGGCAGTTTTGAAATTCTGTTATTTCATAAAAAAAATTAAAATGCTTAGAGAATGGCTTGGAAGGTGAATTTAGGTGTTCTGCATATTTCAACTTAAACACATAAGGCCTAAGATATGATATCCCAAAAATCTTTTGTCAAAGTCTACTCTACACCTAGCGCTGGCGATTTCATTTTTCACAGGTATAAAATGCATGATTTTAGGAAACTGACTGGCGCTAGGTGTAGAGTAGACTTTGACAAAAGATTTTTTGAATATAATATCTTTGGCCTTATGTGTTTAAATTGAAATATACAGAAGAGCTTAAAACCTGCACATTACTGAGATATTGTTAAAACCGCCGCGCTACCGTTATCTGTTGATATTTTACATGCCTGGCGCTAGGTCGCCAGTAGAGATAAAGAGCTGAAATTTTGTACATGTATTTCTAGGCCCCTAAAGTAACTTTTTAGGTTAGCAGAAGAATGAAATTCGAGAAAGGGTATTTTCATGAAAAGATCTAAGTGTACACAGTTTCCTAGGTGTTTCTTATCCTATCTCAATATTTACTACTAGCTAAAAAAGCTTCAAAAAAATCAAAATTTTGAATGTTTAATGTATAAATCGTTTATACATTCAAATTTTAATTTTTTTTAGCTAGTAGTAAATATTGAGATAGGATGAGGAAACACCGAGAAAACTGTGTACACATTCGGAAATTTAAATTCAGCTCATCCTTTAAAGACATACCTACTCTACACTCAGTTAAACTTAGATACTTGACATTCATTGTAATTAGTTATTTTTAATTGTATGCAGTTTGCAAGAAAGGGTCTTAGCTTACACATTATTCACATAATATTAGCTAACTTTTGTTTCATTTATATGTCTATAAATTCTTGAAACGGGACAGCGGAAAGTGTCATGTGTGACGTCATAAAAGTACGTTTAATATCCATCTCTTTTTTATAGGTTTCCTTTCCCAATTCTCCTCTCATCCTTCCCCTTTAGACGTATTTTTATGACGTCACTCATAACACTTTCCGCTGTCCACATGCGAACAACTAAATCGATTGAGTTTTCATTTTTTATAATATTCCAGTTCTAGATAAAGGTCTTTGGATGGTTCAAGGCTATTATTCTGCTTATATCTCTATATTCAAAAACAGGAGAAACAGAATGAAGTCAGCAGAAGGACTCAAGTTTAACAGATGATAATGTTGAAGATGGTTAAATGTAATGGATGGTAAACCAAAGATTCAGTATTTAACACAAACCTACCAATAAATCTATTTTATAAAGTAGTAAGGTTTTTATTGGTTTGATGCTTAAGATCTCAATAACTACTGTACTAAAAGGTTTCTCTAATTTAGGTAAGATTCATATAGGTCCCGTTATGGTTTAAGGCTATTTCAGTTTCAGTCTTGGGAAGGTTTTATACCATCTGATTCACTCCTAGCATCTGAGGTCTCTGTATTATTTCGAAGTGGTAGGGATCGAAGTGCAGAAAAATGTATCAAAACCATTCCAAGACCAATATTTAAAAAAAACTTAATAGCCTAAAACCATGCCGCACCATATTTAAAGCTTCCTTAAAATGGAGAACACAGTCATAGAAATCTTAAGCTACCGAAAAAAAACGTATTACTTTTTATATATAAAATCTATATTAAATGTTTCTTAATGACAGGTCACTAGGATGTTTGTCCTCTAGAAAATAATATTAGAATAAAAAAGCCCTTTCAAGCTTTACATAAGTCCGGGGATGGTTTTAGGCTTTTTTTTAAAATTTCAGTTTAGTGATATCTTTAGGCTAGGAGAACAGCAACAAGTGCATAGGCTTTAGTAAATCCTAATTAAATTTCTTAAAGGTATCTTATTTCAAAGGCGAGTATTATAAGTTTTTCCCTACTAACGTTGTAATTATTTACTGCTTTTGTGGAAATCAAAAATCACCAAAATGAAATGAGAAGTTTAGTTTGTGCTGTTGTAATAATTAGTGTTCCTGATAATTTGCTTACATGAAACATATGCGAAAGTAAATGAATACCAAAAAGATGGATGTTCTGAATCTAATCTATATATTGCAAGGAATATTTACTTTCAGTTGGTCTATTTGCAGCAATAAATAGTAGTAATGTAAATCAGAGGTTGCTAGCCGCGCGGCAGAAGCGGCATAGGCTTATTGTGATGTAGGTGACTGAGGGTGATTATTGCTGGCTGCGGCTGAGTGTTGCTCAATTAAAATTTGGTAGCTAAGACTGCTGAGGGCGGCTGATTCTTTCTTGAAGCTGCCCAGCTTTCACAAATCCGTGCTTTAATTAGTGTAAGTGTACACAATAAATCATGTGTGACTCTAAATATAAAAAAAATATCTTCGTCTGCTATAAATTCCTTTTTAAGTTGGACTGATTGATGACTATCTTTGTAATATATCTATTATATAAAGGCTCAGTCAGCAATATGTGAAATTAGGACACATAAAAAATTATGACAGAATAAAACTAAAATATAAAAAAGTAAAGGATTTACTCTCAATAAAATAGCAGGGATAGATAGATAGATTAATGGATGAATATTATATTTGAACAAAAACTACTCCATGTATGTCTGTGCTTCTGTCTGTTATGCTGTAATTACAAACAAAAATTTAAATATTTAATAAAAAAGAAAATAAATAGGTGGCCTTACTTAATTTATATATGTTTATTTGTTTAACCAATTATAATAGATTACATATCCCTTTTTCTGTATCAAATACTCAAGCCTTTCACATATATGTTATATTGCAACCTTCCATACAAACCAGCAAATATTTTTTGGGCTGTCTGTGTTTATTTGTTAGGAAAAAATTAACTTTTGTGCTAAGAAGGATTTAAGTTACATTACTACACATTGGTCAACCCCCAAATCAGATATTAAGTGCAGAAAGAGAGAGAGAGAGAGAGTTAGAGGGTACAATGGACTGTTTATTACACTAGTCCACAAAGTTTTATAATTACGTTTTCTTATAAGGTGACTTAACAATTTTGGGGACTTTTGAATTTTGATTCATTTAGTTAAGTGTTCAAACCTTTCACCGACTAATTAATATCTAAATAACGGATAATTTTGTGAATCATCATTTGGGATGTACATCAATTTATCGAACATTGTCTTATTCCTTTAGATCCCTGTAATAAATGACATACTATATAATAGGGAAGACCAAAAAATGAGTAAGTTTTTTTTATCTAACTGTCAACTTTAAAAGAAATTTATGAAGTTTTGTTAAAACACTAACATTGCAAAATCTAGTATTGTGTAGGAAGGGGAGGACAATGGCATTTAAATTATTTTGCATGCCTTTCTGTCCTGTCTTAATTGTTAAGGCAGAATTTTACACATTTTGGTTGGAAAAATAGATTTATCATTAACTGCCCTATCCCGTGTCCCTGAGAAAATTGTGAGATTTTGTATTTTAGCTTTTATTGGAATGGCAGCTCAATGAATGCATTACCTAACAAGCAGGGATAAAGAGATATGTCAATAGAAAATAATTTTACCCAAGCAGATATATTACTTTTTATTAAAGGTTTTTTTTTGGAAGGGGCATTGAGTTGAATAAAGGTTTTTATACAGGGATTTAAGGGATAAGAAAATTGGCAATAAATTTATAAACATAACAAATGGTGATAAAAAATTTAATTGCTGATTAGAAAGCTTAAAAAGCGCTAAATTGAGCCAACCAATCAAGATTTGAAAAATGTTCCCAAAGATTTTAAGCCATTGAATAAGAGAATAGGTTTATAAAACTTTGGGTACCAATATAATATACAGTCCAATGTCTCCTCTCTCCCTTTAGACTTATAAAAAGCATTCCTGGAAAGCACAATCAAAATGATCCAGTAATTCCAGAGATCTTTTGCTTCAGACAAAAACGTTCTCCTCTTAATCATTGGGGTGTATCGACAATAACATAAAAATCCCCAAATACATTTATAAAGCTTTCCTCAAAACCGCATTGTACCAATCTCTTTAGTTAGAAAATGGAGATACGAAGAGTGTCATGTGTGACGTCATACAAATACATCTAAATCCATCTCTTTTTTTTAGGGGTTTCCTTTCCCCTTCTCCTCTCATCCTTATACTTCTCAGATGTATTTTTTATGACGCCACACATGACACTTTCCGTATCTCCTTAAAAAATAGCATAATACCTATCCTAATCATATTTTATATGATTTTTGAGTTCCTTGATGAATCACTGAGAACAAGTTTTCTATCCATATTTATTATATCTATTATATTACCTTATCCTAACAGTAACCCTCTATATAACTCAATGAGTAAAAGTGTAGGATGGTTCTATAAAATGGCAGAAAAAATAATTTTTATTTTGAGATTTTAGAGATAAGTAATAGATATGAGTATAAAAATAAACAATACAGCAGGAAATAATCAGATAAACAATTAGATAAAAATTAATAGTAATAAAGAAATACACAAAAAATTAACAAGAAAACAGAAAAAAATCGATAGATAAGTAACATTAAATTACATAAATTCCCAAATTTCAAAAACGTAGTTTAGTATTTAGAAGCCCTATCAGTATAAAGTTGCAACTGCTCCAATGATCAGCTTTTACACAATGCATTTTAAGTTATGGATAGCTAGATAGATGTACAGTGTGGCCGCCAAAAAAGTAAATTTATGCAGGAATAAGCCAACAAGCGAAATAAATCTAAAATAATAAGATCGTCAAGTGTTGCCCCCCAACGACATCTGAAAAGCACGTTTAAGTTTTGTGATTAAAAAAATTCGTTGTTGGTTTAAGATGCAATTTATGGGAATGTATCCTATGTTCTTTTTACATTTCTACACCAGAACAAAAATAATGGTTCTATATTAACTATCAACTGCATATTTCCTATAAGACTAAGAAAACTCCTAGGCTTGCCCTAGAAATTACAATTAACATTATCGTTTTTAAAATTTAGCATTAGCAAGAAACAAGGACTCAATATGAATAATAGCTCTTAAAGCAGTATGTATAGATATTTGTAAGAGGCTACAAAATGATTAATAAATTGAAAGCTGTATGGTAGATGTCAAAGTTACTTATACAAAATGAATTATAATTATAAATTATACAGTTATTTTTTCTTCTGATAGCTTCTACAAAATGATTAGATTGATATTTTGGTAGAAAGATGTTTTAAAAACTACGGATAGATACAAATATGCTATGCAATAGTGTAAATGGCTAGATTTAAACACGTTTGTTAGATAAATAGATTTAACATAAAAATATACATATGATAATAGGATTTTTTTTGATTCAATTACTGAATTATTAGGAAATCTTCAAATTTATCTGAGCTTAATTTTGAGTCATTTTATATTGATAATTTTCACCGTTTCTCCTAACCACATGAGAGTTCCATAAAAGGACGGAATTGGGGTATTTTATATCAGAATGTTTAATTTCCTATATTTGTTCTATAAACCTTGTTTTTATTGAACCTTTTTTGCATAACAATTTAACTATTGTGCAAATTACCATTTCATTTCCAATTCCTACTTTTAAATCCTGGGATATTGGATTTAAAAGAAATAGAATTTTCCATTCCAAATAGTAACATTTGAACAGTGACAATTGATTCACAAAGAAAATTGAAAATGAAAATTTTTTTAGAATAATTTTTTTTTGAAAAAATTAACTATCTTTTCAAGGCTTAAACTTTAGTTTTAACATCTAATGTGGAGACTACTAACATAAATGTTTTGGCAATAGATTTATTAACCTAAGTGGTCAATCAGACTCTTATAAATCCATTCAAAAAAGAATTTCTAAAAGCAAAGGCTTTTAGTTATATTTGATCAAATCTTCAGAACGAAATGTTTTGACAATACAATTTCCCCAAAAGAATAGTTTTATCCCAAGAAATTCAACTATTTATATCTGACTTATTACATTTGTCTTTTCGGACCAAAATGTGTACACTTTCTAGCCAATAATGTGGTTAGATTGTTTCTTCATGGTATTCCTATTGGTAATCTAGTCTTTATATACATTTATTGCCACGACCCTATAATCTTTGTAACTAATTAATTGAGCAAAAACTCAAAAATTAAGCTATACTGAAATAATTATCTGCTGGATTGGGTACTCAAAATATTCTAGCAATGCGTGATCACATGGCAAATTTTCGTGAACAAAGAGTTAAAAATTACAAATTTTGTTATGCTATCACTTTATCAACAAACTAGCGGCTTCGCCCCTAGCCTCTATTGGCTTTGCCCCAAATGGTAGTTAAAAAAATGTAGTACATGTGGTGCAGCACCAAATAGTTGGTATCATCTGCATCATCAAAAAAAATTATGGGGAATTTTTATATTTTTTTGGGGGGTTGGGGGTGTCCCACCCCCACAAAAAAATAGCCTAAAACCACCACAAGACCAATAGGTATATACCCTAAAAAGTAGAATCCGATCGGTTCAGTGGTTACCAAGATCGTAAGGGACGGACAGACGGACAGACATCAAGCTACTTTGTACATGTATGTATTATAGACAAGGATGACAACATCCATAAAAGCGAAGCACTGAAACGGTAGGACAAACGGACATTAACACTTGTATAGTATCTAAACTGAAAAATCGGAACATAAATTATAAATGTCGAATCAAAATTGTAGGTAAATTTGTTGAAAAACTGCTTAAAAACAGGATAATGTTTATGGACATACTTACATTTTTGGACTTGATTATAGAGTTGCTTCGCTTATGATATTGTTCTTTGTTGTCCCAGGAATCAATATACCAAAAATCAGATCAAACGGATAATTAAAACAATTGAAAATTTGTTGTTAAAAAAGTAGAAAAATCAACATGTTTAAAATGGACGTACGGACATTCTGGTAATGATTATAGAGTTGCTACGCTTTCTAAATCGTACCCAACTACTACAGGAATCATCATGCAAAGTTTGAAATCGATAGGACAATTCTAACATGCCTAAATTAACGAATGAAAGCTATCTATCTCGGACGGACGGACGTACGGACGGACGGACGGACGTACGGACGGACGGACGTACGGACGGACGGACGGACCGACCCTAATTATAGAAAAGCTTCGCTTTTAATAATCTGGAAATATATTCCCGTAATTGCAATATTACAAAAATGTGATACATAATTTTGTTGTATTTTACTTGAAAATGTATGAATTCCAGTATAATTTTTTAATAAATTTATTTATATACATTATCGTTTTGAATACCTATGTTTTAATTCCTGAAATGATATTCAAAGAAATCCAATAAATGATGTTGACATCTATTTCCAGTTTTTTTTGTACAGGAAATTTTATATTTTAAACCATTAAAAATTTTGATTCTTCGAAAAGATTATAAAAATGTAACTAATTTAATTAATATTTGTCTTTTTTTTTTTACATTAGACTAGTTTTTTATTAACATAATTTTACTTGTTAATTTTATTGACACGTTTTCTTTTCAATCTAAGTAGTTGTAAACCTGCCAAGGACCTATGAGAAGCTACACTGTAAAGGAGAACCGTATAGGTTCAGCGGTTTGCTAGATCATCGGTACAGACACACATATAGATTTTATTTACTTTATCATACTAATTAGTGCTACAGGATTACACTTAATACTAAAAAAAAACTGTTTTATGCCTTTGTAATTATTTTTTTAAATCATAAGAATGTTATATATTAAAAGTTAGGATGTTCTTATGAAAAGATTTTATAGCCAATAGATCGAATTGGGTCTTCTTTACAGTGAAGCTTTCTACAGCACACTGAGGGGTTTTAAACTATTTCTTTAGAGGGTGATAACTAAATTTTAACTACCCATGATGTTGATTAATATTAGACACCTAATATTTAGATTAAATATTACTCATGTTATATTGAAAAAAATAGCTTGTAAAAGAAAAACATTCAGGCTTGTCTGCCAAAACTGATTGTTTAAACAATGAAAACACGGAAAAGGGCAACTCACAGTGTTTTTGCAGAAACGCTAATAAAATTATTAGAAAAATGAAACCCAAAGATTTTAGCAAAGAAAAATGGCCATAACAAATAGAAATTCAAGCGGTTTCTCTTAAAGTGCCTAGCCGAGCACAGAAGACCCCTTATTAAAAATTAATAGAAAAGAAAAGTTGGTAGTTTTGTTTGATTCTTTATTACTTTAGAAAAGGTAAGGTTAGGTTAGCCTCGCAAGGTTAGGAGCGCTAGGAGTAAATATAACCAAACGGAGTAAAGTGTTACTGAGAAAATGACAGACAGGCAAAAAGTAAAATTGAATCATACTTATAAAGTAGCTTTGCTCCTTGAAATAGTAGGTTTTAATGTATTCTGTTGTAACCTCTTCAACATTGGAGAAACCCTACTTTACAATTCAATATCAATTGAAAACATAAATTTACATTCCATTGCAAAAAACGCGATATTCAGTTTGTTTAAATATTCAATTAATTAGGTTTTTTCAAGAATGTCAAGCGTGGGAAAATTTCAGCGATAGGTATATGAAAGATATATTGCCCATTTGACTTAAATTAAGGTCAGGGTTAAACTTTGAAGATGTTAAAGTCCCTCCACAGATTATGGTATTAAATATCCATTTATGCTAAATTTTGTTTGCTTAAATAACTCATTTATAGGAAGAAAATATAGATTCAAAATTTTTCATTTTCTCAAATTCAAATCAATTTTAACCATAAGCGTACAGAAAAATCAAAATATGGAAGGACTGCCTTCCCTAATATTCCCCCTTTGGAAAAATGCTGTGACGCCACTAATTTTAATTAAATCAAACCAAAGGACAATTGCAAAAATAAAGATTAGAAAATCCACATATGAACAGCGAGAGACATTTAATCCTTATACTAAAGTAACAGCATGTTTGTCTGTGTGTAGATTCTCATATGTCCCGGGAAGGTTTTTAACTATTTTGGGGGTGGGTACCACACCCTCCCAAGAGACATCACAAAAAATCAAAAAAATTTTACGTTCTCGATTTTAGAAAGAGAGTTCAACGCAAACATAAACGTCAACATAGACATATTTTAGATATAAAAAAACATTTAAAGTGCCACTAGAGGACTCTAGGGGCGTAACCGCTAGTATAAATTAAACTAAAGGACAATTGAAAAACTATGGATTAGGCTGCTATAGGTAAAAAAAAGATATATTGTCCATTTGACTTAAATTAAGGTGTGGTTTAAACTTTGAATATGTTAAAGTCCCTCCACAGATTATGACGTCATATGATAGAATAGCCAATGAGAGGCCAGTATACACTGTAATTGACGTATGGTAAAATTTATGCTGGCCCCTTATTGGTTATTTTATCGTTTGACGTCATAATCTGTGGAGGGACTTTAACATCTTCAAAGTTTAACCCTGACCTTAATTTAAGTCAAATGGGCAATATATCTTTCATATACCTATAGCAGCCTAATCAATATTTTTTTTCAATTGTCCTTTAGTTTAATTCAAATTTACTTGTCTCTCGCTGTTAGTATGTGTATTTTGTTGTCCTTGTTTATCTTGCAATTCAAAGAAGGAGATGTGCTTAGATAAATCGAACATTTCTTTTTTTAAAGCGAAGCTTTTCTATAATTAGTGTCGGTCCGAACGTCCGTCCGTCACAGAGAGATAGCTCTTTTCGTTAATTTAGGCTTGTTAGAATTGTCTTATCGATTTCAAACTTTGCATGGTGATTCCTATAGTAGTTAGGTACGGTTAAGAAAACGTACCAGAATGTCCGTACGTCCATTTTAAACATGTTGATTTTTTTTACTTTTTTAACAACAAATTTTTATGTGATCTAATCATCCTATTGATCTGATTTTATAATATTGATATATTGATTTATATATTGATTCCTGGGACAACAAAGTATAATGTTATAAGCAAAGCAGCTCTATAATCAAGTCCTAAAAATGTAAGAATGCCCATAAACATTATCCTGTATCAAGCAGTTTTTCAACAAATTTACTTTCAATTTTGCTTCGACTCTTATACATTTATATTCTGATTATTCAGTTCTTACACTATACAAGTGTTAATGTCCGTTTGTCCTACCGTTTCAGTGCTTCGCTTTTATGGATGTTGTCTTCCTTGTTTCTACAAATAATGATAAGGATGAATCTAGCTAACACATTAGAAGATTATCAAACACTACCTGTTTTGAGGTGTCAAACCGTCTTAAACTTCTTTATCTACGCCTTTTTAACCTGTTTACAAATATACATAAAAACCATTTTATGTATTGCCTAAAAGTATCGCGTTGAATCCGAATAATATCCGCTGGATTAGATTTGGTTCTTAGCCATACTATAGCATCGTATTACAGACAAATTTCCACGAGTATTAAAATGAAAAACATAAAATCAAAAACAGTTTTCTTATCCCTGTCCTTTGGCCACACGGGCCTATATAAACTGGTTTAAATCTTATAACTTTTAATTTTGATAGATAAATTAATCATCCATTATCCAATCCCTAAATCCCTGAATGCACTTTCTCTCCTTTTTTTTGAGTATTAGATATTCTAAATGACAAATAAATCTGCAGAAAACGATCTGATTTTTTTTTCTTCTCTCAGTTGTTCATTTCATTTTTATCCTCATTGAAGCATTTGTTACCCCCGCCCCCCCTTCCTCTTTCTATCTTTAACAACATTGCAGTGCTCTCTTAAAGTCTTATCTTTTACAAAGAATCGTATTTTACTATTATCCATCTGGTTAAATTTTTTAAACTGAGGTGGATTCTTAAAAAAAATTTGCCCCACTAATCGCTTAGTTGGGCAAAATTGTTTTCGTGAAAAATCCTCCAAATTTTTTAAAAAGAATTTACCTCTGGTTTAAACTGACCAAGCTAAATTTTCCTGATTCACTTCACTAAAAAAGGCGATTGATAATGAAGATTTTTTTCTTGAAATATATTTCGTTATGAAGCAGCAGTAGTTACTAATTTTTAAATGTTATGATTGAGATAGATTTATTACTGCTAAAAGTAATTTTTTAAATGATGAATCCTAGAAGGAACAACCATGATAATTACGTGTTTCTATAATTATGTAAAAAGTAAATCATAAGTTTAACTAAGGTATTTTACATCAGCTATTTAAACAGAAATAATCTTTTAAAAATGTTAATTCTATGTTCAAATTTACTCAATAATTGCTAAATTTTGGCTTGTTTCGCTTATAAGAAGAGTGCCTTTCTCGTTTATTTATAGTGGGTTTGGGGGCGGGGGTTTTAAAAATGGTTCAAGAACCTAAAAACTATTAAAGGAAATTTCTAAACGACGATCTGATTTTTGTACGAGATTGGATAATGACACAATTATATAAGAGTTTACTCAGAGTTTAAGTTTCTTTTAAAGTGTAATATGGTAAATAGGACATGTTTACGTTTATAGACTTGACTATAGAAATGCGTCACTTATATTATTGTGTCTTTTTCTCCTAGGAATCGCCATTAAAAAAAATAAGATAAAAGTATAATCAATGCTAAAAGACTTTTTTATGATCATTGAGTTGCTATATTTTAAATATTTATACGAAGTTTTAAATCGATAGGAATATTCTACCTCTTTAAGTTAATGATTAGTCATGTGTGCATATGTCTGATGAGTAGGATATAAAGAAAAGAAAATTTATCAAATTTGCACTTTTCTTCACATATCAGATTTTATCTAGGTTACCCAGAAACATATTCAAAACAAGGATGACAACATCCATAAAAGCGAAGCTCCAAATTAAGATGGAATTACAAACGAACAATAACTGTGTTGAGTGTCAAAACATGAAAAACAGAATATAAATCTATAAACAAAATTGTATGAAATAGCAAAATTGCGTAAATTCAGGTTCCTGTTTAAGGACATACTTACACGCTAGATATAATATGAAGCTAGACAAAGTTTTTTCTTATGGACGAGAACCGGTTCCTATCCACCGTATTCGAATGAATATGAGAAAACGTTATTCTAAAACTTTGGGGACTAGTATAACAAACAGCCCATTGTCCCCCTCTCAACCTTCTTTAATGCATTACTGACGGACTAATCTTAAAACGCCCCCAAATTTCTTTTAGGATAAAAATATGAATTACATACAATTACATAAATTAGGCCTGCATATATTCATGACAATTATACAATATTTTGCAGTGCAAATATGACAAGTTTTAATTTAAACTTTTACTTTGAATTTTCCCTTCTTTCATAAAGTTTTGTGTCATGTTTCAAATTGTAAAGATATTTCGTCATCAACTTTTCAGATCTTTTGCTTATCTATCAAAAATATTTTTATTTTTACATAACATAATAAAAAAGATAAAGTTAAAAAAAAAACTCTTTTTGATACTTTTTTAAGGTTAGGTTAGGTGAAGTAAAGTACTACTACCATCTAAAATATTGGAACGTACCCTTCTCAAAATTTTTATCATAATTATCTGGGAGGGTTTGAATGGAGTAGGGGTCACCTCCCCCCCCCAGCCAAAATAGTGGGCATACCCTTAAATTATGTAAAAAAAGAACAATAACATGTTATTTTTTTTGGAAGGAAAAATATCAGATTTGGCTTTGTGTTATCATATACAATTTACTGTTGAATCGGGTAATTTAGAATAGCAAACAGACATGAAGTTAGAAATTATTGTAGAAAAGCAATGCTTCTATTATATTTAATGTAACTATATAAATGATGATAATAATAGGTGGGGATATTCTAACAGAAGAAAACTATTTTGCCTTCAATATTTCGGACATTGGACTGTACATTATACTGTTACTTAAAGTTTTACAAACATTCTCTAATTTGCTGGATATAATATTTAAAATGAAGGGTTTCAAAGGTTTCATGGGTTAATATAATATATTTTTAATTTTTTTGGGGAGTAAAATAAGTGGTTCCCCTTGGACGTCTATGCCCTAAGAAGTATAGACGTATTGTCCGAAAATATCAAAATTTTTGCAAAGGATTGTGTGTGTGTAAATATATTATACTTGGTTGCACTAAAATATTGGTAGCATATATCAGCCAATTATATTCTACCATTTCAGATACTTATTTCACCACATTCATTTTCTATTGCAGCTTCTGTATAAGGCTGCGCACCCAGCTACTAAGGGGTTTGTTTTAGGATCTATATCTCCTAGGTGAGGTGGTGTACCATGGTAACCCAACCCTGCAAATAGATATCACCTCTAGAAAAAAAGACACCCCTACAAAAAAATCACAGATACTTTTTATTTTGAAAATGAAATTATATGTGGAGAGTCAACTTATCCCCCATCCCCTCCAACTTTTGATTACTTCTTGGGAGTTGGGACCTCTATTAGAAAGTGAGAAATAAGAATAGTCTGTGTCAGTGAGAAAGTGAAGCGTTTGTAGAGGTGCTACGTATTTAAAGGAAGCAAACAGTTTTTATTGTTACAATTTTAAATCTTTTTCTAAAGCAAAATAGTTTTTTTTCATAAGGCTTATCCATCTTTTACTTAAATAGTACAGAATTCAAGCGAATCATTAATCACGCTAAAATTTGTTCTTTGTTAAAAAATAGTTTTATTTGAAAGCCTAAGCGAAAAAATACTGTTAGGTTATGTTAATATAGGTACCATTAAGTTTATTTTCAGACAATGTTTGTCTCCTAGCAGTGGGAGGGCCTTTGGAACAATAAGTAGGTTGACTCCCGTATTGGTTTCATTAGAATCTTTTTAGAGCCAAAATTAAAGAATACCAAAGTAGAATTTCACACATAAAAATTTTGGGGGAAGCATATTTCATGAACCTAGTAATAGTGTCTAACTTTTTATCTTTGTGACGTAACAAAAATCCATCTCTTTTTTAGGGGTTTCCATTCCCACCTCCCCTCTCATCCTTCGATTTTTGTTACGTCACAAAGATAAAAAGTTAGACACCATTACTAGGTTCATATTTCCTACTCAGTTGTCATGTCTCTGAGTTGTAATATACATTTATCATTAGTCTAGTCAATGATTCTTGTAGGTAATAACCTATAAGGATAAAATGATATGTAAAAAAAGGTAGGTAAATGTTTATGAATAAATTTAAGTCGACTTGGTCCCCATTCCTTATCAGTGAAGCTTTTTAGAGGGCAATGGTAAGGGTGCAGCCACTAGTAGCAGAAATAGTAAACATATGGAATATTAAAACAAAAAAGACTAAAGCTGATACATCTATAAAAATGTTATTTAAAAGTACAATTAAATCAGTTTAGTCATTTTTTATTTTTAGCAAGAGATATTCATACAACCCTTACCTAATACAACATTTTTTATCCTTCCTATCTTTTAGCGCTAATAGATTCATTATCACCCCCCCTAGATATTAATTCTAGATCCCTGTGGTGGTATCAATTCTGTAAAAACACCAGAACATAATCAATATATATAATATTTGATTTATTTATTGAGTATTTAATTCATAATTGCGTCTTGCTTAGTACGACGCGGCATCTGTGCTCAGCTTATGTGGCAATTCATTTATCCATGTATACTTTGTAATAACCATGTCTTAGTGCCAAAACCTAGTCTAATAAATGTCTATATTAGATAATTATCCTTTTCTTTTTATTCATGCTGTATAAAGACGATAAAATGAGCATTTTTTTACATAGTAGAACAACACATTTATAAAAAGAGTTTAAAATGCACATTTAGCCTAGGATATTATGACAGCGGAAAAATTGAAGTTAATTTAACTTGCTAACATGAAACTCATTTATGGGCAGTTCGTTGTTCTAAGAGAAGGAGATGGGATGGGTGGGGTAAAGAGAATGGAAGGGAAAAAAATTGTTAATTTTTAGCCCGCTGCAAGTTTTCTATTAGAGAACATGGAATTCTGGTGTAAGATCCAAGTAATAATATATCCATAAAGTTTGTTCTTCAAGAATAAGAAAATTAAAAAAATTGCCGTTTATGCGCATGAATTAATGAATAAAAAAGTGAATTCGGGAATAAGACAAAGGACGATAAATTGATATAGACCCCAAATTATGATACATACTATTACCCCGTTCTGTATGTTATACTAAGTTTGGACACTGCTTGCTTGTACCAACCAATTAAGACTTAATAAGGTATCTTAAGTTTTTAACAAAAAATTGAGACATTGAGTTAATAAAACTTTGGGTACCAGCACAATTTAGAGTACAATGTTCTCTTCCTCCCTGGTTAAAAAGTTTGCTAAGATTTTTAATAAAAATAGCATAGTTAGGTCGGGTAGTATGCGCATGCAAAAGTTGAAACAAAATTGTTGAAATACCGATTCAAAGATCTTTTAACATTTGATTTCTGCATACCAAAGACATTTTTTTAAAAAGTTGAGAACCAAGGAAGTATTATTTTTCATAGTCTAAAGAGTATATAAAATACAAAATACATTTTTAGTGTTGGTGTAAATTGTCTAGTCGCTATAACAACTATTATCTTTATATGTAATTTGCTGTTTCTGTACTAATTTTTAAGAATTTGGTGGAGAGGGGGAGGGGGATTTTTTCCTAGCCGTATTTATTGAAGAGTTTAAATATCTCCAGCCAAATATTCAAAATCTGCCCTGATTAACAAAGTAAATCCTATTACAATATTAGGGTATAGTCCCTTTCGTGGCAACGCATCTTAAGGGGCGATTCATCGTATTTTTTCAGTAGCTTTTCTCCTATTTCTAGCCCCTACGTGGGGCTCTAACCCTGCTGGGCAAATTGCCTAACCATGTGGGACAATCACCTAACCAAATATAACCTATAAAAAGCCATTTTAAAAATACGACGAATCGCCCCTTAAGGGACTATACCCAATATTAAAATTATTGTCAAGAAAAGTTTGACTACTGATAATTTGTACCAACCAATAAAGATTTATTCATCTTTCATTGATATATCCTAACAATATTATATTATATTAGAGAAGGTTTATTGATATGCTCTTTTTTTTAAAGAGAAAATCTTCCTTATTCTCCAACTTATAATGAACTAATCCATGTATAATATGGGAAGATTAAATTGAATTGAAAGGTTAGCAAAGATGAATTTTAGATAAATTCAATACAAAAAGCCAGGAATGCAATGGATACACGTTCAAATGTCATAAAAACAGATTTAGTTTCCGCGCAATTTTAGTTCAGATAGGCTGGATGTGCGCCACGGAGAGGTTCTAAAACTGTAAAGAATTCAGCTGAAAAAACGGCTGGTGGCTGCGCCTTCGATTCAAAAAAAAAAGTTGAGGATAGTTGAAACCTAGGACAACAAGAATTATGCTTTTAACTGCCATTTTGTAGGCAGACTTAATTTAAAATCTTACTAAAAATAAGGATTTGAAAATGAATGAAATGTCAAGTCTCTAAAAATAATGTAATTTAACAGATAGACATTTAAAGCAGACAAACAGGGGCGTCCAAGCTTTTTTTTTTTGGGGGGGGGGGTAAAAAATTTTAGGGGGGGGGGTAATTCGTGTTTGGGGGGGGGGTAAAATGGCGCGCGAAGCGCGCCGAAATTTTTTTTTAATTACCCCCCCCCAAACTAATTTACCCCGGGGGTAAAATTTTTGGGGGGGGTAATTTAATTATGTAAAAAAAGCACCTACCTAATCTATTAAGTTAATAAGTACTATCCTATAACATAAAGTAGTAAGTAAGGTTTATTTGACTATAGCTTAAGATTTCATTACTTTTAATACTGAGTTCTCCTTTTTAGGAAAGCTTCACATAGATCCCATGATGGTTCCACACTATTATAGGTCAATCCTTTGAGTGGTTTTAGGCTATTTTTCTCCTCCCTTTTTTTCCTTTAGAAAACACGAGTTCTTAGATGCTAAGGGCGCCACTACTATTCAAATATATAGTAGTATCTCATTCTTTAGAACATAAAAATACAATAATTAACTCACTAACCAATGAACCAATATGATTATACTTTAAAGTGAAGCGTCTTATAGGTCCTGGTAAGTTTTATAACTAGTTTTGAGACACCCTGACATCCTCCCAAAAGAAATCGCCTATAGAAATTCTTTTTTCATTATTTAATGAAATATTTAATTTAGTTAGGTATCTATTTTATGGAATCTTCAGTGCTTTACAATTACATCATAGATCCCCGGGATGGTTTTAGCCCTTATAAAGGCCCAAGCAAATAAAACATGATCAAACTATTAAATTTTTTGTTATCATGGTTAAGAACTGTTTTAACTGGTTGGACTATATTGGGGTATAGTCCCTTTTGTGGCAACGCTCTTTAAGGGGCGTTTCTTCGTTTTTTTCACACAAGCTTCTCTCCTATTTCTAGCCCCTGCGGGGGGCCAATTGCTTAACCATGTGGGGCAATCACCTAAACCAATATAACCTATCCTAAAATAAACTATCAGTAAAATTTTTTTTTAAAGAACATTCAATGGGGGGGGGGGGGTAAATACCCCCCCCAAAAAAAAAATTTTATTAAAGAACATTTATTTTGGGGGGGGTAATTACCCCCCCCCCCCCCCCCCAAAATGGTTTTGGGGGGGTAATTTTTTTTTGGGGGGGGGGTATTGTTCACAAAATTTTGGGGGTGCCTACGGCACCCCCAAAATCGTTTGGGGGTGCCAAATGGCCCATTACCCCCCCCCCCTTGGACGCCTATGCAGACAAATATAAATAACTTGAATGTAATCATCACATTAAATATTTACATTTATTGAAATATTTATATTTTTTTTGCATAACCCTTTTTCCTGGTAAAAATTGCATAAGAGAGTATGCCCTCTACAGTAAAAATTTTGAAACTGACAGTTAAAAATATGACAGAACAGCATCTATGCAATGAATATGTTCATCAAAATATCAAAATTATCTTATTTGCGAAATTCTGTCTCTGTTAGCACATACCAATATTTAGGAAAAAGGAAGAGTGGAGATTAATTTGTCTTCTTCTTCGTTGACTAATAGATATTTACCTACCAAAAGAGTTAGTTTTGAAATACTACCTATTGGCATAACTGCCCTTTTTTGCATTTGCTATTAACCAAGTTCTTTAATCTTTTCTTATCATATCAGATAGTTGGGCCAAGTAATTTTCAATCTTAAAGTATAATAATGAACTATGAATTGATGATACACAAAATTATCCCTTTTGTAGAATAATAATATTTGTTAAAAAATTTGTACAATTCTAGTTTGGAACAAAAATAAATGAATCCAAAGTTTTTGAATAAGATTTCTTGGTTATAAACTTTGGGTACTGGTGTAATTTACAGCCTAATGTCCCATCCTCCCTGGTTTTTCTGGTAAATTTTCTTCAAAAAATACCATGATATCACCACCAAAATAAGGCTTGCTTTTGCTGAGATATTTTGTTTCAGATTGTCTAACAGAAAGCCAGGTTTTTAGAAAAAAAGTTTTTGTTTATAGTTTCACCTTCTTCTAGAATCATTGAGTGAGTAAACATCGTAAAGAAATAATTATGCTTTTAACTTGCTTTATCTTAAATTTTCTTTTAGGTAATGACTTACTTCTTAAAAGCTAATTAAATCATATTCTGTCAATTTTTTTTACCTATCCATTCTTTAATTTTCTTCAGAATTTATTTCCTCTCCGCCGATTTCTTTAATGTCGGGACAAAATTAATAATTCAAATTTAAATTTAAATTTTGGGCCTCCATAGAAAATTAGTATAGAGACAGTTTGGAGAGAATTAATTAGTCGCATAACTTTATTCAACTTTACAAGGACGATTTCGTCCATTAGCATGCAGCTATTTATAATGAAATTAACATGAAAGCCTCAGGTATGGGTTCAGCCGCTTAACCTCTAGAAATTAGGTGGTGGGGTAGAGATTGACCCTCCACTTTTAATTTTAATATAAATAAAAAAAAATAAAGAAGTTGTGTTTTTATGGGACGATTTTCCTTGGGAAGGTTGAGGCAATCTTTCAATTTTTAAAACCTCTCTGAACCTACAAGAACCTCCACTGTTAAAAGGGCCTTATTAGTCCAAGTACCGAGATCTCTGACTACAGAAAGATAGACAGTAGACATCCTGTTACTTTTATGTAATCTATAATACAAAGTAGCTTGATGTCTGTCCGTCTGTCCGTCTGTCTGTCCCTTAAGATCTCGGTAACCACTGAACCGATTGGATTCTACTCTTCAGGGTATATTTCTATTGGTCCTGTGGTGGTTTTAAGCTATTTTCTTGGGGGGTGGGACACCCCCAACCCCCCCAAAAACAAAAAATCCCCCCCCCCATTTTTTTTTTATTTTTTTTTTTTTTGCTGAAGATTTCCTAGGTTCTTTAGGTTTTGTAGAAGATTTCCTAGGTTCTTTAGGTTTTGCAGAAGATTTCCTAGGTTCTTTAGGTTTTGTAGAAGATTTCCTAGGTTCTTTAGGTTTTGTAGAAGATTTCCTTGGTCCTTTAACGAATTTCGCCTTAATTTTTTAAATCACCTCTTGGGGCAAAGCCCCTAGAGGCTAGGGGCGAAGCCGCTAGTGATATATATGAAACTAGCGGCTACGCCCCTAGAGGTCTCTAGGGACACCTTAGGTAATGGGGAGTAAAAACAGTAGACCCTTCACTTTCAATTTTTAGGTCTAAAAAGGAAAAATGTTTTTTTTTTTATTTTCTCTAGGGGGCTATTTCTCTTCGGATGGTGGAGATACCCTCCCCAAAAATAGTTAAAAACCTTCCCTGGACCTAAAAAAAGCTTCATTGTAAAGGAGAACCATATCGGTTAAGCGGTTAGCGAGATCCTTCGATACAGACAAAAAAAGCTTACTACTTTATATAATAGGATTAATTTATGTCAACAAAAATAAAAGTTTGCCTAATCCTTTTATATAAAGTAGTTAGCCTTTTTTTTGTCTGTAACGAAGGATCTCGATAATTGCTGAACCTTATATGGTTCTCCTTTACAGTTGAGCTTCTTATAGGTCTATGGAAGGTTATAACTATTTTGGGCAGTGCACCTCCCTAATAAAAAAATTCTCTCTCCCCCTAAAAATCACCCATTACCTTTTTTTTTACTTTTTCTTTTTGAACAAAAAATTTGGTTACCCCATCATCTCAAGTGCCCCTAGAGGCCGTTAGGGGCGTAGCCGCTAATACAATATAATATTTTAACCTTGGCTTTGAGTCATCATTATGAGCACAAAAGTAAAACGAACGAACTTTAAAAGTAACATTGCTTATGATGAAAAAATATTATGATTAAAATTTATTGAAAATATTCATGTTTATAATGCTATTAATTTCAATATTATCATATTTCTAAAAATGTTATTAATTAATGGGGAAAATAGGATATAATATGATGTAATAGACTTAAATAATTAATAAAATTGCCTTTATTTATGTCTACGTCCTGCGTAGATGGAAATAGGAATATGGCTACTCCTTTATAATATAAAGAAAGTTAATCTAAAACAAATATATTACTTAAAAACCTGCAATTAATAAAATTTTGAGAATATAACTGCCAAAAAGCACTTTATGCAAAGTCAAAAAGTAGTTTCTTCGTGTAAAAACTGCGCTACAAATGGGCATGAATTAAAAAATCTAAGGTAATAGTAAATGAAAACTACAGGAAATAAAATATTAAATTTTTTACTATCATAATATTTAGAAAGACTTTATAGTGTTGTTTCTTTAGTGTAATTTATCCAGGGATAGATAAGATATGGATTCTTCAAATTTTTGTAAAATTGTACTACTGAAACCCAGAGAAAATCTTCGAAAATCTAAAATTTTTCATAATTTGATGAATTTTTGGGTTATGTGAAAGAAACGAAGTTGTGGGTTTTGTCGCATTTTCACAGTAGCTTTTGAAAGAATATTCTAGGTTAGGTAAATGTTGATGGTTGCCCCGCAGGGTTAGAGCCCCTCCGGTAGGAGCTAGAAAAAGGGGAAATGCTTCTGTGAAAATACGACGAAACCCGCAACTTTGTCTCCTTCACATGAAACATTTGATTTGTCAAAAACTTAAGATATAAAAAATGTATACTTTTGCTTTATGAATCCATCTTTCCCTGGATTTTAAGAATATTTAATGAATTGATTATTTTTTTTTATAAAGATTAAAAAACTTTCAATTTTTTTTTCTGTTATGTCAAATTTTGACTTTTTAGCCATTTTATTTCTGTTTTCTAATCTTTATAAAACATACAATTCTTGCAGTGAAAAATCTAGCTAAACACTTTTACAATTTAAGTTTTATTATTTATAAAATGTCTGATACAGAGATGGTGGAAAAGGTCTAAAAACTACATGGTTAGGGGGTAAGGTTTAAGAGTAAAATACTAATTCTGTTTTTAGGGAAATAATACAAATAATTAATTAATAATTTACTATAAAAATACATCATTTCAAATAAAATTAGAGTCTTAAGAAAATTCCATTATGTTTTTTATAATATGTAAGAAAATAATCACTTAATCAAAAATAAAATCTGAAAAATTTTAATCTTTCAAAATAATTAGACTAGAAATATTATCAATAGTATATTCTAAAGATATAAAGATATTTTTGATCTTTGGAAAAGAAATAATGAAAAATACATACATAATGATTATTTATAATATGTTTTAATGATTAACAATTTGTGCTTTCAATTTTGTGTTTGATTGTTTAAAATCATAACAACGCCACTTTCATTTTTTAGCTTTTAATGCCAAAAAAATTGGATTTTAATTCCATGAATGTTAGTCTAATTTAGTAAGATGTAGAATACGACTTTTGTATTGGATAATTCCTTAAGCTTCTGCTGCCGCCCGACGACCGATGTTTGCTGCTGGGCTCCATTTTTTGGCGGGAATGTCGTGACCGTGGTATAGTTGGCACCTGGCGGTGGTCAATCAAACCGCCGGCGCCATTTTGTCTCGTGGCAGCGGAGGAATTCAGCAGACTGTGATGTTGTTGTTTTCGTCTGAAAATGAAACACTTTTTTAAAAACCCGTAAATGATTGTTTGCTGTCAGGAAGGTGTCGGGTTCGAGTGAGTCTGGTCCACACCGCATCATACTAAAGAATTAAATATGGTACCTACTGCTATTATATCTGAAACGTGACACTACTAGGGAGAGTAAGAGAAATGCCTTGCCCATAAACAGGCGCAACTTACGCACACTTAGGACTTCCAGACAAAGGGCAATCATAGGGTTGTTGTATGTTGAATGTTACTTAATCTAATATCCTATAGTTGCGTCATCCAATAACAAGCCGATAATGTTCTAGCTTTTCTAGATGATCACTTGAAGAAATCAATTAGAATCTCACCCCAACTGGTAATTAACTTTTTACATGAAACATCAAAGGTTTTGCTTATGTCAAGGTAACAAAGATAAAAAAACAAATTTATAATTTAATCATTGTATTGAATTTTAAATGAAATAACCTGTGTAAATATTCTTCCTCGTTTTCAAACCTTTCTGGGGCACATCTAAAAATGAATATAAAATGTTTTCTCGTATTCATTCGAATCCGGTGGATAGGAACCGGTTCTCATCCATACGAAAAAACTATGTCTAGCATCATATTAAATCCAGCTTTCTACGAATATAAAAATGTACAATCATAAGATTAAAACCAGTTTTTTTAGCCGGTGCCTTCGGCACCTCGGGGCTAAAAAAACTAGTTTTAATCTTATAATTGTACATTCTATATCCGCGGAAAGCCGTTTATAATACGATGCGAGAAATAACTATTAAAAGCTTTCACATTTAATCAAAAGTTGCTAAATATATGAAAATTCTTTGACAATTTTCTATACAGAAACACGTATACCGCAAGTCCCATTACACGTACCCCACCCTAAAAAAATTATGAGAATCTTATATTTGCTTCATTAACTCCCCGGATTTATAGCCTTGTTCTTTGAACACTGTCTAACCAAATCAAACAATGATTCTAGAGTAAGTTGTTTTTCAGTAACGAAGCTTTTCTGTTACGCTTATTTGTCCTTCATTCTATGGGTAACGCAACTCTTGCAAAAGGCCTTTTCCCTCAAACTTTATTACCTATCAACTTGTACTCTTTTAGCTTATTTTTTGAGAAAAAAATCATCATTGTGAACGTATAAATAACACCAAAAAACATATTTTTTAAGGTTTAAGGTGACATTTTACACAAATAGTTTGATAGGAGAATATGAGAAAAATGAATATTTAGCTTAAAGCTATGAAGAGTTTTTGTAAAACAGTTATATGTAAAAAAAATATAAAAAAGTAAAAGTTTTGTATTAATCAAGCAAATAACAAGTTTTATGACATTATAATCAAAAGAGAGTGGAAGGAGGATTAACCCATCCAAAACAAAATTTTTTTTTGACACTTTACCGCAATTGTTTGAATCCAATAGTTGTCATGGTTTAATCACACCCCCTTTGAGATTTTACCCGCCCACCAAAAAAAATTGTCTACGTCCCAATCGTGTTCACATGCATACTTTAATTTAGTTTGTGTTAGAAAACTTAGGAACATATTGACATACCCTATGTAGTTCTATACCAGAAAATTTACAAATTTTGGTTGTTCTTTGTAGGAAACGAATTGCTATTTATAACATTTAATATGTACTCTGAATACTATACTATATCATGGATAAAGGGGAAAATGAATAGAAGATAAATTAATTCTCAAAAGTTTGTTTAATTGTTGTATTAATACCAGCATGTTGTCATGTCGATATTTTGTCAGATATGACTAATCACTTTTTAAAAAAAAGTAGGGTTGTGCCGGATACTTTTTTGGCCGGATACCTGATTTATAATACTAGATATCCGGTATGCGGCAGGATATTGAAAATAACTCGATATCCGGCAAATCACCGGATATCCGGCTTTAGAAATCAGCCGGATAGTTTCAATATCCGACCGGATATTGTAAATGTCCGGATACCCGGCCAAATCGAATATCCGGCCCAACCCTAATGAAAAGCACATTGACATATTAATTATGAATACATGCAAGAAACCATAACCTAATCTAACATATAACGCCATTTCAATAATGATAGTTTTTATTTTTCTTACCCTTTATCCTTCAGAAACACAAATATGTTAATATATTTTTTTAAACAAGGAGATTTAAATCAGCAAATACTTGTGTTTTAATTTTTTAAACTCTACAAAACCACTTTAACTGACCACCATTTGTTCATATTGGGAAAAATTTTATTAAAAAATGGAGCTTTAACCGAGGTATTTGCCTCAAAATATTTTTGGTGAAGATATCCAAAGCCAATTAGCAGAAGCTATTTATAGTGCATATAAAAAATTACGTCATACAATAAAAATGACCAATGCTTGGCCAATATACAGAATAAATTACCAATGACAGGACAGTATACATTTTAATTGTCCAATGGAAGGCCAGCATGACGTCATTTTTTATAGGCTCTATGAAAAGCTTCCAATGAACATCTCTAAAACTTATCCTTATTATCTTTATTCTTGTTAAAATATTAGATTTAGCCCTAGTAAAAAACTAGGATGACAACATCCATAAAAGCGAAGCACTGAAACGGTAGGACAAACGGACATTAACACTTGAATAGTGTCAGAACTGAATAATCATAATATAAATGTATAAGAGTCAAAGCAAAATTGTAAGTAAATTTTTTGAAAAACTGCTTGATACAGGATAATGTTTATGGACATACTTACATTTTTAGGACTTGACATTTTTAAAATGGACGTACGGACATTTTGGTAATGATTATAGAGTTGCTTCGCTTTCTAAATCGTACCTAACTACTACAGGAATCCCCATGCAAAATTTGAAATCGATAGGACAATTCTAACATGCCTAAATTGACGAAAAAAGCTATCCGTTACGGACGGATGGACGGACGGACCGACCCTAATTATAGAAAAGCTTCGCTTTTAAAATGCATTATTTTCCGCACATGAATCAGATTACCATATTATCAGAACTGCATATTATTACAACAGCACAAACTACCACTTTCCCCTTTTGCTTTATCATCAGCATTGAACAGAACCCCCTCCCCCCTTTAATCTAATTCATATTATGTCTTGCCAATACTAGCATATTCACCCCTGTTTTAAGTGACAGAAGAATAGTTATTTCTCGCATCATATTATAAACGGCATTCCGCGGAAATAGAATGTACAATTATAAGATTAAAACCAGTTTTTTTAGACCCGAGGTGCCGAAGGCACGGTCTAAAAAAACTAGTTTTTTACTTGTGATTGTACATTTTTACATTGATAGAAAGCTGGATATAATACGATGCTAGACATAGTTTTTTCGTATGGATGAGAACCGGTTCCTATCCACCGGATTTGAATGAATACGAGAAAAAAAGTTATGCGGGGCTGAATACACAACCTAGCATAAAGTGCCTGAAAGCCATGTTCTCAAATCTATTCCAACAGAATGTTACATAAATTTACTCTACATACACAAAACTTCAATAATTTTCCTTCTTGTTTAAAATAAACCATGTTAGAACCTCTTTCTTGTCTTAATATACAATAGAATAAAAACAAAATTTGTCAATTAAGATTTTTAAAACTTTTGCTATTATTGTGTATAGTTTCGGTCTGCGTATAATTAAAGATCTTACTAACCCCTGCAAAATGGTTCGATTTGTTTCAACATCTCAGAGAAGCTTGATTTTGGTCTTGGTAAGATTTGTGTTTATCTGCTTTTAGGGAGATGTCCCACCCCCCAAGAAAATAGCCTAAAACCACCACAGGAGCAGTAGGTATAATCCCTGAAGAGTAGAATCTGATCGGTTCAGTGGTTACCGAGATCTTAAGCTTCAGACGGACGGACGGACAGACAGACGGGCAGACGGACAGACAGACGGACAGACAGACGGACAGACAGACGGACAGACAGACGGACAGACAGACGGACAGACAGACAGACAGACAGACAGACAGACAGACAGACAGACAGACAGACAGACGGACAGACGGACAGACGGACAGACGGACAGACATACAGACAGACAGACAGACAGACAGACAGACAGACAGACGGACAGACAGGCGGACAGACAGACGGACAGACAGACGGACAGACAGACGGACAGACAGACGGACAGACAGACGGACTGACAGACGGACAAACAGACGGACAGACAGACGGACAGACATCATTCTACTTTGTATTATAGATTAAATATCTTCGAGGTTGTTACAGGCAGATTAACGGAAAAAAGGAACTACAGAGTAAATGGCTTATAGGAAAGGAGATTCATCACACAACAAGGATGACAACATCCATAAAAGCGAAGCTCTGAAACGTTTTGACAGACGAACATTAACTTTTGTTGAGTGTCAGAACTGAATATACAAAATATGAAAATATAAGGTTTGACAAAATTATACGTAAATTTGTTGCAAAACTTCTTAAATACAGAATTCTGTTTAAGGACATACTGTCATTTTTAATACTTGATTATAGAGATGCTTCGCTCATAATATTGTACCTTATAGTAATAGGAATCAGTAATCAAAAAATCAGATCAATCGAATGATTTTATCACATAAAAAATTGTTATTAAAAAAGTAAAAAAATCTACATGTTTAAAATGGACGTACGGACATTCTGGTAACGATTATAGAGTTGCTACGCTTTCTAAATCGTACCTAACTACTACAGGAATCACCATGCAAAGTTTGAAATCGATAGGACAATTCTAACATGCCTAAATTAACGAATAAAAGCTAACTATCTCGGACGGACGGACGTACGGACCGACCCTAATTATAGAAAAGCTTCGCTTTTAAAAATCTGCCATTTTTCTTAGATAGCAGTCGAGAAAATCACTATTCCCCCTTTTAACGAAGCAGACAATGTAAGGACATACAGACATTTTCAATTATAGAGTTGCTAAATAATAGGCAAGGTTCATAGAACGTAATACAGAGAAACGCGCAGATAAATAGCAAAGCATCTAATCTATAAAACAAAGTAGAACGATGTCTGTTTGTTTGTCTGTCTGTTTGTTTGTAGCGAAGGATCTCGCTAACCGCTAAACCGATCGGGTTCTCCTTAATAGGGTAGCTTCTCATAGGTCTCGGGAAGGTTTATTACTATTTTGGGGGAGGGTACCACCACCCTCCAATGAGAAATCACCCCTAGAAAAAATACCCCTCCCAAAAAAGAGACTTGAACGAAACATAAACCAATTATTTATCTAATTAGATGTTTTAAATAAAAAAAAACATTCAAAGTGCTACTAGAGGCCTCTAGGGGCGTAGCCGCTAGTTTTAAATAAAGAGAGTTCAAAAGTATATGAAAAGGAATCCTCCAACTTTTGTGTATGTTAATAAGGAAACTTAAATATGTAGTCAAGAACAACGGATTAAACTTATGCAGAGTAGGCTGGCTCAAATTTATTTTTTTGTTTCAGTTAAATTTATAACTTCTAGAAACAAATTGTATTAGGTACAAAAGCATATTTTCTTATAATTGTTTAAATAAATACTAGCGGCTACGCCAATAGAGACCTCTAGAGACACATATATTGTTTTCTCGTATTCATTCGAATCCGGTGGATAGGAACCGGTTCTCATCCATACGAAAAAACTATGTCTAGCATCATATTATATCCAGCTTTCTACGAATATAAAAATGTACAATCATAAGATTAAAACTAGTTTTTTTAGCCCCAAGGTATAATTGTACATTCTACATCCGCGGAAAGCCGTTTATAATACGATGCGAGAAATAACTATTCTTTTCATTCTATGTAAAGATTAGCTTTTTGCCAAAGACATCCAATGGGCCGGAGGAGTTTTACATTTTTTAAAAATTTTTTAGCGAGTTCTCTCGGTAGGGTGGTGGTACCCTCCGCCAAAATAGCTATAAACCCCAGAACCAAGGAGAAGAAAACCATATTGTTCAGCTGTTAGGGAGATCTTTTGGCACAAACAGACATCATTTTTTTTAGGAAGGAAATATTAAAAACTGTTATTTTTTCATGACAAAAAGGTTTGATTTAAAATGTTTTAATATTATTCTTAGTTGATAAGCAGAGCTGGATCTTTAAATCATTTCAATGGTGCGCTAAATCACCCCGCACAGAATTTCAGCCAATCACAGCAGCGCATTTTACAAAATGGGACGCTGTGATTGGCTGAAATTCTGGGCGGGGTGATTTAGCGCACTATTGAAATGATTTAAAGATCCAGCTCAGCAAAGAAAACCTACATATATCTTTCTCACTCTGTATTTTGGATGTCCAATGTATGTAGGTGAGTTTCATGTCTGCGATTCTCTTCGCAATGATTATCTACTAATAAAAGTTACTATGTCAGATCAACATAATTGAGAAATTTTTAAAAGCGAAGCTTTTCTATAATTAGGGTCGGTCCGTCGGTCCGTCCGTCCGTATGTCCGTCCGTTATAGTTAGCTTTTATTCGTTATTTATGCATGTTAAAATTGTTCTATCGATTTCAAACTTTGCATGGTGATTCCTGTAGTAGTTAGGTACGACTTAGAAAGCGTAGCAACTCTATAATCGTTATCAGAATGTCCGTACTTCCATTTTAAACATGTTGATTTTTGTACTTTTTTAATAACAATTTTTTATGTGATAAAATCATCCGATCGCTCTGATTTTTTGATTACTGATTCCTATTACAATAAGGTACATTATTATGAGCGAAGCATCTCTATAATCAAGTATTAAAAATGTCAGTATGTCCTTAAACAGAATTCTGTATTTAAGAAGTTTTGCAACAAATTTACGTATAATTTTGTCAAACCTTTTATTTTCATAATTTGTATATTCAGTTCTGACACTCAACAAAAGTTAATGTTCGTCTGTCATATCGTTTCAGAGCTTCGCTTTTATGGATGTTGTCATCCTTGTTATTTCTATTACGAAACTGTACTTATCTGGGCTTATATTTAATTTGTAAAGATTTTTAATGTTATATTTCTTTATTGCCATTTCCTACTTAAACAACTTTGTATATATCCGTCTGTCAATTCTGAATATTCAAAATAATTTTTCAAATATAATTTTGGCCAGCCTAATTTATTGTAATAATACTTTGAAGGTCAGAGTCAATTATAATCAGAGAAAGATGAGGGAGATAGATAGATAGATAGATAGATAGATAGATAGATAGAGAGAGAGAGAGAGAGAGAGAGAGAGAGAGAGAGAGAGAGAGAGAGAGAGAGAGAGAGAGAGATAGATAGAGAGAGAGAGAGAGAGAGAGAGAGAGAGAGAGAGAGAGAAGAGAGAGAGAGAGATAGAGAGAGAGAAAGAGAGAGAGAGAGAGAAAGAGAGATAGAGAGAGAGAGAGAGAGAGAGAGAGAGAGAGAGAGAGAGAGAGAGAGAGAGAGAGAGAGAGAGAGAGAGAGAGAGAGAGAGAGAGAGAGAGAGAGAGAGAGAGAGAGAGAGAGAGAGAGAGAGAGAGAGAGAGAGAGAGAGAGAGATGGAGATAGATAGATAGAGAGAGAGAGAGAGAGAGAGAGAGAGAGAGAGAGAGAGAGAAAGCGAAAATGAGAATTTAGGAAGAATCGTGGACAATTATGTTCATAAATAGCGCAGTATTAACAGTAGCTCATTGTAACTTTCGGATCATGGAAAAAAAACGAAGATTAGGGTATCGTCATATTTTCACAATAGCTCTTCTGCTACTTCTAGCCCTTGCGGGAGGCTCTAACACTGCGGGGAAATAATTAACACTTACCTAATCTGACCTAAAATAACTTTTCAAAAGCTACTGTGAAAATGCGACGAAACCTAATCTGACCTAAATTAACCTTTCAAAAGCTACTGTGAAAATGCGACGAAACCTAATCTGACCTAAATTAACCTTTCAAAAGCTACTGTGAAAATGCGACGAAACCCGCAACTTCGTTTTTTTTTACAGATATCTAGATTTTAGTAAATTTGTTGCTTTTTAGTAGTTTTAAACAAAACTATTAAGATAATTAATAACTTTCAGTTCAATAGATGTATGTCAGTTTATACCTTTCTCATAAATGTCGTATAATAGAAATATAATTTCAAAATATTAGTCTTTTTCTTTAAACAAAATATATTTTCTACTAAGATTTTGTTCACATAGCCGAGTTTACAAGTTCAATTTTAAACTTGAGCTAATTCTATTTGGTTTAATTTACTTTAATACTTTCTCTTTCAAGAGATTGTTCTAATTTTCAACAGCGCAACTACGTTATAGATAAATTTAGTCTGTTAGATCAGGGAAATTGGTCATATCTTCATTGTTCATAGACCTATCTTAAAAATTTGAAGAGCTATCAATTCATTAGTTTAATTAAATTGCTGCCCCTTCCCTTCTCTTTAAAACAAGGATGACAACATCCATAAAAGCGAAGCACTGAAACGGTAGGACAAACGGACATTAATACTTGTATAGTGTCTGAACTGAATAATCAGAATATAAAAGTATAAGATTCGAAGCAAAATTGTAAGTAAATTTGTTGAAAAACTGCTTGATACAGGATAATGTTTATGGACATACTTACATCTTTAGGGCTTGATTATAGAGTTGCTTCGCTTAAAATATTGTTCTTTGTTGTCCCAGGAATCAATATACCAAATATCAGATCAAACGGATAATTAGATCATATAAAAATTCGTTGTTAAAAAAGTAGAAAAATCAACATGTTTAAAATGGACGTACGGACATTCTGGTAATGATTATAGAGTTGCTACGCTTTCTAAATCGTAACTAACTATTACAGGAATTACCATGCAAAATTTGAAATCGATAGGACAATTCTAACATGCTTAAATTAACTAGTAAAAGCTATTTAAAAAAATCAAAAAAATCAACATGTTTAAAATGGACGTACGGACATTTGGGTAATGATTATAGAGTTGCTACGCTTTCTAAATCGTACCTAACTACTACAGAAATCACCATGCAAAGTTTGAAATCGATAGGACAATTCTAACATGCGTAAATTAACGAATAAAAGCTAACTATCTCGGACGGACGTACGGACGGACGGACGGACGGACGGACGTACGGACGGACGGACCGACCCTAATTATAGAAAAGCTTCGCTTTTAAAAAAGAAAGGTTGAAAAATATTTATATGTATGCATTATAGTATTCACTTCTGTTAGTTTGCTATTGCTACGCTACTTATACGCTACATAATTTGTAATTGTCCTTGTTTTCCAAAAAAATTTATTTTAAGACAAAAAGCCATTGACACAAATAAATAAAAAAATAATTTTTAATTGAGCATAAAATAATTGACCTCCTGCATAAACATAAAATTACAGATACAAAAAAGAGAAATACTATGAAGACATTTTCCTAAGACATTATAAGAAGTTTGCAAATTTAAAATAAATACAATATCTTTAGGAAACAACATTTTTTGATTCTTGTTTTAGGTGGAGTTATTTTTGGTAATGTTAACAGCCCCGGAGTGATATTATATCGTAAGTATAGACCCCCACAAGGCTAGAGCCCCCCCCCCCCCCCAAAGAAGCTATAAAGCATTAGAAACTAATGTTTGGAATGGCGAAATTGTTTGGGAGTAATTACACAGGGTTTTGCTTGAGAACCCAAATATTGTAACATCTGTTTGGATTTTTCACGCCTTTTTTTTAAAAGGGGGTGTAGACCAATGTCAAGAAGGTATGATATGGTTGATACCTATAGGGGGTGTATCTACCCTCAAAATTTTGCCAGTTAGATAAATACATTCTGCATTCCTCTGCATCTAACGCTGTTTTTTCGCTTTTCCTGAATTAGTTTGAATATAAAATCGCCAAGGGTAATCAGACAAACCCAAAGAAAATATTCAAATATATACCTGTCCCAGGTTGCAGAATAATAGCCACTACTAGATTTAGAAATATATACCTGTCCCAGGTTGCAGAATAATAGCCACTACTAGATCCAGAAATATATACCTGTCCCAGGTTAGAGAATAATAGCCACTACTAGATCCATAATATATACCTGTCCCAGGTTGCAGAATAATAGCCACTACTAGATCCAGAAATATATACCTGTCACAGGTTGCAGAATAATAGCCACTACTAGATCCATAATATATATCTGTCCCAGGTTGCAGAATAATAGCCACTACTAGATCCAGAAATATATACCTGTCCCATGTTGCAGAATAATAGCCACTACTAGATCCATAATATATACCTGTCCCAGGTTGCAGAATAATAGCTACTACTAGATCCATAAATATATACCTGTCCCAGGTTAGAGAATAATAGCCACTACTAGATCCATAATATATACCTGTCCCAGGTTGCAGAATAATAGCCACTACTAGATCCAGAAATATATACCTGTCCCATGTTGCAGAATAATAGCCACTACTAGATCTATAATATATACCTGTCCCAGGTTGCAGAATAATAGCTACTACTAGATCCATAAATATATACCTGTCCCAGGTTAGAGAATAATAGCCACTACTAGATCTATAATATATACCTGTCCCAGGTTGCAGAATAATAGCCACTACTAGATCCAGAAATATATACCTGTCCCATGTTGCAGAATAGTAGCCACTACTAGATCCATAATATATACCTGTCCCAGGTTGCAGAATAATAGCTACTACTAAATCCATAAATATATACCTGTCCCAGGTTAGAGAATAATAGCCACTACTAGATCCATAATATATACCTGTCCCAGGTTGCAGAATAATAGCCACTACTAGATCCAGAAATATATATCTGTCACAGGTTGCAGAATAATAGCCACTACTAGATCCAGAAATATATACCTGTCCCAGGTTGCAGAATAATAGCCACTACTAGATCCAGAAATATATACCTGTCCCAGGTTGCAGAATAATAACCACTACTAGATCCAGAAATATATACCTGTCCCAGGTTAGAGAATAATAGCCACTAATAGATCCAGAAATATATACCTGTCCCAGGTTGCAAAATAATTGCCACTACTAGATCCAGAAATATATACCTGTCCCAGATTAGAGAATAATAGCCAACACTAGATCCAGAAATATATACCTGTCCCAGATTAGAGAATAATAGCCACCACTAGATCCAGAAATATATACCTGTCCCAGATTAGAGAACAATAGCCACTACTTGATTCAGAAATATATACCTGTCCCAGATTAGAGAATAATAGCCACTACTAGATCCAGAAATATATTCCTGTCCCAGATTAGAGAATAATAGCCACCACTAGATCCAGAAATATATACCTGTCCCAGATTAGAGAATAATAACCACTACTAGATCCAGAAATATATACCTGTCCCAGGTTAGAGAATAATAGCCACTACTAGATCCAGAAATATATTCCTGTCCCAGATTAGAGAATAATAGCCACCACTAGATCCAGAAATATATACCTGTCCCAGATTAGAGAATAATAACCACTACTAGATCCAGAAATATATACCTGTCCCAGGTTAGAGAATAATAGCCACTAATAGATCCAGAAATATATACCTGTCCCAGATTAGAGAATAATAGCCACTACTAGATCCAGAAATATATTCCTGTCCCAGATTAGAGAATAATAGCCACCACTAGATCCAGAAATATATACCTGTCCCAGATTAGAGAATAATAGCCACTACTAGATCCAGAAATATATTCCTGTCCCAGATTAGAGAATAATAGCCACTACTAGATCCAGAAATGTATACCTGTCCCAGATTAGAGAATAATAGCCACTACTAGATCCAGAAATATATACCTGTCCCAGATTAGAAAAAAATAGCCACTACTAGATTTAGAAATATATACCTGTCCCAGATTAGAGAATAATAGCCACTGCTAGATCCAGAAATATATACCTGTCCCAGGTTGCAGAATAATAGCCACTACTAGATCCAGAAAACTGTTCCCCTGCTTGATCTCGGAAATGTCTGAAAATTTTAAATGTTCACTTTTAAAAAAACCCGTAGAATTAACAACAATTTGGATATAGAAAACAAGGATGACAACAATAACATCCATAAAAGCGAAGCTCCCAAATAAAGATGCGATGGTATTATATCAGGAAATTGCTTTAAATAAAAAATCTTTGTTTAAGAATAATGACATTATTACTAATTGTTACAGGAATCATCATGAAAATTTAGGTAGAACGATTTAAGGTGTATAATTAAAAAAAATAGAAACAGAATTACAATTTAAATGCTTTACCAAAGTCAAACTGATTTTAATTATTCTTTTCTTTACAACCATGGCTTAAAGAAGTGCAAAGAAGAGCTGAAAGATTTTAAGTATCCCATATCCTATATTTTTTGCAGATTCCTGTAATGATATAAACGTTCAAACATTGTACTTGTATGGACATGACGAGATTACTAAAATTTAAAACATGTTATTACACTATAATTTCTCAGTGCTTTGAAATGAGAGGATCGTTTTGATATATAAATGAAGATTAATACGTTGATTAGACACAATTCCAATAGCTTAAGATAAAAATACCAGAGGTGAATTCTTTAAAAAAATTGCCTCACTAAAATCAGTTTGCCCCACTAAAATCAGTGGGGCAAAAATTTTAGTGAGGCAAACTGATTTTAGTGGGGCAAAAGTTTTTTTTAAGAATTCACTTCAGTTTTAGAATAGTTTTGATTTCAATACAAATGATTAAAACAATAGGAAATGTTTAAGAAAAAAAGATGATTATATAAAAAAGAGTAATAGGGTACAGTAAATGTACTTACATTACATAATATATTTAAGTGTTCATTCATTTTTAAACTTTTATAGTTAAAGCAGGATTATACATTTTCCAGTAATGGCTTCTAAACCGATTAAAATCTGCTGGATAAGAACCGGTTCTCAGCCATACTGAAAAATTATGTATAACATCGAATCACAGACAATTATACATTATATGATTATACCAGTTTTGTTAGCCCTGAGGGTAAAGCTGTCTATAAGTACTTATTTTTCCTTTTATCATCGTGCATAACAGACCGACAGAACCAGGCATACCAAAAATTAAGATTCGGTGCATATTTGTTAATTTGCTTGTCCATAAATCTATAATTTACGCTTGTCACCCTATTTAAGAAAAATTTAAGAATTCAAGCACGATTTAAAAAACGTTTAACACAGACAAAAACATACAGGCTGAATGCAATGTTTTCAAGCTGTTTTGAATCAGCACCACGTAATATATCTCAACTTTATAATGAGAAAAGATTTATCAGTTTTCTACACACACTTATACTCACACACACACAAACAAGCAAATTGAACTCAAACAAATTCTTGTAATTAGGGTAATTTTTATTGTTTTTTATTTGTCCTAGTGACCAGAATAAAATGCTTTGTAATCCCTTTAAAGGAATCCTACAAGAAAAAAACGCTCTAATTGCTGAAAGACTGCTACAAGTAGACCCAATATCAAAATTTGAGGTTTCCAGCTTTAACAACAAAAAAATTAGTCATTGTAAATTGAAAGATATATGAAACTTTTGATGAAAGATATTATTTAACAGAAAGTTAGTTTGCCTGTAACTGATTACATTTTATAATAACTTGTACAGCAAACAATATTGTAATAATTTTGATTTATTGCAAAAAAAATGAAAACATAAATTCTGTCTTTTTGTCTATAATGTTAACTTTCCAATAAAACATTAAAGTATATTATAGAGTAAAGTTAACTGTATAAAGTCTATAATTAAGTATTATAGGTCTACAATGGATATTAGATGCATGGATGAAGGAATAGAACAATGTTGTTTAATAAATTATTTAGTTAAGTTAAATGTCTTCTATAAATCAGTTGTTTGGTCCGTCATCATTATGTGCCTAACAGGAAAAGGGACATATCCCAACCCCAATTATTTATCATATAAAAGGGGGGGGGGGGGAGTTATCAAAGCTCAACAAGCACAGTGCGAAAGTATTGTACAATAAAAGACATGCAAATAAAAACGATCATATTAAAAAATAAAACATATTTTGGCAAGGACCCCAAACAAATTTACACACCCCCCCCCCCCCGCCCCCCCCCTGACTTCATCATGTAAATTTTATCCTTCTGGGAAATAAAAATAAAATTACCCCCCCTACCTTTCCATGTTTTTGCCTCCCCCCCCCCCTCCCAAAAAAGTAAAAAGCTTGGACGTTTTCGTATCCTGATATCCCTAAGTAGATATTGATATAAATTAACTTTTTCTCTTTTTTTATCTGACTTTCCAATTTTTGTATTGTCTAGCAAGTTACGGGGTTATTTAATTAAGAGTTGAAAATAAAGATTTTATTATAGACACATGGGTGTCTATTAAGATATATAAGTTGAAAAGAATTTTAATGTTAGAGGGAGATTTGAAATTTTTTATTTGTTGCTATCTAAGGATCTCTAAAAAAAGGGTGGGTTAAAGTGCGCAAACATGTTAGGAATGTTTACTATTAGCCTTAGGGTGGTGTCAGCTTAATGAAGCCCTTATCAAATAATTAGACCTTGAGAGGCTGGCTAGGGGCGCACTTACTAGTAAAGTTAAAATCGTTGAAACTTTCAAATCATTCAGATGATAAGTACAATCATATGAAGCATTTAAATTTTGGCAATTTTAACACCAATGATGAGATTACAAAGAGTTTGATATAAAAAGTTATGCTTTTTTATAGTTAGTTGTGCCATTGTATAATTCAACTTATAATGAGTCTATTAGTGAGTGATGAGTTATTAAAATAAGGTATATGCAGAAAAGGTAAATATTATATTGTTTGGATTTGTTAGTAAAATGACATAACAAGCTTATTTAAATGCAAAGACATTAGCAACCTCCATATAAGTTTAATGAGTGAACAGCAAAGTTACTCCGTCATTTAACTGTACTTACTACCTGGAACTTCTGTGTAGCTCATCATCCGTCAAACTTCGCTCATTTTCTGGACACACATTTTTCATTGCCTTTTAAGTTTTCTCATTTTTTTTTATCTTTTATTCTAATATTGTCAATTTCTAACTATGAATTAAAGTTTCGAAATGTTATATTTTCTGAAAACTAATTGTAAGTAAAACTGACTTTTTACTGAAGTTATGAATTAAAAGAAACAATGCCTAGGTTATAGTAGCAAGACGACTTTGTACTTGCGCGCTGTTTGCCGCGTGACTTTATAGGTTTCGAGGATTTGTTGGTGTTGGCATAATATGGCGGGAACGAGGCTACAATTTCTTCAGGGTACAGCAACTCATGGTCTGATTGGGTTCCGTAGTAATCAAGGTGATCCTGTTTGGTAAACTTATTGGAAATCATTATATTTCTCTGTTCATTTCAAGTAAGATATCAGAAACTACTAAAAAAATATTTATATTTTTTTTATTTCAAAACAATTATCTAATTTTATGGGGTGACATTTAATTGTTATGAAACAGTAGATACGATCCTTTTTTTTTAGTTTTAGAAAACACATTAAATTGGTTGATACAATTTAACTAATAGACCTTGTTTGGTTAGATTCTCTCCTTTAAAGGTTTAAAAGGAAGGAAGATTGATAATGAAAAGAATTGAGAAATTTTAATTGAAAAGAAAGGATGAGAAAGAAGAATGAATGAGGAAGTGAAATTTGAGAATCCAAATTCTTGAAGAAGATGAGTATAAATGTTTTAACAATACTACTAAAATAACATTTTATTAAAAGCGAAGATTTTCTATAATTAGGGTCGGTCTGTCCGTCCATCCGTTCGAGATAGATAGCTTTTATTCATTAATTTAGGCATGTTAGAATTGTCCTATCGATTTCAAACTTTGCATGATGATTCCTGTAGTAGTTAGGTACAATTTAGAAAGCGTAGCAACTCTATAATCATTACTAGAATGTCCGTACGTCCATTTAAACATGTTGATTTTTCTACTTTTTTAACAACAAATTTTTATGTGCTCTAATTATCCGTTTGATCTGATTTTTGGTATATTGATTCCTGGTACAACAAAGAACAATATTATAAGCAAAGCAACTCTATAATCAAGTCCTAAAAATTTAAGTATGTCCATAAACATTATCCTGAATCAAGCAGTTTTCAACAAATTTACTTAAAATTTTGCTTCGACTCTTATACTTTTATATTCTGATTATTCAGTTCAGACACTATACAAATGTTAATGTCTGTTTGTACTACCGTTTCAGGGCTTCGCTTTTATGGATGTTGTCATCATTGTTTTTATTGGTTTTCATGGCCTGCTTGGAACTTTGATTCAAGGATTTTTATAAACAATTCAAATAGCAAATAATGTATATAAGATAATCAAAATAAAATAAAAATAAAAATAAATCTATACTTCTTTTAAAAATAAAAGTATTATATTTAGAAATCTCAGCTATAATGTTGGTTATTTTAGTATGATCCTGGGAACTTGAGTGTGATGTTGGAATATGATATTTCCATGAATGAATGATACTGGCAGATCCAATTTAATTATAATATTCATTTTAGACAAATTTAGTCTAATCTCAAATATATGTTTATCTTGGAATAAAAATTCTTTTAAGTTTAGTCTTAAAATTTCTAAGCTGTTGTTTGTAAAACCATTGTATTTTTGTATTGTGTGTAATTTAGAAACAAGATCTGTTTAGAAGCCAAGGAAAAATTTTTGATAAAATAATTTCATGAAGGTAATAATTGAATAAAATGCTAATATACAATATACATAAATAGATTATAGAATTATATTTTTGTTTGTTGAATATATATGTAGGATACATAATTAATCTTAATAATAATGGACATGTGAGTAAAATATTTAGAAAGTTTAGATAATAAATTTCTTTATTAAACCAATAGAAATGTAGGACAGCCCAAACAAATTATTAGCTAGATAGTTCACATACTTTTATTACTTAAGATGTCTTAAGGGGAAGTTATAACGTCAAAACATTTCTTTATGTAAATCATACCACAGGATTATATTATATGTGACTTATATGGCTTAGTGGTTTAGCATTCGCTTATCTGTTGGGGAGGTGTCGGGTTCGAGTCCCCGGACTGCATCAATACTAAAGATGTAAAATTAGTAACTACTGCTCTTTCTGGTGTTAGAGATTTGGAGTAAGAGTAGGGGGGAAGCCTTAGCCCTAAATCAGGTATGCATGGGTGGTCCTTGGCATGGTGCACTAGTGAGCGAAAAATGCTGTAAGGTCATAGGTTGATTGAAAAGTCCTTATGGACTAGCATTGTGTAGTAGGTCACTAGTGTATTAGTGACGTTTGTTAGTTCAACGACTAGGAGTCATGCTTGGATCCTAGGTTGATTGAAAAGTCCCTAAGATTTGATGTGGCGTCAGTGATTGCTGATACAGCGTCTTGTTCATGCTTTGGTTGCATTAATTATCGCAATGACACCGTGACTGAAAAATCACGAAACCATAACTCTCCACAAAAAAGTTTGAAGTGTAAATTACCCACAATTCCTAAGTAAAGTGCCAAGGAAATTGATGGGAAGGATGCAACTCGAATCCACGTTATACCAAAGAGGTTAATAATGGTACCTACCTGCTTTATTCGGCACAAGACATAAAAAAGTAGAGATGGGAGAATGCCTTGAGTTGAGAAGTTATCTGTTCAGTCTAGGTGCAACTCACCCATACAACATTAGCATTAGCATATGTAACTGAAAATGTACAACAATCTTTCTCTACTTGAAATTTAAATTCTATTGGATTAATGTGTAAGATTGACCATCTAGGATAAATCATCAATTCTGAGAGTAAATATTTAATGAATCAATTAGAATTAAATACTATTGTGTTTCCAATATTCCTGCACTTCTTTCTGTATTGTTGCTGTAGGTTTTCCTGCTTGACCATTCATCTTGTGTGAGGGTTGCACAATTGGGGGTAGGGCTGGGGCCTCCTTAATATGTAAATTTACTTTTTCATTGTTTAACATGTTATTTTATTTATTCTACTAGGAGGGTTATGTTATCCTCCCCTGAAATAGTTATAAAACTTCCCAGAACCTATGAGAAGCCTACCTTTAAATAAAACCTATAATGGTTCAGAGGTTATCAAGACCCTTCGGTACAGACAAACATCCTATTACTTTATTATAAGGATATCTATCTAATGATCTAACCATCAAGTAGTCAACAACTTTTTATGTAATTCATAGTTTTGCTGCATATATTTCTGTACATATGCTATTGATGTGTTGTTTATCCTTCATGTTTGATCTTTCTATCACAGAATGATAATTGTTCTTGAAAATATATCTATGGTCATAATTCTTTGCTCTTGACAATCCAACAATTTAATTTTAATTTTTAAATCTATTTTTTAATATATCATAAAAACTGTGTTTACCTCTGTGTGATGATTGTCCTTGTCAATATATTTGTGATCATCCTTCTTAACTTTTCTCTTATCTTGATCCTTGACACTCTCATGGAATATAAACTTGTAACAGATACCACCTGAAATCATTGTACAGTAAGATATATAAGTTGGAAGGAATTTTAGTGCTAGAGGGAGATTTGAAATCTACATAAAAATTTAAGGATTTTTTTTATAAAATTCGTTTTTTGTATAATTCTTTATCTAAAAGCGGAAATGCAATTTAAGTTAATTAATTTTGACCAATAGGATAGCTGGATTGCGCTCTAATTGGTTGAATGATGTACGACACTTAAGCTTCTTCAATAAGAGCGCAGATAGTTTTCCATCCACCAATCACAGATGTCAAAATTTATATATCTCATTGTACATTATATGTAGAGTTGCTAAATAACATATATTAACAACATTTGTTTACTCTATACTCCAGACATAAAAGTAATTGGCTGTCTATCTGTCTGTCTGTGCCGAAGGACCTTGCTAACCGCTGGACCGATATGGTTCTCCTTTACGATGTAGCTTGTCATAGATCCTTGGAAGGTATTTAGGGGGAGGGTATCATCCCCCCTCCTAAGGTAAATCGCCTCCAGAAAAAAATTACCACACTCTCATATAAAACACCTATATAAAACAAATAAAAACTGGGTGTCGGTTGAGTACAACTCCCTTCCCACCTCCATCTCCAGTTCCCCTCGAGGCCTCTCAGGGCATGGCCGTTAGTATAATAATTAGAATCCAATAATAACTTAGACATTGGTACCTATTGAGAACATAGAAATGAAATGATATATTTTTTTATTAGAATAATCTCTCTACAAATATCAGAAGCTAGGGGCACTGTCATTACTATACATTCAAAAAGATAACCTCAGGGAGGAGGGGGACATTGGGGTATTTATTACACCAGTCTCCAAGGTTTTATAATAATGTTTTCTTATTTGTTGGCTAAACAACTTGGCGGACTTTTGTCGAATTTACATTGCTTGTTACATTAAGTTGAGTGTCCATATGTTTCAACCACTATATGTTATCTACATTTGGGGTAATTTGGAGTATAACTATTCGGATGTACATAAATTTATCGGCCATTGTCTTATCCCCTCAGATCCCTGAGACATCCTATAATATTAGCCTTACTAATCTATGATAATTGAAATATTATTCACATTTACATAAAATAGTAATCTATACATATTAACAACTTTCTATTAGATTGTTAGTGGAAGAGTTTAAGAACAGTGGTTTTTATACTCAAAATTAAATCACAAAAGCCAAACAGTAGGACAAAATACGTTACATTAATCCCATTTTGTTTAAACCTTTGCATAAAAAAGGATAAAGTTTGTTTTAGAGTAGATATTCAGTGTTATGAACAGACAGACAGATACAGCTAGTTATGGAATAGATGCTCATTGATTTGAGAAATTTTCACAAAAGTTCCAGACCTCTATCTTTATTGAATACAGAGAAAATTATGTCATTATAAAAAATAACATTTTATATTGACAGATTGGAGGATTTTGAAACTCTTATGATACAGTTTTTCAGGAGTAATAACATTATAAAACTTTCTTCATTATTGAAAAAGTTTTTTTTCTCAATATTTAATAAATATATTAATAATATCTTTGTACAAAATAATGTGAATATGATCTTATTATAATATTTATACTAGAAACTGAAAAAAAACTAAATTTACAGATAATTACATTTTAGCTAAACGAATATACTAATTTTTATGTTTATATTCATTAAAAAATCCATGAATAAATATAAAAGTGTACATGACACTTTTACAACCAGCAGAAATACACTTAATGCATTTTTGTGAAAATGGTTTGTTTTGATGTACATCTGGCTCAAATTTTCAAATTTACCAATATACATCTAACACACTAACAAAAATTACATCTAAAATTTTGAACTATACAATTATTTTATATTTTACATTTCAGCCTTTTTAGGTACACTTCTGAAAAATTTAAAGGGGTTAAAATTAGCGTATACAAATGTACATATAAACATAATTTCTCACTAAAAAATACTTTAAAAAATTTACCTGAGAGAAACCCCAAACCAGTTCCCAGCCAGACTACCCAGTGCCGGCTAAACTGGTTTGCCAGGAAAGCCGGACCGAAAGCTCTGACCGGATTTATCCAGATTCTGTCGACAGCCGTCAAAACCGCCGCGTGGCTGATGCCAACAAAAATGGCCGCCTTTGTGCATGAAAAACATCAGGTTTTATATTTTTTATTTGTTTTTAATATTGCTTATATTTTATATGAACTAGCGGCTGTGCCAAAGAATTAAATCTTGAAAAAAATAGCCTAAAACCACCCTGGGACCTTTTTAAAGCTTTTTTATTACTATGTTTTATTATTTTAATGATTAAAAAAATGTTCTATTTGCTTATACTGATATTCCTGGTTTATACAAAGTAAGTGATTATTGACATTGACAACTAAAATGACATGGGGAAAATTGTTTCTGCGCTAGCGAAGCTACTCTAAACTTTTGTGAATACGTCATGTATTCAACTTGGTATGCCAGAAGGCCACCACCATATTTATTAAAGAAAGAAAAAAATTAAAAATGTACAGATCGATGTGTTTTTCTCTCATAATATTTAGTTTCAGGATATTAGTTTTCGCTTTTATTGAACACCTTTGCACTTGTTTAGTGGCAAAAAAGGGGGGGAAGAGGTAGACAAAAAAGATAAAAAGAGAGAGAGAGAGATGGAGAGAGAGAGAAAAGGGGTTTTGAGAATGAATGATGAAGAAAAAGTTTTGCAATTTTATGTAAAAGTGAAAATATTTATATTTATGTGGAAAAATTATTAGATTAATAGAATAGTTTTTAAATATTATACTTTTTAACAAGTAATTTTATTACATTTAGTGCGGAGATTTTTACAAAATAAATCAGAACTGTTTCTTTAGAAACAAAAAAAATATATTTCCCCCGTAGTAATCAAATCTCTTCTATAGTAATATTGACAGACTGACGGACAAAGTAAGTTATAAAGTATAAAAGAAAAATCAGACGGATTAATTGGATTATGTAAAGTAACTTTAATTTAAAAGTATAAAAGAGACAATAAATGAATAAAGAATAGTCGGAAAATATAATAGATAGATAGAAAAATATGTAATAGAGTTCTTGAAATATTTGTGTATAATAAAAATTCCATGGCTAACTTCTCTGTATATAATAAATATGAAAACTCATCAATCATAAAAAATCATATATCTAAGAAAAAAATGCATCACAGAGATAAACTGCAAAAAAGTACAAGGAAGATAGGATTCCTGCCATTTTTAAAATAAAGAATGCTTACTTTGTGATTTACTAGTGACAGTGCCCCTTGCATCTAGGGAATCTATAATAAAACTAAACCATAATATTTCTAATTTGCTATTTCTTATTATTTAAATCACATGAAATTTTGATAACTGATGTATGTTATCCTAACAAAAAAGTAACATGATCTTTACAATATAACTTCTCATAGGTTCTGGAAAGTTTATAGGTAACTATTTTGAGAGATGGTACACAACACACCCTAGAGAAATAAATACCTAAAAATATTTTTAAGTGCCATTAGATGCCTACAGTGTCAAAAAATATATTAAAGTGTTATGACTGGCTTGCTTCAGCTGTTAGCTGTTCTACTGAATGAAAGTTTTCTATAAAAGTGTTTTATGGAGAAGAAAGTAAGTGGCTTTTTTTATAATAAACCTTTTGATTCACTGGCTTCAGTTGTTTTACTGAATGAAAGTTTTTATAAAGATGACCGAAGAAAGTTGTCTGTTTTAACCATTCCCCAATTTGATTGACATATGTGACCTGATGTTTGCCTTGCCTCAGCTGGTGGCTGTTCTACTGAATGAAAGTAAGCTATGGAGATGATAAAAGCAACAATGAATTCTGGTCCCAGGTCACTTAGTGTTGTTATCCCAGGCTTCAACTAAAATTAACAAAGTTGTAATAATTAGTATTTTAAGAAATTCAAAAAAATTATAAAAAGTATTTCCAATGTACTGGCCATTTTCAGATTACTTTTATTTCTAAAGGCGAAGCTTTTCTATAATTTAGGTAGGTCCATCCGTCCATATGTAGCGGATAGCTCTTATCATTAATTTAGGTATGTTAGAATTGTCTCATCGATTATAAATTTGGAGTGATGACTCCTGTAAAGATTAGTTTACAGATCGTAAAAACTCTATATGCAACATTAATAGGTTTTTAGTTCAATTTAAAATATTATCGTATAGTTATTCTATTTTCATAATCTCATTTGATACTGGATTTTTTATTTAAATACATTATATAATTATATATGTCCGATTGAGCTTCGCTTTTATGGATATTGTCATCCAAGTTTTTTATAAAACTTAGTAAACGTAGACCTGCATGAGAAGTACATATTAAACTACATTTAATTTGAGCCAACAAACTTTTTACCAAGTCTTTAAGATCTTGCCCAAGTTTATTTTAAGTTTTAGGATAGACTGGACATGTAACAATTTAGTTGTAAAATTTAAACTATATCAAAATGTAAAATTGTAGAATTTTCGTCGTATTTTTTTTTAAAATTTAAGTAAAGCAATAGCAAAGAACAAAAGAAGTTGCTTTCTATTAGATGCTTTTTTATTGTTTATTCTGGTTAATTATTTAATGTTTTTCCTATGAAAAATGTACATTATAATTATTGGTGTAAAAGTAAGGTCATTATTACATAGTTAAATCAAAAGAGTCCTGTTGTTTACCTGAAGGCCTAGAACACCAGCTGCTGTACCGCAGCCAGAGATTGCGCCTGCGCACTGGGCCCCTATGTACAGAATTGCTCGTACTGGTGATATATCCTATCAACATTCATAATATTCATTTTATCCTTAAAAATTAATGTCAGAAAAAAATAGCAGCTTAATCTAGCTTCAAGTGGCTTATTTCAAGACAATGTATTTTCAAAAATATAAATATCAAAATGATATCTAAAATACAAAGTAGAATGATGTCTATCCGTCTGTCCGTCCGTCCCTTAAGATCGTGGTAACCACTAAACCGATTGGATTCTACTCTTCAGGGAATATACATACTGCTCCAGTGGTGGTTTTAGGCTATTTTCTTGCGGGGTGGGACCTCCCCAAAAACAAAAAATCCCCCTTAATTTTTTAAAAATAATTCTACTCTATTCGAGAAAATTTGCGACCCATTCGCAATTTTTTCGCTGGGTAGATAATAGAAGATGTAATTATTTCGATACTCACATCATTTTTTTAGACACCTACCAAATTTTTTTTGCCTCTTAGGGCAAAGCCCCTAGAGGCTAGGGGCGAAACCGCTAGTAATTTAACAAGGATATAGATATTAAGGAAGATTAAGCTTGACATATCAGTTTATAAAAAGTTAATTGTCAATGTTAGAGTTATTTATGTATATCTCCAAACTGTATTGTGAATCAGAGTTCTGTACAGAAATCTGCTGTTGATTTATCAAATTGGAAGATAGTTAAAATGAATTGTTATGAATTCCTGTAGGCACATTTTACTGAATGATATGGCAGGATTCAAGTGAGAACCAGAGGCGGGCATAAATAGGTAGGTTAGGAACACTAGCCCAAGAAATACTGGAATATTCTAGAAAAATAAAGATTAGAATATATTAAAATAAAGAATAAAAAACAAGAAAGTTAGGAACACTAGCCCAAGAAATACTAGACTAATCCAAAATTTGAATAATATAGCAAATCGAAGAAGGCTAAATAATAGGAAAATCAGCTTTTTCGACTATCAGTTCATTAATTATCAATTTTAGAAAAAGGCTAAATCAATAAAAAAAACTGAAATTTGATGTCAAGAAAGTGCTTTAAGTTTTGGTATTGTACACAAATGGATAAAGAATACGTAGATATTTTGACAAGGAATTTTTGTCTTCAATTTAGGTGGTTAATATAGTCAGATATTGGTCAATTCGTTCCTCCATGGTCAGTGGAGAGAATGGGGGTAAAGTCTTAAAGGGGGGTGTATAGTATTAGCAGCTAGTGTATGTAGGAAATTCACACAATCTCCATGTATTCTATATCCATTGGCACAAAAGCGACAGTGGAGAATAATATAATAATTTTTCTCGTATTCATTCGAATCCGGTGGATAGGAACCGGTTCTCATCCATACGAAAAAACTATGTCTAGCATCGTATTATATCCAGTTTTCTACGAATATAGAAATGTACAATCATAAGATTAAAACCAGTTTTTTTAGCCCCGAGATGCCGAAGGCACGGGCTAAAAAACTGGTTTTAATCTTATAATTGTACATTCTATATCCGCGGAAAGCTGTTTATAATACGATGCGAGAAATAACTATTACCTTCTCTAGTATAGATTCCTGTGCAGAGGCGGCTGAGGATAAAAATAAGAGAAAATAAGTTCCCAAACATTCTGCTATGATGCTCCGCCAAAAGTCAAACCGCCTTAAAAAATGGTTTTGATTTTTGTTTCAGGTTCTTTGGCATAAAAACCTTTGACCTTTGATAAAATTTTGACATTGGTTGGTTCAAAGTAGCAGTGTCAAAACTTTTCAACCAATAATTTTAATCTAAAGAAGGCGAAGTTTTGTTTACCATCAATCACTTCGTCAGGGACAGGTCTTGAACTTTAAGTATGGAATCTATGGTCTGATATTTCTAAAACTTTGCCAGACGTCCTTTATTACATTAACTTGTTTATCAGACTATTAGCGGCTACGCCCCCTAGAGGCCTCTAGGGGCACTTAAGGTAATGGATGAGACTGAGTAGTCGACCCCCCAATTGAATTTAAGTTTTGAAATTGGGGAAGGTCACATTTTCTTGGACCGACTTCTTTAGAAAGAGATTGGTGGTACTATCCCCCGTAATAGTTTTAAACTTTTCCTGGTAATAATATGAGAAGTTACATTGTAAAGGAGAATCATATCGGTTCAGTGGTTAGCGAGATCCTTCGGTACACACAGACATACATCTTGTTACTTTTATATTAGGATTATTATTTTTGTTTAAAACATTATAAGTCAAGCTACTCTACAAATATTAAACTTTTCTGTCATATCCTAACTTATCAGAATGGAAGAAAGTAGCTTACCAGTTAAAGTACATCAAAATGACATGTTTCTTTATGAAACAAAACAAAGTGAATCGGGAATATTGTGTTAGACAAACAGACAGAGAGACATCTTACTACTTTTATTAAGAAAAATACCTGAGCTCTTTAACAAAATCTTGTGTCTGTTCCTTCTCCACAGAACTAGAGTCAAGTTCTTTCATTTTTAACCTTGCAAATGTTTATATAATTAACTTAATTTTTTTTGTAAAATTTAATTTTTATTTTTTGGAAAGAGGTATCTTTATCTATAAAACTTTTAATTCCATTGAATAGTCTATTTAAGGAAAGCTTCACGTAGGTCTTATCTATTTTATTTTTATATTTAAGTTTTGGGATGGTTTTGTGCTATTGTTCTGCCATCTTTCACCACTTTTAAATACGATAGGCTAGAGGCAAAGCCGTTATTATCTTTAGAGGTAAGAAAATGACATTTTTTATTTAGATGCGATTATAAAAATTATATTATATATACAGATTTGACCTTACTGTTAAGGGAATCTACATTCAAAGTGTGCAGATGGGGGATATAGGCTGTTGTAAAATTTTTCACCTCCTGGCAAAACCCTGTCAACTCTCCTGATTCCAATGTACTTAAATTACCGATCAACTCTGTTTGACTCGTGGAGCGAGCGAACTTTCACACCCTTATTATAGAGAAGCTTCAATTAAAAAAGTGTACAGTTGATGTGATATAATATATCAAGTTATTATATACCTAGTGTTCATTATGATGGATTTACACACATTTCTTCATTACTGATAACTATAAGATTTTCGTAGATTTTTTTCAGATTAGAATCACATTACAATTTGTGCTCTGGATTCATTGTAACTGTGCTGTGATGTTGGTTTTATTTTTTATCTTTAGAACTGACTGTAAAGTCTGTGCACTTACAACAACGAAACAGCAGAAGTAGTCTGAGGAATAAAAGGCTCTAGTCTTCTGCAAGGTTATTATTAAAGGTTCGATTATTACAGAGCACCCCACTAAATCCCTGTCAAAGCTGTAAGCATTCTATCGTAATAAAATTTCAAGGTTTTTGTGGTCTTTATGGCTTTAATAAAGCGTGGCTGTGACTGACATAACATCAATTTGATAAATCAAGTAAACAATTGTCTTTTCGCTCAAAAACTCAGTCTTCCCCCCCCCCCCCCTAAAAAAATAATGAAGAGGGGGCGAGGTAATTAAACCCCCATCCATGTAAGTTTTACCATGCGGATATATATAAATCTTCTGAGTTCTATTAATAACCTTGTATATTCCATTAGTTAATAAGTAACAGATATGATTGATTGGTTATTTTTCACCATATATCAACAAAAAAGAACTACATTTTCATTGTCACAACATTTTTGTCTGAAAAATAATAAATGTAATAAATTGATTTAATAACTAGGACATCTATTTATATATGTTATTAAGTAGCAAATTAATAACTTTAATATGTGTCTCTAGCTTAAAATCTCGCAAACTGCTGAACCGACTTGGTTTTCTTTTATGGCGAAGCTTCTTCTTGCCCCTAGAAACACCCCTCCCCCCCCAAAAAAACTTCTTGTTTTTAAAACTAAAATGAAGATTGGTGGGTCACATCCCATTCCTTCCTTACCCCCTTAAGGCCTCTAGGGGCGTACTCGCTCAAATAAAAAAATTAAAGCATTGAATTGCGAATAAAAACTTTTCCTAGGTATTATATATTATGATATTACTAAAAGACGACACATAAGATATTGAGTAACTGCCTACCTTAGAACAGCAAGCGTAGATTTAATATTAAAGTTTTGGTGAAAGAAAGATGTTTTATTAAAGATAGTAGATACTGTTTGGAAGAAAAGGAAAATACTTGACTATCAATCATATATTTTAATATTCGAACGTTTCAACAACTAATTTTAATCTACAGAAGGTGTAATTTTGTGTATCATCATTGGGGATGTACATTTATTGGCAATTGTCTGTAAAATCAAGGAGAGGGGAAGGTATTGTTGGTTTACCCACAAAAAGTGGGATTCTACCAAAATTCATGTCGGGCCAAGGTTTGGAAAACAAAACTTTTCTGATTTATTTGTCTGTATCAAAAGTTACAAATCAGCATCACTTTATATTTTATACACATATAAAATTTAGCATTTTAGCATTGAAAAGGTAGATTGATAATGCTTTTTTTACAATAGAGCGTTTAAATGATTTTAATTTAATTAAAACTAAATTGTTGTTTGAATTCAGTCAAGACACTTATTACAATTAGATAACAGGAAAAAAATTTATTAGTATATTTCTACATAGCTGTATTTATCTATTAAATTAGTATGACTATCCACCAATCTACAATTGAAATACATTCATATTGATGATAAACAAAATTACCCTTTCTGTAAGATAAAATTATTGTTTGGAAACTGCTAGTTTGAACCAATGAATCAGGATTTAGTAAAGCACCCAAAGTTTTTAAGTTAACAAATGGTAGAACGTGTCTATTAAACTTTGTGTACCACTATAATGTACAGTCCAATGTACCCTTCCTTCCTGGAGAAACCTTGAAAACGATCCAACCTGTATTTTTACTTTACTGCATCATATCAAATGCTTTGTTAAATTCAAACCTACAAAAAGTGTCCGAAAATAAATATTACGTATTTGTTCCCAATGTTAGAAATCTTTTTAAAGCAAAACAATCTAAAAAAAGTAGAATCATGTCTGCCTACCCGTCTGTCCAGAAAACGCTAATTATCTCTCTCACCGCTGGAACGATTGGGCTCTCCTTTTTGGGATTTTCCATCGAACGATATTGGAAGTGGTGGAGCAGTAAAAATATGAAAACCCAAGCTGATAATGGAATTAAGCTGTTGCTGAATTATTTTATTGTTTGAGTTTACCCCGACTCCTTCTTAGGGCAAAGCCCATAGAGGCTAGAGGCAAAGCTACTAAAGTAGGAAGTAAGAGTCAAAGTTTCTCTACTATTGATTTTATTTATCCTTGTAAATATAAGAAATCAATTTTATTCTATTTTATTGAATGCTAAAACACGAAAAGCATAAAACTAAATTGTTTAACAATACCGTTTCAGCATATATGTACAAATCAGATTTGAATTTGAAATTTAAATAAAATTCAGAAGTTGTAAATCTTATTAAACTTATATAACTGGTGATGTGAAGTTTTATAAATGTTTTCTAGGTATATATTCACACAATTTTTATGCTTTTCTGAAAATCCACAAATAATTGAAAACTTAGCAAAATATCAACCTAACAATAAATTTTTGATTCTCATTACGATATGGCACAAGGTCATAAGCGTAGCAGCTGAATGCTGTACATTTGATCTTGATCATCCTTGAACCTATCTAAATTTTAAATAAGAAAACCTATTTAAATTTTAAATAAGAAAACCTATTTAAATTTTAAATAAGAAAAATTGATTTTGAGTCTGTATTGTATATGTTTCTTAAAATATAACAGATAGCTGAAATTTTTAAAATTTAGTTTTTACAATATTATAAAAACACAGAAGGTTGACATAACTGTGACGTATTACAGAAATGTTAAAAGTATTAATATAAGCTACACATTTTATCTACATTTAACAAACATAATATGTGTCTATCTATTTGTTTATTTACATCTTTTTGTTGTCACTGTTTATGTCTATGTCTGTCTATCTATCTATTATTATATCAATCTATACCCATATTTATCACACTATCCTTCGACTTTTGGTACAGCTGTCCATTTATCCATTTATCCATCCTTCCAACTATCAAACCATATACTATGAATCCATCTAGAATATATTCATCTTCTTATCTATCTATCTATATATCCCACTTTCTATAGTCCACATAGAATAAATAAAAAAAAGATTGTATGTAAAACATCATGTTTCATGAATTAAGCAATCGATAGTTATATACAATTCTTATCTTATAATGATAATTATTTCTATCTATCCTATCTATCTAAACACTAGCGGCTTCGCCCCACAGGCCTCTAGGGGCACTTGAGGAGGGGAGAGATGAAACCCAAAACACATTTTTTAAAATTTAGATTTAAAAAAGTAAAAAAGAAAAATGCGAGAGGGAGGGGGAGGGGCCTTCGGCACCTCATGGCTAACAATCTTATAATTGTGAATATTATATCCGCAGAAAGCTGTTTATAACACGATGCGAGAAATAACTATTATCTATTTTAATTTCTATCTATACATTTATTTATCTACCTATCTATACAACATATATCTATCTATAAAAACCTATAAAGCTAAGAGTCCAATATAAATCTTATTGCTTAGTCTATAAAACCATGATTCGCTTGTTTTGAGTTGGGACATATATGTACACATATTGAAGGAGGGCATCAATATGGATTATGATATCCATAATAAGCAGAGCTTTCCAATTAACAAATGAATAGATACAAACTCTCAAATATATGTAAAAACGTCTACAAATATGATAATTAATAAGGCATTTAATACCAAAAGGTTTAATGAAAATTTTTTTTTTACAAAACATTGCTTAACAACCATTTGAAAGGCCAAAATTTCAACTTTTAAAAGCCAAAGAAATGTTTAAAACGGATTCTTTGTTATTATAATATAGTAGATAATAAAGCCCTATTATAAACAAATTGTTAAAATCCAAATATAAAACTTTCTGGCAAGATTTATAATGATTGGACAATTCTTTCACACACAAATTAATAAAGACTTGAAAGTTCTTGCGTAAAGACCTAAATCATAGAAAGATTCTTTTATAGAAAAGCCAAACTCCTTGTAATTAACAACAAAGTGATATGATTTATTTTAACATGACTGACATACTCTAAATATAGATTACTAAATTATAATTTAAGTATTGACTTCTCCTTTGTACGCCATCCCGACGATAAAAAGCTTGTTTTGTCTATTTTACGATCACTTATACAATGTACTTATATTAAGACCAGAGATTTCCTCTCTCTAACTTTCTTTCATCCTTTCTCAGATTTCTGTATCTCCTTCCTTTTTCAGAATTTTATCCAATAGATTTTTTTTTGCATAAATTATTTTCTCTTTCCCTATTTTTTTCACTCACTCCCTCCCCTTTCTCTCTCTCTCTCTCTCTCTCTCTCTCTCTCTCTCTCTCTCTCTCTCTCTCTCTCTCTCTCTCTCTCTCTCTCTCTCTCTCTCACTACCTTACACTCCCTCTCTTTCTCTCAGGTTACTGCTGAGAAAACAAGCAATACTTTTATCAGTTGCATTGAAGGTCTATAAATCATTCTAATAATCCCCACCTAAGGCATATAATCGGATAAAGGATAAGAAGACCCTGATTTTACAGGGAAAGCTCCATTGAATGTAAATCAATCCTCTAATGGAAAAAATGAACATTTTAGGACGACACATATTTTTTGCAGTTTCGATATCTCTGCTTAATTATTTCTTTTTGTTAATCATAACACTTAAATTGTATTGGAACTGTTCTATCCTTATCTAAAAGTGATTTGCAACAAAATGGAATTACCACTAAACTTTTGAAGTATTTATTTAAAGGTTGCATGGAAACAATCTTGACTTGCTTTTTCACAGGGCTCGGCAGCCGCGCTTCAGCCGCACATAATCATCAGATTTAAATTCGCCTGTCATTTTTTTTGAAATGGTAGATTATCTGTTGAGGAATAGGTTTAGGTCCATCTGAATTTAAAACTCATAATATGAAGATTACACGCAGCTGCCGAGCCCTGCCTTTTCTACTACTTTTTGTAATTATTCTGTTATCTAAACTAAACTTAAATTTAAATAGCTAGGGTAGTCTGAGAGATAAGAAAATGGGCTATAATACAATGTAGAACTCAGTCGCTTCAGTTGTTCTCAAATCTTAAACAAAACCTTACTACTTTTTATAATTGTTAAATTTTCGAATTATTTTTTGTTGAAAATAAAATAAAAAAAACTTGTATAAGTATAAGCAAAAACTTTTGTTTACCTGCATTATAGCAATTTAAAATAAGATAAATGAAGAAAAATGGTTATATTCTGTCTTTTAGATGTAATAATGTAGGGGTAAAATTTTGTTTAATAATGTTTGATACTGTTTTACTTGAAGCTAGCATCTCCGCTTTCCTATTATAAAGTGTTTGTCAGTTAAGATCTAACTAAAAATCAACTAATTGAGTTCTTCAATTATTGGAAGCTTTACATGGGTCCAAGGATAGTTCAAAGATAATTCATTTTTTAATTCTATTAATGTTGACACATTAATTTTAAAGATAACTAAGGTCGGATCATGGAAAGAAAACGAAGTATTGGGTTTCGTCGTATTATCACAGTAGCTTTTCTCCTATTCTAGCACCTTCGGGGGGCTCTGACCCTGCGGGACGAAATTACTAACACTTCAGAGCAATCATTGACAGTTACCTAACCTAACCTAAAATAACCTATCAAAAGCTACGAAAATATGACGAAACACGCTACTCCGTTTTTTCCCCATAGTCAGTAAATCTACCTCTTCTCGGATTATTTCAGGAGTTATAGTTTGAAAGTTTAATGCTTACTTACAAGTTGCACATCCTTTTAAACTTTTTTTCGGTTCAGTGGTTAACAATCTTTCTAGGCATTCTTAAGTATATATAAGGAAGGTTATAAAATAGTAGGACAAGGGCTTTTATAAAGTCAAGACATTGCATTGATGATAAAATTCATAAAAGTGTTCATGTTCGTTTGTTCTCTTATTTGATTTTAAAGCTTCGCTTTAATGGACGTTGTCATCCTTTTAAATTTTTAAATTCAATGGGCTACTAATAACCAATATTGTATTAGATAATCCCGAGCAATCATATTTTGAGATTCTTTATCACTATTCTTGGATGTGATATGAAACAATAAATCAGTCTAAACAAATATATACAAATCTTTTAGTAATACAGGGACAGGACAATTAATGATAAATCATTTCTCCCCCCAATTATCGTGCACTAAATTGTACAAAGGTTGATGTTAGGAAACGTTATTCTTAAGATTATTTTTTCATATTTTACAGGAATTTAAAGGAATAAGACAATGGCCGATAAATCGATGTACATCCTCAATGATTGTACACTAAATTATCCCGTATGTAGATTACTATTAGTGGTTAAAACGTTAGGGACACACAGCTCCATGGACCAACTAATCAAATTAAAGTTCCCGAAGTTGTTAAGACAACGAATAAAAAAAGTTATTTCAAACATTGGGAACCAGTTAAATAAACAGCCCTTGTCCCCTACCTCCCTGTAATGATTATGCAAGTACAACAATATGAATGAATCTAATAGTATTATTTATTACATTAATGGCTCCTAGTTCAAAGCTGTACACTTCTGTAGTATTTAGAGATTCATTATAATAAATGTTTGTTATTAAGTAAGTAATTTAATCTACTTATATATTATATCAACCATATATTTTCTTATCCATAATTCATCCTAAGCTAGGACAATTAACAAAAATGCCTCTATTAGCTTTATTAGAGGTAAGCGAGATGGGGTGGGGTGGTTGTTGAAACAAACTTAAATTTTTGTTTTTAAATCTTGTGTCCTTTAAGATGCTTCCCTTTTTAGGTAAGCCTGTTTGATCCATCGGTTCACTAGCTGTTTAGGCAGACACAAAGTGAAACATTCTAAATCTTTTGTATGGATTTTATAATTTAGAATAAGCCATTTAAAAGCAACAAATCAATAAATAGCTCAAGATTTTAGGATATATTCTTAAGTTGATTTATGACTTAAGCTAAAATATACAAATATTTTCCAGGATCTTTTGTGTTCAGTGGAGCGTTCAGCCAGCAATAATCTATGTAAACATATGGGCAGAGATACCAGGATAGCTGCTATAGTTCAGCTAGTAATAATCTATGTAAACATATGGACAGAGATACCAGGGTAGCTGCTATAGTTCAGCTAGTAATAATCTATGTAAACATATGAACAGAGATACCAGGATAGCTGCTATAGTTCAGCTAGTAATAATCTATGTAAACATATGGACAGAGATACCAGGGTAGCTGCTATAGTTCAGCTAGTAATAATCTATGTAAACATATGAACAGAGATACCAGGGTAGCTGCTATAGTTCAGCTAGTAATAATCTATGTAAACATATGGACAGAGATACCAGGGTAGCTGCTATAGTTCAGCTAGTAATAATCTATGTAAACATATGGACAGAGATACCAGGGTAGCTGCTATAGTTCAGCTAGTAATAATCTATGTAAACATATGGACAGAGATACCAGGGTAGCTGCTATAGTTCAGCTAGTAATAATCTATGTAAACATATGGACAGAGATACCAGGGTAGCTGCTATAGTTCAGCTAGTAATAATCTATGTAAACATATGGACAGAGATACCAGGGTAGCTGCTATAGTTCAGCTAGTAATAATCTATGTAAACATATGGACAGAGATACCAGGGTAGCTGCTATAGTTCAGCTAGTAATAATCTATGTAAACATATGAACAGAGATACCAGGGTAGCTGCTATAGTTCAGCTAGTAATAATCTATGTAAACATATGGACAGAGATACCAGGGTAGCTGCTATAGTTCAGCTAGTAATAATCTATGTAAACATATGGACAGAGATACCAGGGTAGCTGCTATAGTTCAGCTAGTAATAATCTATGTAAACATATGGACAGAGATACCAGGGTAGCTGCTATAGTTCAGCTAGTAATAATCTATGTAAACATATGGACAGAGATACCAGGGTAGCTGCTTTAGTTCAGCTAGTAATAATCTATGTAAACATATGGACAGAGATACCAGGGTAGCTGCTATAGTTCAGCTAGTAATAATCTATGTAAACATATGGACAGAGATACCAGGGTAGCTGTTATAGTACAGCTAGTAATAATCTATGTAAACATATGGACAGAGATACCAGGGTAGCTGCTATAGTTCAGCTAGTAATAATCTATGTAAACATATGGACAGAGATACCAGGGTAGCTGCTATAGTTCAGCTAGTAATAATCTATGTAAACATATGGACAGAGATACCAGGGTAGCTGCTATAGTTCAGCTAGTAATAATCTATGTAAACATATGGACAGAGATACCAGGGTAGCTGCTATAGTTCAGCTAGTAATAATCTATGTAAACATATGGACAGAGATACCAGGGTAGCTGCTTTAGTTCAGCTAGTAATAATCTATGTAAACATATGGACAGAGATACCAGGGTAGCTGCTATAGTTCAGCTAGTAATAATCTATGTAAACATATGGACAGAGATACCAGGGTAGCTGTTATAGTACAGCTAGTAATAATCTATGTAAACATATGGACAGAGATACCAGGGTAGCTGCTATAGTTTAGCTAGTACTATGTAAACATATGAACAGAGATACCAGGGTAGCTGCTATAGTTCAGCTATTAATAATATATGTAAACATATGGACAGAGATACCAGGGCTAGTAGCTGCTATAGTTTAGCTAGTATTAATCTATGTAAACATATGGACATGGATACTAGGGTAGCTGCTATAGTTTAGCTAGTATTAATCTTTGTAAACATATGGACAGGGATACCAGGGTAGTTGCTATAGTTCAGCTAGTAATAATCTATGTAAACATATGGACAGAGATACCAGGGTAGCTGCTATAGTTCAGCTAGTAATAATCTATGTAAACATATGGACAGAGATACCAGGGTAGCTGCTATAGTTCAGCTAGTAATAATCTATGTAAACATATGGACAGAGATACCAGGGTAGTTGCTATAGTTCAGCTAGTAATAATCTATGTAAACATATGGAAAGGGATACCAGGGTAGCTGCTATAATACAGCTAGTAATAATCTATGTAAACATATGGACAGAGATACCAGGGTAGCTACTATAGTTCAGCTAGTAATAATATATGTAAACATATGGACAGGGATACCAGGATAACTGCTATAGTACAGCTAGTAATAATCTATGTAAACATATGGACAGAGATACCAGTGTAGCTGCTATAGTACAGCTAGTAATAATCTATGTAAACATATGGACAGAGATACCAGGGTAGGTGCTATAGTACAGCTAGTAATAATCTATGTAAACATATGGACAGAGATACCAGTGTAGCTGCTATAGTTCAGCTAGTAATAATCTATGTAAATATATGGACAGAGATACTAGGGTAGCTGCTATAGTTTAGCTAGTAATAATCTATGTAAATATATGGATAGAGCGGAGGGTTTTCTTTGCTCGACTAGGCTCTTTGGGGGAACTTTTTATTTAGCATGAATTAATTTGATAAAAAATTGGCATTTGGCAATCCCTTTATATAAGATTATAACTCATGACCTTGAGTAATATATTTTATTGATATATATAATATTTATATAATATATATGTTTGTTATGTAAATATAATATTAAGGTATTAGTTCAGTGGAGAGTCTATTCCCAATATCTTTAAAAACCTCACAAATTGATGATAGAAATGGCCAAGAGATTCACTCATATCATATTTTGTCTTACTTTTAAGTTCAAATAATGGCCCGAATTGGTTGTACTTTTCAGGAAAGCTTTATTAGTCTCTTCGGACAAAATTATTCTAAAAAGAAACCTGTAAACTTTGCTTAATGCCACTTCATGTGAAAAAATATTAGACTTATAGTTATAACCAACCCTTTGATTCATTAAACTTAGTCAGAAGTTGCAATTGTGTGTTATCATATTTCATGGTATTACTCCCAGAAAAAAGAATAATTTCAACGTTTTCCGCCCTTTTTGTAATTATGTTAAAGAGCCAACAAATCTGAAAGTTAATCCTATATTTTATCACTTTACCTTCTGTGGAAAACTGTCTAGCCGTATGGATGTCCAATTTACCATATGTATATGTACAATCATTAAATATACGGCAATATAAGACATATCAATCAAATAGATGGATAGACCTTCACATCACTCAGAGATGGATTAATAAAAAAAGGTTACCATACATCAGTCCAAAGTAGTGAGTATCCCTGTATTAAAGTAACAGGATGTTTTCTGTGTGTGTGTGTGTGTGTGTGTGTGTGTGTATCTTAAGATCTCGTTAACCGCTGAACTAACAAGATTTTCCTTCACAGTGAAGTTTCTCATAGGACAAGGATAGGTTTGTGACTACTTTAGGGGTAATTACCACCGACCTCCCAAGATAAATTGCCCTAGAAAGTAACCCTAATTTTAGTTTTTTACTTTATTCTTATAATCTGTATAAGGGGTATATTGATTCCCCTGGGAGGTATTACCCCTCCAACTTTGAAGCAGAGTCCATAGAAGCAAAAGGCGAGGTCATTAGATTCATAAACAAATTTTAAAAAAAATTTGACAACATCAATAATATGTATAGCTAATTATAAGAATATCTGATAAACTCTTTGAATAATTGTAGAAAAATAAATAGTAAAATCTGAATTTTAAAATATAAATATGAATTTAAATATTTGATATTATTCTATTATTTGTCTATATAACTAGTATAATACAAAAAATGGCATTAAAAAAGTTTTTCTAATTAATAAGAGATCATGGTGGTCGTTTATAAAGATACCACAGAAACTTTTTAAAAGCGAGACTTTCCTATAATAAGGGTAGAACCGCACATCCGTCCTTATTAAACAGATAGCTTTTATAATAAATGTGGGCATTTTGGAATTTTATTATGGATATCAGACTTTGCATGATGATTCTTATAACAGTTTGGGAAGATTTAGAAAGCTTAAAACTCTATATAATCGTTACCAGAAAGTTCGTAATTGAATTTTTAATATGTGGCTTTTTGGGCTTTTGGAAAACAATACATAACAGGCCTCCTCTACCTATGTATATTAAGGATTACAAGAGACAATTAGGTATATTGTTGTATGTAAAGTATCTCTATAATTAAGTCTTAAATGTAAGTATTCCATATTTAATAATTTATGCACGTTAAACATTCTGTAATTGTAAGGAATTTATTTATGTTCTTCCGATTTATTAAGCTTTGCTTTTATGGATTTTGTCATCCTTGTTTATTTAGAGCTATTAACTTATATTAAGTAGGAAAGCTACATTGTAATTTTGTTATTTCTGTTTCAATCTATACATTATATAATAGGCTTATACTTTTCTTACTCCTATTCATTTTGTTATAATTTATAATTTCTTCATTTTTAGTAGCGAAGCTACTCTTTAATAGTTTGTGCCTGTCCTTTTTTATGTTCGTCCGTAATCTTGAAAAAATCCTCTATTGAAGCACTTTTTTTAACATAAATATACTATATGTCATTGTATATTATACATGCTAATTTATAAAAAAAAAATAACTAAGTTATCACTAACATTTTATTAAAAAATTAATTCACATCCAAATAATTATTCAAATTTTTAGAAAATTTATCTTTTATTACTAATTCTTATTTAACATAACCTAAGCTAAAGTAATCATTAAAATTAGGTTTCTTTTATAAAAAATTTGTATTTTTTCATGCAAATTTTTTTTTCATGCTTACGTTCTGTTGAAGAAAATGGCCATAAAAAATACATGATAAAGATTTAATTTAATCTAATTTTGTGATTTTGGCTTTTCTGATAATATCCAGTATATATGACCAATTTATCAAACTATAATTGTGGTAGGGGCCCATAAAATATAATTGGTTTAGTTTCTTCTCTCAATAGATTAGGATTATAACAAGGATGACAACTTACAGTAAACTGCAACTGCGTACATTTATTTAAAACAAGTTGATTTTTAATCCTTTCTGACAACATTTTTTATGTGATATTATTATCCTATTCATATGCCCTGAAACAGTATTCTGTATTTAAGAAGATTTGGACTAAATTTACTTACAATTTTGTTATATATTAATATTCTGCTTGTTTAATTCTGACACTTTACAAGGGATAATGTTCGTTCGTCCTACTTCGCTTTTATGAATGTTGTCAGTCCTTGTCGTTTTTCTTTAGACAGGCGTGTATATTATCAACTGTTATAAAACAAGTAAATAATTAATTACATGACCAGGCTCTAAACCAGTTAATTATTTTTTTATGGCCTTTTTTCCTATTTTATAATTATTTCACAAATGTTTTTTTAGAAATATCAAAAAATAGCAGGACACTTTTAGGCCTTTAATGGTTCACAAACAACTGGTTTATGTTATGGCTCTCAGATCTACCGGTAAATTCTCTGTCACAGACAACGGAGGTAGCGAGAGAGAGAGAGAGAGAGAGAGAGAGAGAAAGAGAGAGAAAGATAGAGAGAGAGAATGAGAGAGAAAAAAAGATAGAGAGAGAGAGAGAACAACGGAGACAGAGACAGGGTAGATTTCGTTTATCGAGGGGAGAGAGCGAGAAATTTGGAGGGAGAAAAAAGAGGTATATATGTATAAGAGAAATAGTTTTATCAGAGAACAGTGAAATTGAGAGAGAGAAAAAAAGTAATATTAAAAAATGAGGGGATAAAAGAGAAGAGGCAGTATAAGTAAAGAGTGAATCAGATAGAAAAAAAGAGTTTAAAAAGAGAAATATTGGAAAAAAGAGAAGAGAAAAAAGATAGATTTGTAGACAAAAATAGATAGAGAAAAGGTAGAGAATTTAAGACTCAGTGATGGTGTCAAAAAAGTTGATTGTAGAAAAATACTTTTCATTCAAAAATTGGACAAGAATAATAAGTTGAAGAAAGATCAACAAGAAAGAAAAGATACATTGAAAGTACAGCAGATTTCAAGTATATTTATAAAAACTTTTTGTTTGTCTGTATGTTCATATTTTACCATCTGTCTGAACATCTGTTAAAGCACCTGTCTGTCTGTCCCTTAAAATTTTTATAGGGAAAAACAAAAATAAAAAAATAAAAATTCCCTTCTTATTCTCATCTTTAATATAAAGTAGAACGATGTCTGTCTGTCTGTCTGTTATTTTGTTTGTACCGAAGGATATCGCTAACCGCTGAACCAATGGGGTTCTCCTTAACAGGGTAGCTTCTATTAGGTCCCGGGAAGGTTTTTAACCATCCCAAGAGAAATCGCCTCTAGAAAAAATTACCCCCCCCCCCCTCCCCCCAAAAATGGGTTTTTGGATTCAACTCCCCCTTCCTCAAGTGCCATAGAGGCCTCTAGGAGAAGTACATAGATTGTTTGTCAATGGAAAGTAAAGACAGACCAACATTGTTTTCTATACTTTAACCAATTATTTGGTTGAAAAAGTTGAAACACATGAAAAACAGGACAGAAAAAAGACAGAGAAAGTGAATTACAGCGTGGCTAAGCTAGATGAGGTATGAGATTGAAGAAGAGAAGAAAATTAGATTATATTGATATATAAGTAAAATATCTTTAAAAGTCAGGGAATAGAAAATAGAAAAAGTCTCATTCTACAGATAGTAAAGAATTTAATCTACAAATACATTGTATTTCTGTAAAATTCATGTACAAATCCTGAAAGAAAAAGGTAGGTTTTCTGCGTGTTTCTCTTTCTCAAATTTTAAGTGAACTCCGGGAAAAATTCTTCGCTTTTTAATTTTAAACTTAATTTTTCTTATCAAAATAATAAATAGCCGAGTATAGAGGCATATCCAAAAGTTTTTATATTAAAAAGAAGGTCACTTTATCTATCTTTCTTTTGAAAACTTAAAAATTGCTGGAATAATTTTGTTCTTCTTTTGAATAAGTTTTATACTAGTCAAGGTTGTTTTAGACTGATTTGCAACAAGGAAATTAGAGGAAATTATATAAAGTTTAAGATTTTCTAGATCATCATTATTTAAAATACATAATTCTGAGAATATCCACATTGTTATTTATTCAGTCTTATTTATTAAAATACACTGAGATGGGAATTTATAAAAAATGCCGCGTTTTTTCGACATTTTTCAGACATTGATTGATTGAACGAAGACAATGGGATTTCAACAGAGTATACAACTTAAGAATTCAACATTTTAAAATTATTATTTTAGCCATTTGTATAATGTCTAATACAATTTAAATCTATTTTTAGATCTGTATTAGACATTATACAAATGGCTAAAATAATAATTTTAAAATTTTCAATTCTTAAGTTGTATACTCTAATAAAATCCTTATTTGATTGTTAAAGATCAATGCCCCGTACGATTTCAACAGAGTATACAACTTAAGAATTCAAAATTTTAAAGTTATTATTTTAGCTATTTGTGTAATGTCTAATACAGCTCTAAAAAGATGCATTAATTAATATGCAGCAAAAATGGATTTAAGATCATTTGTTTTTCTTCTATGAAGGCCGTACCAACAAAAGCGAAATGGTTAAATAAATAGTTTTTTACTCTGTTTAGTCAATCAATCAATCAAGAAACGCAGTATTCATCTTTCAAAAACCCATCTCTGAGTTTGTAGTCTGCAAAGATTTAGGGGGAAAGTTTTGACATTGAATGTTAATCCTTGGGCAAGTCTAGTCTGTGTGTGGGTGGATTTGCAATGCCAGGGTTACAGAAAGGGAATTTTGTTTGAAAATTTTAAAACCATAACTGCATCTAAAAAATTCAAGATTCCAGATATTTGAAGTAAGTAATTACGAAAATGTGTAATAAAGTAAAACTTAATATATAAACTCTTTTTATGAAAGCTTATATATGGTTTTGTAAGGATTAAATCAAAGGTAGGAAAAAATTAAAAGAAGTTTTGGCCCAAGTAAAATAATACCTACCAAACCAATATTTTTCTTTAAAGAAGTTGTATCAACTTTTTCACTTTTTATTTAAGATAGCTAGCCGGCTCTTTTAGTAAGTAGTAGATGTAAAATTTTTCATAGAATTCAGATATGCAATCGGTTTTTTTGTAGACCTCTTATTTTTTAAGTAATTTAAGTTTTTTAAAAAAATAATCAAGTCGGTTTTAAGGTACTAAAACACAACAAAATAAAAGAAGAAAATGGCCAGTATGAACAAAAATAGTAAGATCTTTAATTTGACACCTAACTTTTAAAATTCTGTTAAGTAATTATTGAAAAAATCTATTTTGTTAACCTCGGATTAATCAAAACTTTGAAATCAAAAATGTCCTCTCACAGGCATAAAAAGTATGTGTTCATATATACTTTTAGAATGAGAAAAATAATACGAATCCATTCTAAGCAAAATTGAAAAACTTTTATAAAACTAAAATAAAAAATATAAGTTTATTTTAAGAATCATAATTTTCGGCTTTAAAGGGTTAGCTTGAATAAAACCTGAATAAAACCTAAACAAAAGACAATGCAATGTAGCAGATATTTTTTAAACATAAGAAACAATAATGTATTTTTAACTGCATTGTTTTGAAGTTTATAAACAGACTGGTGCATATTTGTTCATAATTTTTCATTCTTTACATGTTCTGTAATATCACTATATTTATTGTAGTATCTATTGTATATATTGTATAAACGTTCTCCTTTTTTTTTGGCAATTCTATTGGTTAACTTTATAGGTTAAGCTTCGCGATTCGTCAATTTTCGTGATTTGTGATTGGCTAGTTTAGTAGTTACAATTCTTAAAATAAACTTTTTATTTTTTTTATTTTTTATTACAATTTTTTAAAACTTTTTCAATTTCGCTTAGAATGGATTCGTAATATTTTTCTGATTCTAAAGGTATATATGAACCCATATTTTTTATGTCTGTTTGATAAAATATTTAGGTTTAAAGTTTTTATTAAACCGAGATTAAAAAAATTTATTTTTTCAATAATTACTCAACAGAATTTTAAAAGTAAGGTGTCAAATTAAAGATCTTACTATTTTTGTTCATGCTGGCCATTTTCTTCTTTTATTTTGTTGCATTTTAGTACCTTAAAACCGACTTAATTATTTTTTTTTAAAACTTAAATTACTTAAAAAATAAGAGGTCTACAAAAAAACCGATTGCATATCTGAATTCTATGAAAAAAATTACATCTACTACTTACTAAAAGAGCCGGCTAGCTATCTTAAATAAAAAGTGAAAAAGTTGATACACCTTCTTTTAAACAAATGTGAATCTACTATCAAGATATCATGAAACAGAAATCAGTTACAAACATTAAAAAGCGCATAATTATTTTATATTTTAAGATTTTTAAACTAAAATTAAAAGATAGGAAAAGTGAAAATAGGCAAGAATCTTCTATTTGGGCAGGGAAAAGGGAATGGTATTCTGACAAATAATTCTAAAGAAAAATTTTCCCACAACCCCCTTCCCTTTTTCCTCTTATTCTTACCCACCCTACATTAAAAAAAACAAGATATACTCCCATTTAACTTCCAAAGGTTTCGTGATTTTTTTGTAGAATTGATTGTTAGAATAGCTAGGCCTGCTATTAGGGTTCTGAAGTAAATATATGTACATAGTAAGGTAATCATCCATTGAAAAGAAAAGTTATACTATAAAGAAACAGGGACCAGAAATAAATTTTGAAAGTTATGAAAAATATAATATTATTGACAGTATTTTCTCTGATATTTGGGTTGAAATGTTTTTCTCAACATTACAAGCAGAATAAATCTTCTAATCTTATACCTTACACACAATCACATAGAAACATACATCTAGTCCATCTTAACAGGCAATTAGATGAATTAGAATACTAAACACAATATTTAGATATTTTCTAGTATCAGTAAAAGTTTGTGTTAATTTGATAATCAACACAAAACTGAATCTAAATTTTTTTTCTGAAACTAAATTTTAATTTAAAAAATATGAATGATTTCCAACAAATTGTAATGTAAAAGCTTGTAACTAAAAACTCAAGAGAAGGTGTTGGTTAGTCCAGTGGTAATTAACATGATTCTACAGATAATAATATTACAAAATGCATTTTTGTTTTACATTCTTCAGATGTGTTCTTTTTCATATGTACACAACTAGGCTAAATATCTGCATTAAAATATAAAATATATGCTGGTGATGAAAACTCTAACTCTATGCTTCACAAGACAGCTTTCCATTTTAAACTGACAAAGATAGATGATCCATTCTGGATGGTAACATCATTAGCTTCCGATAGAAAATCATACAGATAATTTTCTATACATCTGTAGTTTAACACTAGATTTTTAAGCTTAAGAGATATTTTTTTTGAAAATAGTACCAATTAAGACAATGGTGAGCAAGATTTTAAGCCTCAGTTGGAAAGACTAAAAAAACATATAGGCGTTATTCTACTTTGTAGTACATGTTACAGATAACAAACAGGAATAAATGGTTATAGAACAAACAATCAGTTGTTTGCTTTTACCTGAACCTTTTATATGGATTTAGAAACACTTAAATCACGTTTCAGATATGAAAGTTTTGTAATGAAATCCATGTTTTTACACATAATGTAAAAACAACATAAATATATATTTAATTTAATCTAGGATGAGGCAATATTGTAAAATTTTAGTCAAGGAAAAAAGTAGGATAATTATAGTTTGAGAAATGTTCTAGTATTTGAATATATGAGGTGAGAAAAGGAAGCTGTCTATAACATGATTTATTACATGCAAGTTTTATAGGTAATTAGGGAAAGGCATATTTTTTTTTCTATGTTGACTTGACAGACAAAAAAAAATACAAAAAGTAAAAACAAGTATTAGATGCATGCTAGCAATATCTACATATTATTTACTTCAAGGTTGACTGTCTTTCTGTCTGTTTTTATGTGCAGTGAATAGCTTGAATGATTATTTAAATATTTTCAGGAAAGTTTTGTATTGATTCAGAGTACATTTCTGTAATTTTAGGGGGAAGGGGCCCACCCAGGGGTACTTAACCCCCAAAATAATTTGTTAGGACCAAACTGGTATTAACAAGGGCAACAAATTAATTATTGTGTAGGTTACAGCTGAGGTTATCCCCCAACCATCTCTTGATGCTAGGGGTGAAGTATAAACATTAAATCACACTAAATAAACATGGAACTAAATTGAAATTTTCAACAACTCTGCTCCTGATTGGAGACTTGTATTTGTTCATCTTAGGTAATGCTCACCAGAGAAAGAGATATGAGAAACATTCTAACCTTGAATTAAAATTTTTGCCTGCAGGGAAATCAATATTAAAACGTTTTATAGAATGTAATAATTAACCTTTCAACTCTTAGAATGCATTTATTTAACTTTATTGGGTTAGAAAAAATGCATTTACATTATCTAATATCAAGTAGGTAAAAGAAAAGATACTATTTAAACTGTTGCTGTAACACTAAAATAATTTTGACTTCTAATTTATGTAAGCAATCTCTCTGCATAGTTAATTATTTTAATTTAAAACTAAATTAACAAATACCTAATTAAAAGTAATTGAACATAACAACTAGACAAGAAAATGTGTATAGTGTACTGTATGTATTACTTATGTATGTAGTCTTTGACAAGATTTAGTGTGTTCAATTAGATTACACAGCCAGAAAATTGTTTATTTCCTCAGATTGAATCCTGAATGTTAGAGTACAAGCTACACATGGAAATTCTCCAGCCTTAGGAAATTGATATTCATTTATTCACATGAAATAAACTGTTGGTTTAAATCTATAAATTTAAATAAAGTGATTTTTAAAAACTTTTTGTAATTAATGAAAACCCTGATAATTTCAATTAATTCTACAATGTAAGATTTAAGTATAAATAAAGGTTTTTTGATTTAATGGAAAACTAATATACCTTAAATTTTCCCTTGACAAAAATAATCAATCTTTACACCATATTCATATGTTTTGAAGTTTAGTTTTAGAAAAGGCAATTTAAATAGCTAGCTACAGTGAAGCTTAGTTTTAAATGTTTGTAAAACTTTAAAAATACCTTAAGCAAACTTTATTCCTTTTATTGAATATCAGTATTAAAATTATAGTTCTAATCTAGTCTAGTTTCTCTGTATTCTAAAATGCTATTGCTTTCATCCTCAAGTTTTGCAAAGTTTTGTGATTATAGGAAAAAAACTTGTAAATACTTGGAAGAGAAAAGACAGAGATGAGTTACTTGATCATTTAGATTACTGAGTTATTTATTATCTATTTCATATAACCACTAGTTTGTATTATAAATAACTACCAGCTGCATCCCTAGCATCTAGGGGATCTGCATTCAAAGGGGTAAGAGGGCAGAAAATTATATTTAAAATAGTCTTAAACCATCCTTATGTGAAGCTTACCTTAAAATGGTAACTCAATCATTGCAATAGTTAATCTTTAGCTTCATAAAAACCTTACTACTTTATATAATGGTATAATAACTATACAGTTCTTGAGATGTTTATAATTTGTATCTGTGGAATATTGTTTAAGAAATTGATAAAGAGAAATACTGAGAATAGTTATTTCTTGCATCGTATTATAAACGGCTTTCCGCGGATATAGAATGTACAATTATAAGATAAAAACTAGTTTTTTTTAGCCTCGAGGTGCCAAAGGCACCGGCTAAAAAAACTGGTTTTAATTTTATGATTGTACATTTTTATATTCGTAGAAAGCTGGATATAATACGATGCTAGACATAGTTTTTTCGTATGGATGAGAACCGGTTCCTATCCACCGGATTCGAATGAATACGAGAAAAATGATTCTAAGTGACTGTAATAACTAATGAGTAACAGTTAGACAGATGGACATAAAAACATGTAGTATAGGGATTATAAAGTAGATGCACTTCTAAAAAAATAGTTCTTTTCGTGGCAACGCCCCTTAAGGAGCGATTCGTCGTATTTTCAAAATGGTTATTTTAGGTTAGGTTAGGTTATATTGGGTTAGGTAATTGCCTCGCAGGGTTAGTCAATTGGCCACGCATAGTTAGAGCTCCCCGCTAGAAATAGGAGAAAAGCTACTGTGAAATACGAAGAAACGCTCCTTAAGGGGCGTTGCCACAAAAGAGACTACACCCAAAAAAAATCATAAAAATTGAGAATAAAATAAAATTAAGAAAAAAAATATTCATCTGTTTTAACTTTTTTCATCAATTTATGTGATTTTTGATTATAGATGGACACATAGAAATGTACTTTCTGTTTTATAAATATTTTAATAAAATAGCATCTAATAATTTTACAATTTTAGATTGCTTTCATATCATAACTCTGTAGTTTAGATTGCCATAATCCTCTATAAAATAATATCTATTGGATATGATAGTTTCAGGGGAAAGCTGAGAAGGGTTCTTTGGAAAAAGGGGGGTTTACAAGAATTCAAAGAGATATAGAGAAATAGTGGAGAGAGATGGAGAGAGGTAGAAAGAAATAGAGGGAGAAATGAGAGAAAGCTTAGAAATTGAAATTCCAATATTTACTTTACGTGCTCTTCAAATTTACTTTAATAATAAAACTAACAGCGACCAATTTCAGCTTATAATTGATTTTAATCAAGAGCATACAAGAGCATTGTTTAATCTTATAAAATAAAATTATTTTAGCTGCTTAACAAAATTTATTTTAAAAACTTTTGTTGATAGGGAAAAGGTTTTATGATAATATGACCAACAGACAGAGTAATCTATAATGCAAAGTAGAATGATGTCTGTCCGTCTGTTCGTCCCTTGAGATCTCGGTAACCACTGAACCGATCGGATTCTACTCTTCAGGGAATATACCTACTGGTCCTGTGGTGGTTTTTAGTAGCGAAGCTACTCTATAATTCACAATGTCCGTTCGTCTGCCCGTCTGTCCGTCCGTCCGTCCGTAATTAATGAATTGGGGGAAACGTGATTTTCTCGGCTCCTATAAAAGATAGAGAGCTGAATTTTTTTGACAACATTCCCATCATTAAGGAGCACAATCTATAATACAAAGTAGCTTGATGTCTGTCCGTCTGACCGTCTGTCCGTCTGTCTGTCCGTCTGTCTGTCTGTCCCTTAAGATCTCGGTAACCACTGAACCGATTGGATTCTACTCTTCAGGGAATATACCTACTGGTCCTGTGGTGGTTTTAGGCTATTTTCTTGGGGGGTGGGACATCCCCAACCCCCCCAAAAATAAAAAAAATCCAACCCCCTAAATTTTTTTTTTTACATTTTTTGTAAAATCTCAGTAACTGCTGATCAAATTGGGCTCTACCCTTTTAGGAATATACCTACTGGTCCTCTGGTGGTTTTGGGCTATTTTCTTGGGGGGTGGGACACCCCAACCCCCCAAAAAATAAAAAAATCCCCACTTCCAAAATTTATTTTTTAAATTTTTTTTTACACTAAAACCAGTAATTGGGGTGGGGGAACCCCACTGCAACATGGGGCGAAGCCCCCATGAATCCCCCCCCCCAAAAAAAATCAAAATATTTTTTTTTTAATTTTAATTTTTGTGTATGCGAACAACCTAGGTCTAATTTTTACAAATTGAAATTTTTGTGTATACGGCAAACAACCTGGGTTTAATTTTACCACAGAGTAATTAAACGAAGAATAAATTTTTGAATATTTCTATTAAGGAGGGTTGACTTCCCAAAACTATAAAGGGCGAAGCCCCTAGAGGCTAGGGGCGAAGCCGCTAGTTAACTATAAAACATCAATGGCGGTCGGACTGCTTTTTAGAAGAAAACAACAATTACAGTCAGACTGCCTTTTTGCAGGTTTTGGGCTATTTTTATATTTTTCACATTTTTATGATGCTGTGAGTATTGGTGCAAAAAATATGACGTAACAAAAAAAATTAGCCAATGAGAGGCCGTTATTGACCAATGGCGGCAATGATAGTGGACTCTCATTGGCTAATTTTTTTTGTTACGTCATATTTTTTGCACCAATACTCACAGCATCCATTTTTATCCATATCTTTGGTGTTTATGGTCCAATTTTCAAAACTTTTCAGTTAAAAATATTAAAATTAAATTTTTGGCGTTTTAAGAAAAGAAATAATGGCGGCCAAACTGCCTTTTAGCAGGTTTTTGGCTATTTTTATATGTCTGACATATTTCCCAAATATCTTTGGTATTTTTGCCCAATTTTAAAACTTTTTTGCATTAACAGTTTCAAAATATTTTTTCCCATTGTTATGTGCATCTAGTATGTGTTTCGTGTTTATTTTCATCAATAAATCTATTCTTGATTTTAATAAATACACTTTAAATCTTCGCTACTTATGGATGTTGTCATCCTTGTTTATTCTGTTTTTTGGGGGGGGTGGGACACCTACAACCCCACCAAAAAAACAAAAAATCTCAAGCAGCTCCAGAGGTACCTAATTTTTTTTTTAAAATTATGAAGCCTCTAGCATAATTATATAGTATCTGTGCTATCAAAAGAAAGTTGTTAAATATTCTACAAGAAGATAAAAGTGCACCATCTATCTTATGTAATAGAAAACTTATCTGCTGATTTTTACCTTTAATCAACACAGACAGGCAAAAAATAATGTTTCTACGTTTATAGTCGGTCTTTTTGCCCGCCAGGTAAGCTCTGAGGGTTAATTTAGGCTTTTTAGAATCGTCCAATCGATAATCAGAAATATTGTACGTACATTTAAAAACATTATTGTCACTTTTGAGAAAAAAGTTTTTACAAAATATCATATTAAGTTGACTTTTGTAATTACGATTCCTATGACGATCAGGTACCTTCTTAGGTGCAATGCATCTAAATAATCAAGTCTGAAATATAAGCATAATGTATTTAAGCAATTTTTGAGAGATTTAGATAAATTTTTTATCAGAACGATATCTTGTTTCTTTAATATAAAATAGCAAAGTGGTTACTTAATGCTTGGTTCGTCGGATGTTTTATTTGATTTAGGCTTCACTTTTAGTTTTATCCTTGTTTATTTTTTTTATTGTTTTGCATAATTATTATACTTTTTCTTACTTGTTAAGTAATTTCAATACTTTATTTCAATATATTTGCACTGGCTTGTAGACACCAAGGGCGTCATTGCCATTTTAATCGGGTATGGCACGATAAAAAGGAAAATATAAATTTTGTTAGTTTGATTTACTGTCAAATAGAGATGATTTTTTTTCAATGTTTCATTCTTTTTGAAGACAAAATTTAACATTATTAGATTTTTGGAGAGATTTAATTTATAATTAAATGTCCCTTGTAGTACAAAATGTTTGGGGCAGGTTAGGGGAAGGTGGTGTGAAGCTCAAACAAATTTTCTTTAATTAAATTAATCAGGGCAGTCATGAATTCTTTTAATAAGTCAAATAATCGACATAAGTAATTGAAAATGAATATAGACAAAAGGATGCAAGTTTGAAATATAAAAGAGGGGTGGGTCGACCCTTTTTCCTCTGCACTTACTTGAAATTAAAACGCCAATGCAAGCCAGACAGACTTTTTGGAATAGGGGAAAAAGTAAAGTTCGCTTCTGAGAAAATAAAATATAGACAATGAATTGTGGAAAAAGTTGCAAAGCTTTTATTAAATTAGTCTAAACAATGAAGAATATTTTATACAAGAATGAAAATATTCATTGCTTATGAAGCAAAGTAAAAATATTAAATCTTGTGAATAAAAATAAAAATAAATAAACAACGTTTTTAAAGAATTTTAGCAATATCGAAAATTGATTCTGAACAAAATGAAACACTTGACATTACTTTTAGGCTTTATCGACAAAGATAATAAAATTTAGAATTGGCTGTTTTGATCCCTCAACTACCTCGAAAGACCAATAACAATATTTATTGAAAAAAAAACAATTTTGTAAAATAGGGTAGAGGGATAACAAGTAAAAACAGAAATATATGCATCAATGATACACAGTAGAACTATGTCCATCTGTCTGTCCGTCTGAAACTTAAGATCTTGGTAACCACTGAACCAATTTGGCTTTTTGTAAGTTAGATATGCTCTTGCTAACGAAGTAATGATTTTTCATTTAAAGGGAATATTCATTACGGTGCCGCTGGTTTAAGCTATTTATTTATCATTTGAAATGCCCCCAGAGGCTAGGACAGTAATGCTAGAGACATCTACACAAAAAGATGGGGGAGAAGGGGAGGGGTTCCCTCTTTCACAAGAGGTTTGGCAATCAAACTGTCACGCAACCTCGAGATCTTAGATGACACACATAAATAGAAACATACAACATATTATAAGACCTTAAAGAACGAAAACTGTGAATTAATTGCAGAGAGGTTATGCTCCCCATAAAAATGAAAGTTGTAAACCTATAACTAAATTAAACGGAAAGTTGTTTGTTAATTCTTTTTCGGTTAGCCTCCAGGAATGAGAGGGATCACAAAATAGAATAATGATTTTTTTCTAGGGTTCGTCAACCAAAAATTTATCAGCACTTTTTGGAAAATCGGCGGCCGTTCGTATAACAGAAACTATCGGCTAATCAATCATTTGCTGTTGCTAGTTTTGTTTTAATCTCGCTAACCGCTGAACCTCTTGAATTCTCATTTTTAGTTTTATATCGGTCCTGTGATGGTTCTAGGCTATTTCATTTTTTGAGATGAAGTCTTTGGGTGACTTAAGGAGATTTTCTGTTCACCTCCCTCTACTAAAATGTTTTCATTTGATGCACATGTCATTAAAATAATTTTCCTAGTTTAATTTAAAACTCAATAAAAAAAATTCTAAAATTGTTTAGCAGAATATTAATCCATCTTTCTACTAACAAGAAAAAAACAAAGTTTAGAAGAGTTTGGAACAAAGTTTGTATTGCTTAAATTTATCGGTCTAAAGTCGGTATAGAAATTTGTATAAAAACAACTTTATTAATGTCTTCTGATGTAATGCCCCCTACCAAATCCTGGATAAGAAACCCAGAAAAATTGAATAAATTTCAAACTTAAATAATATTAAACTTTATTATATAGTTACTTTAAAGTATCTTTTACATTTAGATGCCTCTAGAGACACTTAAAAATGCATTATATGACAACGAAAGTCCTCTAGTAAAACTTTAAAATTTATTTGAGTACAAAATATGTTTTACACCGGTGGTGGTCTCTAGTGGAACTATAGTGGGATGGTCCTGCTTAAAACAATTATAGTACAAGTTAGGAATGGTTAAGCAGGATAAAATGGCCGATTCCTTTCATTTTGTATTTTAGGAAGAAATTTAAGATTACAATTTACAATTCAATTAAATAAACAAAAAATTGCAAATATTACACTTTTTCAACTAGGAATAGAACAGAAAGAGGAAGCACAGCAAAACTATAATTCGGGTCTGGCCACAACAGAACTTTAAAATATCTTTTAATATTTCTTTTCTAGGGGCTATTTCACTTGTGAGGATGATTGTGTCCTTCCCAAAAATAGTTAAAACCTTTCTGGGACATATGAGAAGCTACATTTTAAGGGAGAACCATATTGGTCCAGCGGATAGGGATACTCTTTGGGATGCACAGTTCCTGTTACTTTTATGTAAGAATGTAAATAAAGACTTAAAAATATAGTTTCATAAAAGATAAGGATTACATAATTCAAGGAGCATTGATTCCAATGATACAAATATAAAAATTAATGCCAACTTAAAAATTAATTTTTAAATCAACAATTTTGAATATTCAAATTAAATCTTCAGAATTAAGGAAGATTTTTTTCACTTTGTTATTATCTAGTGTTTGAATTTGATGTTAAGAATTGTTCAACAAATGTCAAAAAAAGTTATTTGTAGAAATGTTCAGCAACTAAAAAGATAAAATGAGATTATATAATCTGAAAATGCTTGTTAATAGTTTAAAGATACAAATTTATGTTTATCTTTCGTTTATCTTCAGACAATAGCATTGCAGTTTCCATTTTAATTTAATCTATACCCCACAGAATATTTATGCCAATGGGCTACATATCCGAAAAAAATCCATGAGAATTATATTTAATACCTATATTTGAAACAACTTCTAATATAGGTATAGCATTGCAGACAAACAGAGGGATCTTGTGAGTTATAAAAAGGATGTTCAGTAATTAGCAGAATCTTCCAATGAAAATTAAAGAGTTTATCTCAAACAGAAGCCAAGAGAGTCACGTTTTCAAAAAGACATTTTTAATTACAGAGTAGATTTTCACTAATAAAATAAACAGAGAGGTTAATTTGATAAAATGAGGAAAATGTAACATTTTTTGTTTTACCTTATAAACGTACATATATATGTATTATTAGCTGTGCTAATAACCATAGAGAAAACAAAAGTAAATGCTTTTTTAAATTGAATACAAAGGGGAAGAATGTATCAAGAAATTACAAAGCATCTAAAATTTAAATAAAAACTTTTTACATTTAGAATTGAAATAGGGACTCTTTGATAATGAGTATAGAGTTGGAACAAATTCTAGATTTCTAAATTATCATACAAAATTTTAAGTCAGTATGAAGATTCTAACAGGCTTTTACAGAATGGCGGATCAGTTCAAACTAAAGAAAACCTACGATTTTAAAATATTAACCTTGTTAATTATTCTTATATCCCTTAATATAACACAATTTGTTAACAAATTAGACATTAACATCAGACTAGAGAATTGTTTAGTAATTAATAAAAGGTCTGGCTGATAGTTTAGCATCTGTTTGCCTGCCTGTTGGTTTGTCTGCCAGTCCTACTGCCTGTTTGTTTGTTTACCTGTATGGAGCTGTGGAAATAATGTTTAGATTAATCTTTATTCTCAGGAATAATGGATAAAGCATTTAAAATTACAATAATTTGAAATATTTCTTGACAATACACATCTACGGATTGACAACATTTTTAGAAAGTTTGTTGGCAGCTCTGACTTTTTAAAAAATAGTATAGTATTATAGCTAAGACTTGGAAAGCATTTAAAATGTTCGTCTTTTATTTTTTTTTTCAAAATGGAACAATTTTTTTAATGAGCCGGAAGCTTTACAAATAAAGAAACGCCTAGAAAAGATTCAATTAATTTCTTTATCCTTTATTGTTCTTAGTTTTGTGACAGTTTTCCTTCATATAGTTCAGACTAATATTATCAAAAGTGAGGATTTCTTTTCCCGTATCGCTTTGAAACTGATTATTATCCGGCGAATTAGAACCAGTTCTCAGCCACACTTACAAAAATTATGTCTAGCATCGTATTATATCCAGTTTTCTACGAATATAAAAAATGTACAATCATAAGATTAAAACCAGTTTTAATCTTATAATTGTATACTTTTATTTCCACGGAAAGCTGTTTATATTATGATGCGAAATAACTTATAAGCGTTATAATTTTCAGTAAAAAAGTACGGCTACATATTAAAGCAGCAAAACTGTTTGAAATTATAAACAAAAGATAATAAAATCAGAGGAAAACAAGAAAAGATATACTTGAGAAAGAAAGAGTTAAAGAGAAAGAGTGTGAGTGAGAGAGAGAGAGAAGGGAGAAGAATAAAAGAAAATGTAAAAAAAAGGACAGAAGAATTCATATAGAGTAGATTTGCTAATATGAATATATGGACCTATGACATGAGTAATATATGCCCAGTTCACAAACAACTTTTAGAGGTCAGCCGATTTATTCTGTAGGTCAACCTAAACATTTACAACTAACAAATGCATTTATAAAATCGGTCAATCCCATTTACTGATCCAACTTTTGTTTAGAATCCAATCTGCCAGAACAATGTGAAGAGTACAATGTTTTAGATGATTCAACTAGGAATTTAGATACTAAATACAACTGCTATGATACAAAAGATTGAAACATTTTTCCCCCCAATTTTTTTTTGAACAATTGGTGGGGGTTACCTATAGTTTTCCATTTATGTACAAGTAAAGTACCAAATAACATTTTATTGGTATTTTAATAAATATCTTTATCATCTAAATTAATTAATAATCAGAAATAACTTGCATGGATCTGAACTTTACTGTGATCAAGGTTTCATTTATTTATTTATTTATTATGATTGTTTATTAGCGATGCTTTTTAATTCACTGTATCTGTCCACCTGTCAGTAAGTCCATTCATCCGCAACGCTAGAAGAAAAATTTTATTCATGATTTACTCTAGAATAACTCACTTACTTACTTTGTCAGTTGGTCTGGCAGTTTTGCTCTTTCATTAGAATTATACAATGAAAACGCAATTTATTTATTGTTATCAGAGATAGATTGCTGTAGTAAAGACTTTGCAATTTAATGAGCATCTACTTCATAACTTTATTGACCTGTCAGTAATGTTTTTGAGTACATCAAATTCCCTTTGGAAAATGTGTTTTTATGATCAGCTATTATCATAGAAACAATTTGAAACCTGTATTTCTTTATGAATGTTTGCTCTTTACAAAGGTATTTTATGTAATACTTTTCTAATACTGTTTTATATCAACTACAGCATTTTATATTTTTCCTTTAAATACACAAAAAAACTGTCCATATTTAGATTTTTTAAAAGGAAATATTCAAAGGTTAATACTTTTAAATACACAAAAAAAGACTGTCCTTATTTTGATTATTTAAAAGGAAATATTCAAAGGTTAATACTTTTAACTAAATAAAATGAATATTTCTAACTCAGAAAGCCATGTATTCAGAAGTCCAGACTGGAATGGAATGGGCTGGTACAGGATGTTGTCACCTGCAGGTAAGGTTCATTTTAGATCGAACAAATGACATCTATAATACAAAGTAGAACGATGTCTGTCCGTCTGACCGTCTGTCCGTCTGTCTGTCCGTCTGTCTGTCCGTCTGTCTGTCCGTCTGTCTGTCCGTCTGTCTGTCCGTCTGTCTGTCCGTCTGTCTGTCCGTCTGTCTGTCCGTCTGTCTGTCTGTCCCTTAAGATCTTGGTAACCACAGAACCGATCGGAATCTACGCTTCAGGGAATATACCTACTGGTCCTGTGGTGGTTTTATGCTATTTTCTTGAGGGGTGGGACACCCCCAACCCCCCAAAAATTTTTTTTTTACATTTTTTGTAAAATCTCAGTAACTGCTGATCAAATTGGGCTCTACCCTTCTGGGAATATACCTACTGGTGGTTTTAAGCTATTTTCTTGGGGGGTGGGACACCCCAACCCCCCAAAAAATTAAAAAGTCCCCACTTCCAAAATTTTTAAAATTTTTGTAAACAAAAACCAGTAATTGGGGTGGGGGAACCCCACTGCAACATGGGGCGAAGCCCCCATGAATCCCCCCCTCCCGAAAAAAAAATAAAAATATTTTTTTTTTAATTTAAATTTTTGGGTACATGGCAGATTTACCACTAGCAAAAATACAGTGATATTACTGTAATAAACACAGTGATTTGCTGTCATAAACACAGTTTTACTGTCAAATTCACACCTGCATTTTTAGGGGGTATGGCAAAAATACAGTTATTGAACTGGCATATTCACAGTTTTGCTGTCAATTATACACCTACATATTGACAAAAATACATCTATCAATTTTATACCTACTTATTTATCCATAAAATTTAATACATCTATTACATATAGAAAAATATGTGTATAAACCCATTTCAGTGTTGTAGTAGCATTATACATACCCCTTGATTTACTCCCCTCTTTCTCCCCTTCTCATATCAGATTAAAAGTAGCTACTCACCAATATACATCTGAGCGGTAAAATATTGTTTATATATTGTGAATGTAATTACAAATAAGTTTAGTTTCAATTATGTCTTCGTCTCAGATCTTAAGAGAGAGCGCCATGTTCTGCAAAGTATCAGTGAAGGTCCAAGCAGAGGTCGTGGTCGTGGTCATGGTCGTGGTCGTGGTGTCAGCTCTGTAAGGGGTAGAAAACCATGTCCTTCTTGTAATAAGGAACATTCCAGTTCCTATTTACCACGGCATATTACAATCTGTAACCAGTGCCTGTATCTGTGCCCGTACCTGAAACTGTACCTGAACCTGGACATAGTTCAATTCCGACGTCTACACCTGTACCTATATCACCACTAGATCCTGATGCTGTCATAGAAGAGGGAAGAAATATTTTCTTCTCCTTTGATATAGGTTTTTCTATTAACACTGATTTGAAAATAACTCTTTCTCGATTAGAAGACAAAGTTTTCTCGTTAGAAAGATCAATTTTAGATATCCAACAAGCTAGCCCTAGTTGTCAGCCTATTTGTAGAATTGTTACTCTATCAATAAATTATATATTTATTAAATGTGTTAAATATTTGTCTGTTACCTTCTTTTGAAAAGTTTAGAATTATTGTTGTGTAGATTGATTTAACTATTATTAATAGTTATAGGTTTTAAAAACTTGGTCAAAATATTTATAATTAATATCAATTTAAAAGTAGGTGTATTTTTGTCTTTAAAACTGTGAATTTGACAGCATACTCGAATTTTATGGGTGTGAACTTGACAGTAAAACTGTGTTTATGACAGCAGAAAGATGTAATTTTGACAGTGGATAAAAAAATATTGCCAAAAATACAGCTAAAAACGAAATTGACAAAAACACACCCAATTTTTGTCAAAAACACAGTGGCTGTATTTTTGCTATTTTTGTGTATGCGAACAACCTAGGTTTAATTTTTACGAATTGAAATTTTTGTGTTTACGGCAAACAAATTGGGTTAAATTTGTACAAATCAAAACTTTTGTGCATAAAGCGCACAACCTGGGTTTAATTTTACCACAGAGTAATTAAACAAAGAATAATTTTTTTGAATATTTCTATTAAGAAGGGTTGATTTCCCATAACTATATAGGGCGAAGCCCCTAGAGGCTAGGGGCGAAGCCGCTAGTATTTAGATAATCTAAAACCTCAACTTCCTTTCAAGATTCAATCCCAACCTTTTAAACACATTTGAAATAACTACTACAGCAAATATTTCAATAATTTTAAGTTGTTTGCTTATGATCTCTGCTTTGAAGCACGTCGAAGATTATTATTATTAAAATCCAGGGATCGGAAGCCTCACGTAAGCCGCGTGTAAGCCTCAGTGAAATCGTGATTTTATCACTATAAAATTCAGCTGGATGTATAAAACGGCTCTTTAGCAGACAATCCTTCTTTCTTAATTTTTTTTTTCTGCTCACAAGCAGGTTTAAAACTGAGGCTTATGCGCGGCTTACGTGAGGCTTCCGATCCCTGTTAAAATCAAATTAATTCTTTAACTTAGCCTTTAACTGTTTAACCTAATTCTACAAAAAAATATTTGTTAGCCTTTAACCTCAGTTTATGAACCAAAAATTTAAGTTTGACCATTACAATATAATTGTTAACAACAGTTTATTTATTGTTTGTCTGTTAGGAACTATGATCCCTGAGTCTCCGCCAGGATGGTCCCAATGTGGAACAGCTGCCTCTGGCTGGTTAAACTCTACTCATCCTACCCAGGTACTATCTATCTCCACAATGATGGTCTTAATGTGGAACAGCTGCCTCTGGCTGGTTAAACTCTACTCATCCTTCCCAGGTACTGAATATCTCCAATATAATGGTGCCAATGTGGGACAGCTGGCTCTGGTTAAACTCTACTCATTCTTCCCAGGTACTAAATATCTCCTATAGAATGGTCCCAATGTGGGACAGCTAGCAGTGGCTGGTAAAAATCTTCTCATCCAACTCAGGTAATGTTAATCTCCACCATGATGGTCCCAATGTGGAACAACTGCCGTTGGCTGGTTGAACTTTACTTATCAAACACAGGTAATATCTATTTCAAATAGAATGGTCCGAATGTGGGACAGCTGCCTCTGGCTGGTTAAATTCTACTCATCCTACCAAGGTACTAAATATCTCCAATAGAATGGTCCCAATGTGGGACAGCTGCCTCTGGCTGGTTAAACTCTATTCATCAAACTCAGGTACTATCCATTTCAAGTGTTGATCTTCACCTGGATGGTCCTAATATGGAACAGCTGCCTCTGGATCATTAAACTTATTTCTTCATATAGCTTATCTATCTCGACTATTACAAAGAGCAAAGCTGTACTATTGTATTTTTTTAGTGGTTTTTCACAGGAAGTAAGGGAGGGGACAATGGGCAATTAATTCAATTTAAGAGTTTTTGCTGAAAAGCAATGAAAACCAGATTTATCAAGAAAATTCGACCAAAATTGTAAAGAGATCATGGTAATGTAATTTAGAACAAAATTAGTTCTAAGAAAAAAATCATTTTCTTGAAAATTAAATTACCAATACATCACAATGTAGTAAACATTCAGTAATTAATCACTAGAAAAATCTTGTTTAGAACTTCATCAACCCTTCTCATATATTTTAAACTGCCACCTAAATTCAAGAGGTTCTTAGATTGTTTAATACATAAATATCACAGTAGAGTTTCTATACATGAAATGACATTTTCTTGGGAAAAAATATTTGTTAAAACAAGCCATCAATAACAAATTTTTCTGTCCGCTATAATCAAAACTAACTCAGCTAGTTAGTGGGGCATTAATCTGATACTCTTAAAAATATTCGATCCATTGTCCCCTCCCTTACTCCCTGGGTTTTTATTCTTGACTGTTACTTTATGTCATACAAGAACAATTGGGGTAAAAAACAACTAAAAAATTGGGAGTATATAATAATTTAGATCCATTAGCAAATTCACTCCCCACTCTAAAAAAGATAAATCTTTTAAACATTACATAGCTTAAAGCACTTAATTTTTAATAATAGGGTATTTTTAAAGAATATATTCAATATAATTTGTTATTTGACCTGCCACTCCCTCCCCTCCAATCCAAAAAAATGATGAGGGGTATAACATGTTTGTTATTTAGGAAGGAGAAGAGAAAGATGTGAGAATATGCTTCCAAGGAGGGGCAGAAGACATCTGCTATGACTGGATAGATGCAAAGGTATGTTCCCAGTTCACAAACATCTTTTAGAGGTTGACCGATTTCTTCTGTAGGTCGACCCAAACAAGTTTTATTGATTGATTAGCCATAGTTTCTTAGTGTTTGGACCTAATTATTCATGGAGTAGTTAGAGACACTTTTGTATAGCCACTAGGGCTATCAAGCTCCACGTTCAAGCACATTATGACTTGACCTGCTATCTCATGAGAGCTACTCATTATTACCTCACCCTCGCCGAGTATGGCAGGTGTCCCAAATTAAGTCATCGTAATGAATGATGCTCTCCGCAGAGGAGCTTGGGATAAGGGAAGTACTGATATTATGTACATGACTGTTAAGCATCCAAACTTACTCAATTATCCCCTTCTTACACAACCAGGGGAAGTTGCGTGATTGTTGCGAAGAGAAATTTGAGTCAACACATGGAGAATTGAACTTGAACTCTCACCACCGTAGCACAGTGTGTAACCACTGAGCCACGACGCCCCTTACCCAAACAAGTACAACTAACAAATGCCTTTATAAAATCGGTCAACCTAAAGCTTCTTTAGGTTGACCTAAAATTTCCAGAGGTCGACCTATATATCTTTTGTGAACTAGGCTATGTATTACTTTACCTAGTTGTCAATCAGGTGACTGGTTCGAATCTTAGTCGAAACTATGTTAAACTCATGACATTCCTGTTGTGTTTTAAAATACAATTAAATAGATTACCCGTCCCAGGCTATATTTAAGTTGTTTATTGTTTAATGTTAGTTCTTAATGTATATAACACAGCTTATACCAACAACAAAATTGATTCGAAAAAAAATCATAAAATCTATACATTTGTTTGGAGTTGTCGTTGGGGGTCAACACATCGTAGTATTGACTAACTCTACATCTGCCCCCCAAATATTATTTTAGATTTATTTCACTTGTTGGTTATACCTTATTCCTTATTCAATTATAGGATTTAGGACTTAATTTCATTTAATTTTCAGGTGACCCATTGTGGAGAGTTCTATGTTTATTTGCTGGAAGAAGTTAATATTTGTAATGAAAGATATTGTGCCATGAATCAAGAATAATTTTCTTTTAAGAATATAAGATATTTTAATTTTATTTCCTTTTAACATGCATTGCGTGTTCTATTAAGATTAGCCACCTTGCTATGTTTTGACATTATTTCAATTTTAATCATTAATATAATCCAATTTATAAGTTTTTTTTGGGTTAGCAAAATTGAGAGAGCTAAATATAAGTGATTGGGGCAGTAAAGGAAAAAGAATTATCTGCACTCAAAAACATAAAAATTGGGCACCCCTTTACATACCAAACTGACAGACGGACAGAAAGACAGACACAAATACTTATTCGTTGTTTGCCAAAGGTTATCCCTAAATAAAAGTAACTGGATGCATGTCTCTGTGTATGTGTATGTGTCTGTCAGTCTGTTTAGAAGAATTTCGTTAGCCCCTAAACTAATATGGTTCTTTTTTAGCTTCTCATAGGTCCTAACTAGGTTTATAACTATTTTGGGGAAGGTTAACAACTTAACCTCCTATAAGACATTTCCCCTAAAACCCCCCACAAAAAAATTAAAAGGAGTACTACTCCATCCCACCTTTGGTACCCCTAGAGGCCTGTAGGAGCGTATACACTAGTATTGAATAAAAGAAAACAAAATAAAAAATAATTTAATTGTCTAAAATAATAATATGAGAGATTGAAGATTCAACTATGATATTTGTCTGAATGAAAGCAGGGATATAGAGAGAGCAATCTATAATACAAAGTAGAATGATGTCTGTCCGTCCGTCCGTCCGTCTGTCTGTCCGTCTGAAGCTTAAGTTCTCTGTAACCACTGAACCGATCGGATTCTACTCTTCAGGGTATATACCTATTGGTCCTGCGGTGGTTTTAAGCTATTTTCTTGAGGGGTGGGACACCCCCAACCCCCCCAAAAACAAAAAAAATCCCCCCCCCATTTTTTTTTTTTTTTTTTTTTTACAAATTTTTCAAATTTTATGAATTTACGAATTTTACGAATTTTACGAAATTCGCGAATTTCATCGCAAAATGTTTTCCTGCTGGGTAGGTGCGAAAATTTGTATTCCGTTCTGCTGGGTAAGTAATAGAAGATGTAATTATACCTCTTGGGGCAAAGCCCCTAGAGGCTAGGGGCGAAGCCACTAGTGGATCTATAATTCATTATCTTATTTGTATTAAAGATGGCTTATTAGGGATATTCTAGATACTCCTATAAATCTTTATTTAAAATATTTGTTTAACATTGATTATTTTTTTTTTAATATTTGCACCTGGAATAACTAGAGATATCTATAATACAAAGTAGAACGATGTCTGTCTGTCTGTCTGTCTGTCTGTTTGTTTGTTTGTTTGTTTGTACAGACGGATCTCGCTAACCGCTGAACCGATCGGGTTGTCCTTAACAGGGTAGCTTCTCATAGGTCCCGAGAAGGTTTATAACTATTTTGGGGGATGGGGGAGGGTACCATCAGCCTCCCAAGAGAATTCAGCCATAGAAAAAAGTTACCCCTCAGAATTTTTTAGAAACTAATATTAAAAATAGAGTAGGGGGGGGAATGGGCGACCCTTTTTACTTTTTTTTTTGAATTTTTGGATTCAAGTCTCTCGTCCTCAAGTGCATCTAGAGGCCTCTAGGGGCGAAGCCGCTAGTAATTAACAAATTAAGACTTTAAAATCTAAATTATCGTCCATTGTTTTATTTCTATATTCCTGACGAATGAAAGTCACTAGACTAGAAAACAAGAATATAACGAGGATAAAAATATTTTACGCGAGGAATAATTCTCCCATAATAATTTCTACCACCGAAATCTCCCTTCCGGCCCTCCCTCAACCCCTATTTTATGTACAAAAAAATAATAAAACAAATTTCTAGCCTCTGCAATTGCCTAAAACCCTGCGGGGCCCTAACCCAACTAATGTACTAACCTTGCGGGGTATTCTAACCTTTAATAATACGTTTATGGTCCAAATACGATACAAGGGAAATAGCTTACTAAAATAATTAGTAGATTGAATATTAAAATATTTTCAAAATCAAAATTTCTTCTCCTTTCTGCTTGAGGCTTTAGAAGCATTTATAAAGTAATTTTCAGTATGGCTTGAAACCGATTGATATCTGGTGGATTAGAACCGGTTCTCAGTCTTACTGGAAAATCATATAGCATCGACAATTTTCCATAAATATTAAAGTAAATAGGATTAGTACCAGTTTTACTAGCCTGAAAAGCTGTCTATAATGCGATGCGATGAATAACTTTAAAGAGTAGCTTTACCCCCGAAAGGAAAACCAAACAAACAACGCATTATATGATTATTTTTGATGAATATAAACGGTGCATTGGTTCAGGGAAAAGATCAGGGATAAGGGATAGGAAACCTGGCCATAAATTAGGTCTCAGCCTGGTTTTGAAAGGGATCATGCAACTTTTACCATTTGCCTAATTTAATGACCTTACTGGCGGACGTCTCATATTGGCTACCGCTCTAGACCAATAGTGTTCTGTGATTTGGGCTTGTTTTGTATCAACCAATCACCAATTGGCGGAAATTTTAGAAGCAGACAATTCTAGAAAAAATAATGATTTGTCTGCTACGAAAAAATAAATATAAATGGTGTTAGATCACATTAGTTTAATTATTAAATCTGCTTAGAGTTAAACATTAAAAAAGAACCATATAGAAAAAACAAAAATAACGGGATTATTTTTTTGGAAAGAAGTTATCTACCAATTTTCATTTGGTAGTTTATAAATTAGATGTTGTATTTTGAATTTAAAAAATTTAATACGGAATTGATACAACACCTCAACCCTATTTTTTGTACAATACAACACAGTACAGATATATCATTACATTATAGTATCCAAAGAACTTGATAGAATGTTACCCAAGTGCATATTTATTTATTTATTTTGAATTTTAATTAGCAATGAAATTTTCAAATAAAATTTTTACTCATGAATAAAAATGCAAATAATACAAACTAAAATCTGTCTGAGAGAAACCCAACGATAGCTTTCTGACAGTTCAAATTACCAAAGTAAAAGATAAAAAAATTTTGGGAGAGAAAAAATGTCATTTTAACAAAAGCCATTAATATATAGGTTTATAAAAAGTTATGTTTTTTACTTTAAACTAGCTACCTGAATTTGATTCTATACTTTATCTACACACACACACACAGCTTTTTCATTAGCGTTTAGGACGAACCACTGCGCCATCCCAAAACTGGTTTATTAGGCCTAGGCTTGAAATAGGCCTGAAATAATATTTTCCTACGTTTCCCATCCCTTATCCCTGGGAAAAGATAGTGGAGATTATTATAATGTTCACTTCCAAGCCTAGGTGCAAATTTTGACCTTTTCGGCTGATAAATTTTGGGAGATGAAAGTATTGTAGAATAATTTACCCATTTAATTATCCCCTTTCACTCATGGAAATATTTAATCAAAGAAGAAGGTTAAATATGATCGGAGCAAAAGAAAATTATCAGGTTATCCTTATCCCTACAGAAAATTTTCTCAGGTCTTCTTTAAGATAGACTGCATAAAAAATGTAAAAAAAAATTCCTATCGCCAAAAGGTTTAATTAAACATGGGTTAATCAAACTGCCTCTAAATAACGGTGAATAGTTCTAGTTTTTTTTAGAGAAGATTGGCGGTTTCCTTCAAAGTTTCTACTATATCACAATCCCCCCCACTTTATTTTGGTCATTTTTGGAGAAAATATATGTATATCTAAATTAGAGTTGGGCCGGATAACCGGATATTGAAGAAGCAAAAAAAAGTTTCTTCACGAACTGGTGTTTTATTGTATAAAATTAAGGTAAAAACTAAGTAATTATTAAATGATCTTTCTTCTAAGCAATTAAAAAGCAGAGATTTTTGTTGTAAAGTATAAAAAATTATATCGCCGGATATCCGGCCCAATCCTAATCTAAATGTAAGAAGTTCAATTTACAAATCTACGAAATGGAGTGTATCATAATTGCAAAATATATATCTTTGATGTTTTAAATCTTTTTATTCAAATTTTAAATTTGAAAATTAATTTACTAAAAGATCCAAAATGAAATTTGATTCAAATAATCCGAATCTAACTAACTAACTCTGAAAAGTAAGGCTCTGCCGCCGCAAGTAAGCTTCAAATATTCGTAGTTTCTTCAGCTATATACATGGACAAAAGTCCTTAAGTAGCACAGCAATAATAAGCTAACAATATAAAGCACAATTAGTCAGAATTATCCTACAACATAAAGAAGTAGCTTTTTTGTCTGTGGCGAAGGATCTCGCTAACCGCTGAACTGATATGGTTTTTCTTATATGAACTTATATTTTTTTTCCTTCCATATGCCTTCGAATATAGAGCCTCTAGTTGCTAGGGGCACAGCCGCTATCAAAACATAAAATAACAATATTTAAAAGTTGTCAAGTGGATAAATGCAAAAGCTACTTTATTCTGAATTATCTTTGGACTGTCTGACCGTTGGACATAGGAGCGCATAGGCGTTTCCTAATCACATATGACCATCGGACAGGCATACCCTAATTATATAGGAGCACCTAAGAAATTCAAAGTTTTGCGGATTTTTGCGGCTGTTAAATCTCTGTAAAAGTTGAAAGGAAAAACTTGTGGAAAAGTTCTGTGAAAAATATTCAATTTATTATTTCCTCTTCAGTCTTTCTTCACTATGTTCTACATTCAAGATTGTAAGAAAAGGCAAAAAAGGGAAGACTTAAAATAAGTTTCTAGTTTGTTTGTCCGTTTAGATCTTGCTAACCACTGAACCAATAGATTTCTTGGATCATGGAAAGAAAACAAAGTTTCATCGTATTTTCATAATAGCTATTGATAGGTTATTTCGGGTTGGGTTAGGTTAGATATATGTAAACGATTGCCCCAAAGGGTAAGAGCTCCCTGTTGGGACTAGAAATAGGAGCAAAGCTACAGCGAAAATGCGACGAAACCCGCTTAGGACTTGATTATAGAGTTGCTTTTCTTATAACATTATACTTTGTTGTCCCAGGAATCAATATACCAAAAATCAGACCAATCGGATGATTAGATCACATAAAAATTTGTCATTAAAAAAGTAAAAAAGTCAACATGCTTAAAATGGACGTACGGACATTCTGGTAATGATTAGAGAGTTGCTACGCTTTCTAAATCGTACCTAACTACTAAAGGAATCACCATGCAAAGTTTGAAATCGATAGGACAATTCTAACATGCTTAAATTAACGAAAAAAAACTATCCGTCACGGACGTACGGACGGACTGACCATAATTATAAAAAAACTTCGCTTTAAAAGAAAAGAATATTATGTAAAAGACAGTAAGATAGCTTGAAAGACATTTATATAGGGTGAAAAAGAAAATAACAGTAAAACCTCCTAATTTACTAAGTTACAGAGATAGTAAAGATAAAATTAGATTTTAAAGTAGAATAATTCTACACTGTAGAATTAATTTAGAAAGCTGAATTGACGTCTATGTAACTATGATTGAATTTGATTTGTCCTAAAACAAACTCTCTTATAAAAGGCCCGTAAATAAACAAATCATTTTCATGTTCCCCACTATGTACTGTAAGAAAAGAAACAAATCTAAAAATATTTGTTAACAGTGTACTGTGGAGTAGAAGTACGGAAGTATGATAATTCTTGAATAATTTGGAGAGCAAATTTAGGTAATAATTGTAATTTGTATATTTTAACAAGGATTATGACTTCCATATGAGCAAAGCTTAAGAATAGTTCAAAGCATAAATAGTTTAAACAAAACTAACTTACTAAGATAACCAACACAGACTTTGGAAAAACTGTCGGACGGATTTTTAAATTTCAGCCTGTGTGCAAAGTTATTCAAGAAATAAAATTCAATTTTGAATTAGGTCCTTGTGTATTCTCGCCATATTGGGTTTGATTGTTAAATTGATTCACTGTTAGTAGATTTTGCCTTAATTTTTGGAAGATTTTTTTTGAAAGATTTAAAAGTTTTTTTTTTAAATAGGAGGTTTTACTTAAGAGATGTCTCTTTATTACCTTTGTCATTTAGGACGTTTGTCCTATAAGACATTTGTCCTTTAGGACGTTTGTCCCTTTAGGACGTTTGTCCCTTTAGGAGGTTTGTCGGTGTGACATATATACTACTTTTGCCTAATAGGGCAAGGTTGAATTTCAGAGAACTTTAATGTAGGTTTTGAATATTTTTTGACCTCAAAATTTACAGATCATTACAGCTAACTGTGAATCCACTTTTGTCTTGTATATTCGATTCTGTTAGCTAAAACGTAAGGCACCAGATCTGCTAAGAAGTATAATTAAAAAGGAAAATCATATATGAGAGAATGGAAAGCAAGAAGGGATGTAATACTTAGAAGTTATAGAGATGCTTTGCAACTGAATATCTAGGGTAAAATTAAACACACAATAATTTTAGGTTATATGTCCTAGTAATAGAAAAAGATTTGGGTTAATTTTTTCTCTCATATTCATTCGAAACCGGTGGATTAGAACCGGTTTTCATCAATACGAAAAAACTATATCTAGCATCCTATTATATCTAGTTTTCTAGGAATATAGAAATGTACAACCATAAAATTAAAACCAGTAGACCGTGTCTAACCTGTATATAATACGATGCGAGAAATAACTATTATTAAACTTTAATATTTAATTCATGTTGTATCCTATCATATAAAGTAGTTTGTCTGTAGCAAAGGATCTCACTAACTACTGAACCAATATGGTTCCTCTTTACATTAAATCTTCTTATAGGTTCTAGAAGGGTTTATAATTAATATGGGGGAGGTTATTTCAACCCTCCAAATAAGAATTAATCCCCCCACCCTCCAAATATATATTTTTTTCTTTTTCTTTTTAAGACTTAAAATAAAAATTGGGAATTTTTAAAAGCGATATTTGACTTGTAAATTTATGCGCGAAGCGTGCACATTTTATTCATACTTCCCTTAAATTTAAGGTAGTATTTTTATCTAGACACCTCCCTTCTCCTCTTCTCTGAATGAGATTTTATTATTATATCACCTATAACTTCACAATCAAATATAATACAATCAAATTAACATTAAAAATCACTCAACCTTACAACAAATCGGACCAGCCATGGAAAGAAAACGAAGTAACGGTTTTCGTCGTATTTTCACAGTAGCTTTTGATAGTTTATTTTAGGTTAGGTTAGATAAATGTTAATGATTGCCCCGCAGGATTAAGACATTGGCCCCGCAGCGTCATAGCCCCACTCAGGTGCTAGAAATAGGAGAAAAGCTACTGTGAAATACTTCGTTCTCTTTCCAAAAATCTTTAACATGAATATAGGAATCAAAGGCAATATTGCATAAAATCACTAGAAAAAAAATATTTTCTCTTTTGTGTGTTTGTCTTTTTAGGGTTAAATAGTGATCTTTGAACTATATGTACTGCCATTTAGTACAGGTCAGCTGAATTCTTGTTTCCGATTGTGTACATAGCTAGCACCCTCATCCTATCTCAATATTTACTACTAGCTAAAAAAGGTTCAAACTTCCAACAAAAAAGTCAAAATTTGAAAAATTAAAATTTTGAATGTATAATGTATAAATCGTTTATACATTCAAGTTTTTTAGCTAGTAGTAATATTGAGATAGGATAAGGAAACACTGATAAAACTGTGTACACATTTGGAAATTTAAATTCAGCTCATCGATCTTTGAACTATATGCGCTGCCATTCAGAACAGTAAGAAATATATACAGTGTGTCTAATGAGATGTAGATTTTGTGTCAATTTTAATTTGTCCTTTTTATTCTAAAATTCTGCTAATTGTCTATGCAAAAATAAAATTAATTTGAATTGCATAAGCAATGATTATTTTCATACATGAATAATCATACAAATTTTGCGTAATATATTATTGTATAATAACTTTACATTTATTAATAAATACGGATTATTGAAAATCTCTAGCCACTGCAGGGGGCTCTAATCCTGCGGGGGTAATCATTAACATTTTCCTAACATAAAATAACCTATCAAAGGCTGTGAATACTACGAAACCCGCTACTTCGATTTGTTCCCATGATCCAAAAATAGTTTTATTCATAATATTCATATTATAATTTTGTTTTACTTTCTAATACAATATTCGCGTTGTAGATGATTTTTCTAGCTCTTTATTACATTAAAATAGCTTGAACCTGCCCTGGACCAATAATTTAAGCTTAGTGGAAAATTTATGCAACCATTAGTCGAGCAAATTATGAGATTTTATATAAAAGTCTAGCTGCTTTATAATTGCAATCCGATCATAATGGCTGGTATTTCCCTCAAATACCCCATAAATCCATTTTACCTCCGCTCCCCCCCCCCCTTATCCCATTTGAAATAATTTTATATTTTTAATTTTTTTTACCACCCTCCACAAAAAAATGTATAAAAAAGAGTGACCATAAATATTTGTAGAAAATTTTTATAGAAGCTCTAATAACCTTGTTGTCTTTGTTTTACATATTAGAAAATAGAGCATAATGTTGCGTAGGCAGGAAACAAGATCAAAAACGGTCATAAAAGCGTAGATGTATATATTATTTTATACTAGCGGCTACTCCCCTAGATGCTCTGTGGGCAATAGAGGGAGTTGGGCTTGGTTTCAGTTGGACCCACCCTCCATTTTTATTTTAGATACAAAAAGGACCCCTTATCCAAAAAGGTTAAAAACCTTCTAGGATCTGTGAGAAGCTACATTGTAAAGGAGAACCATATCGGTTCAGCGATTAGCGAGATCCTTCGGAACAGACAGAGAGACACAGATCCTGTTACTTTTATAAAAGGATTATGTCAAGAATGTAGATAAAATTATATTTCTTTTCAATATTGTTTGAAATCTGATAAATAAATTTTTTTTTAAATTTCTATTATTGCAATAATGATGTGAGACTTGTATGCCCTAATCAATCCTTCCTATTATCATTCTTTCCTCTCTAATATGATTTATTTATTGCTTATTATCTTTTTTTCTAATTTTTTGTCTTATTTATATGGCCTAAATGAAAACAATGTGTGAATACACATTACTGCATACTTCCTAGTTTTTAGGAAACTGCCATTTGGGAAGAAATTTTTTTTTATAAATTAACCATATCAATAAAATTTGACTGTATATATAAATGTATATAATATTCATTTAATTTATTTATTATTTTGTTGTTTTTTTCTATGTATGTACACCTAAGAATAATAAATCTAATCTAATCTAATCTAAAAGGATAATTTAACTTACATAGAAATAATGAATAATTTTTCAAGAGTGTCTCTCATTTATTTTTGTTGTCCTCCTCACCCTCCTGGGAGTGAGTGAAGCGGATAATTATAAAGATGCTACGCAGGCATAAAAATATACGTTTTAATCTGCCAAAAAAGATAGATAAATGCCTTACAAATGAGCTCCTCTTACTTATGTAGTCCTATCCGGCTTAGACTGACTTGAGTAGTGACCTGGGTCAAACTTTCTTTCAACTGCCTAATTTCTTCTTTCCGCCTACACACACACTTGAGGCAAGAAAAAATCTACGAATTTTGTTATTCACCCTGTGTGGGACCTGAATTTTCATTATTTATATTATTAAATTTTTTTGGTAATATTCTATAAAATTGCTTCTTTAAAATTTATTTTCCAATTTATTTTAAGTTTCATTTTTATAACTATTTTAATTTTGAAATCAAGAAAATGAAAATCCAGGGCCCTAACCATCGTCCACCCCCCATTTAGTACGCTGGCGCTAGTGGAGAGTTCAACGCTGTATGTATGGTAGTCGCTATAGGGGAGAGCTCAGTGCATGTTCGAGTGTGTGTGTACATATATTTAACCTTAGAAAGTGAAATTTTTATCTGTTATATACGTTAAACTATTATATTTTCTTTGTGTTTATAGTTATTTAATACCATAGTTGATTATATTTAAAGTTTAAACATAACAATTCATTTTCTTGTTAAAATTGTTATTAAAACGTATTTTTATTTTTAAAAATCTTGTTTTGGGAGGGTGGAGTAGATTTTATTTTGTCCTTAAAAAGGTTATTTGTCTAAAAGAAACGGTTTTTACTGTGTAACCGCAATTCTCTATTCATAAATTACGAAGCATTATTGAATAATGGTGAATTGTATTTTCTTTTAAACAGAAAAGAGTTTATTTACAAGTTCATTTACATTTTATGGCTGGTTTTATTTTGATACTATTTTTGATTTTGTTTTTTTGGTTCTACTACTGTTTTTAACATATAACACATAACCTTTACGGATTTTACCAGAAACCTACCCCTCTCTTTGCTCAATACCGCAATTTTTTAACCAGGGCTCGGCAGCCATGTTAACTGCAGCCGTTTGCCTTAATTTAGCCACGATAAAGTCGTCCTTTTATAGAGCCAAATTATAGTTATTCTGGTCCCGAGGGGCATAAGGCGTTGGTCAACAAAACTGGTAGTAATGTTTATTTCATTAATCGTGGAAAATTGTCTTTATATGCTTAATTTTGTCATTTTTTGCCAAGTTTGTATAAATAGGATGTATATATGTATTTTCCACGAATATTAAATAAAAATCCTAAAATTATTATTTTTTTTATAGCCAGGGCTTTGGTGTTAATCTTAAACTTTTCATTCTAATATCCGCGGAAAGATGTCTATGCAATAAATAATTGTTCCAGGCTTTCTGTTGGGGTTTGAACAATTTAATTTTAAAAATTTGCAAGTTTATAGGAATAAAAACTAATCTTGTTGAGAGTACTTTTTTATTTAATCCCCTCCCTTTCCCTTAATCGTAAGTGACATGATAGCGTCATTACGTGTCATTTACGCAAATCACGTAAATTCTACGAAAATTTGACCGCCCCGAGCTAAAAAGTTGCGTATTTTCTTTACAAATATAAAAAAGGAAATTCTTTCTTATTTTTTATGATTTATGTCTCTATTGGGATTATTTTTAAAAGCGAAGCTTTTCTATAATTAAGGTCGGTCCGTCTGTCCGTAACGGATAGCTTTTTTCGTTAATTTAGGCATGTTAGAAATAGAATTGTCCTATCGATTTCAAATTTTGCATGGTGATTCCTTTAGTAGTTAGGTACGATTTAGAAAGCGTAGCAACTCTATAATCATTACCAAAATTTCCATACGTCCATTTTAAACATGTTGATTTTTTTTACTTTTTTAACAACAAAGGGGGGAGGCGGATGTGCCACTTTTTGAAACCAAAACTAAGTCAAAGGAACTCTACTAAAAAAAGTTACAGGTCTGAGGTTTTGCATGGCAGTTGCTTAATAGGGGTACAATATGGAACTGTGAAGAAACGGCGGCGCAACCGCCGAAAACCGCCGAGAAAAGGCAAAAAAAAATCGGCGGGAAACGCCGGTTTTCGGCGGTTGCGCCGCCGTTTCTTCACAGTTCCATATTGTAACCCTATAAAGCAACTGCCATGCAAAATCTCAGAACTGTAACTCTTTTTTTATATGACTTCCTTTGTTGACTTTTGGTTTTGGTTTCAAAAAGTGGCACATCCGCCTCCCCCCTTTGTATGTGATCTAATCATCCGATTGATCTGATTTTTGGTATATTGATTCCTGGGACTACAAAGTATAATGTAAGTCTATAATCAAGTCCTAAATATGTAAGTATGTCCATAAACATTATCCTGTATAAAGCCGTTTTTCAACAAATTTACTTACAATTTTGCTTCGAATCTTATACATTTATATTCTGGTTATTCAGTTCTGACACTATATAAGTGTTAATGTCCGTTTGTCCTACCGTTTCAGTGCTTCGCTTTTATGGATGTTGTTATCCTTGTTGTTACTGTAATTTTTAAGCTTGGAGTGTCCTCTAACCGTGTAAAGAACTATATGGTGAAAGTTTGTATACAAATTTTCTGGTAAAAACTGATAAAATCATAACAATTAAAACAAATTGGTGTCTGGAATTTTGTTTAGGCACTCGGGTTTGTAAAATATTGCTGAAAAACAAGGATGACAACATCCATAAAAGCGAAGCACTGAAACGGTAGGACAAACGGACATTAACACTTGTATAGTGTCTAAACTGAATAATCAGAATATAAAAGTATAAGAGTCGAAGCAAAAGTGTAAGTAAATTTTTTGCAAAACTGCTTGATACAGGATAATGTTTATGGACATACTTACATTTTTAGGACTTTATTATAGAGTTGCTTCGCTTATAAAATTGTTCTTTGTTTTCCCAGGAATCAATATACCAAAAAGCAGATCAAACGGATAATTAGATCACATAAAAATTTGTTGTTAAAAAAGTAGAAAAATCAACATGTTTAAAATGGACATACGGACATTCTGGTAATGATTATAGAGTTGCTACGCTTTCCAAATCGTACCTAACTACTACAGGAATCACCATGCAAAGTTTGAAATCGATAGGACAATTCTAACTTGCCTAAATTAACGAATAAAAGCTATTTATCTCGGACGGACGGACGTACGGACGGACGGACCGACCCTAATTATAGAAAAGCTTCGCTTTTAATAATATTGATAAAAATAAATAAATATGACACTAACAGTTTACGAGATATTAGCAGACACACAGTAATAAATTCTGGTAGTGGTACCCGTTAGGATGTATAAGTTGGAAGGAATTTTAATGTTAAAGGGTGATTTGAAATCTGCATCAAATTTTAGGGATTTTTTTTATAAAATTCGTTTTTTGTATAATTCTTTATCTAAAAGCGGAAATACAATTTAAGCTCATAAATTTTGACCAATAGGATAGGTGGATTGGAAACTACCTGCGCTCTAATTGGTTGAATGATGTGCGACACTTAAGCTTAAAAATTGATGCAGATTTCAAATCTCCCTCTAACTTTAAAATTATTTTTAACTTATATATCTTAGTACCCATACCCAATTTTTTATACCTAACATTTTTGTGAAATTAAAATTTTGGTTACTTTAATGAGATCTTGTTTGAATGGTTCAAAAAACAGCGTCTGAACTTAACAACCATTCGTTTAAATCAATAGAATGGATCATTATTTGGGAACTACATCAATTCATTGGCCATTTTCATATCCCACAAGATCCTTTATGTTATAAGACCTAAAATATTTATTCATGAACTGATAATCTCATTAAATTAGGCTTTGTTAATTAGTCGGCTTTGCGCCACATAGGTGGTCTTCAGCAGAGTCCCGAGTAATTTAAAAAAAAGAGATAATAATAAAATACAGTAATACTATGTAACTATTCATTCTCTATAGTGATTCCTTTTTTAAAAAATATTTTGATTTTCAGCATTTATTTTTCTAACTGATACGCTCCTAGAGGCTTAAAGGGACAGTTGAGGGATTGGGGGGGTGGGGGTGGGGGGGGGGGTGATTTACTACTTATCTTAAGAGGGCTTAAGAGGGTGGAGATACCCTTTCCTAAAATAGTTTTAAACCTTACCTGTATCCATAAGAAGCTGCACTGTAAAGGAGAACGATATTGGTTTTGCGGCTATTAAGATTTTTCGCTACAGACATATTATATTTCAGGATAAGTCTATCAACAATGGTCATTAAGTATTAGGATATTCCCCTTTATCCATTCATCCCTGGACGTATTGAGGTGTTTAGGTAATTAGCAATTAGACCACAAAATATAAACCACACATTGTGATATTTAAACTTATTACGTTAAGAGGATTTTAACTGCTTATTTTTTTTTGTAAGCACTGCTGCTATATAACTACTCTGATTAGTAGTACGTTGTATTAGTTGGTACAAATATACAGCTTCTACAAACAATGAAATTAATTCGGAAAATTTGCCCCCCAAATATTATTTTAGATTTATTTCGTTTGTTGGTTATACCTTAATCCTGACAAATATATTTCTAAAGCCGCATTCTAGAAATCTATATTTTACCTTTTAACATGAATCTACTAATATGAATGCATTAATGCCTTTTTACCCATCCTCTTCTAAATAGCCCAAAGCTTGCTCTAAACTAATAAAAAAATCATGAGAACTGTTCAACAATCAGTCCAGCTGTTTATGTTGATCTTATTAAACACACATACATATAGAAAGACATCCTGTTGCTTTAAAATATAAAATTATCACGACAATATTTTCATATTTGCAAAAAAATATTTCATTTCCCATCGAATTTAATTTTTTTCTTCTGCTAATGAAATTCAAACATTTTTATTTCCTAGAATTTGTTGAAAACATATGTAAACAAATTTTAGTTTAATGTTATGATTTGTGTTTGGGTTAATGAACTTAAAAAGAAGTCTGAAATACAATTGCAGTTATGATTGGCCTATTCAGGGTCCATTTTTATGCAGGACATTAAGCTTTTTGTTTATTTTAACAAATATTTTTGAAGGTTTTTTTTTTACTGAAAGATTTATACTTGGTACATTTTGACAAAATACACCTATTAACTCCTAATATCACTTTTAAAAGCAGTATTTTAGTTTTTATTTGTTCATATACTTTTTAAACTATTATACATTTTTGATCTACAAGTTCATTATTTTATGCTAGTCTCTATAATAAAAATTCTGTTTGAAATAACATCCATCAAAATTCCTTTATCTCAAAGAAACTTTGCAAACTATCCTTATACTAAAGTAACAGGATGTTTGTCTGTCTGTGTGTCTGTCTGTGTGTCTGTACCGAAGGATCTCGCTAACCGCTGAACCGATCGGGTTTTCCTTAACAGGGTAGATTCTCATATGTCCTGGGAAGGTTTTTAACTATTTTGGGGGAGGGTACTACCACCCTCCCAAAAGAAATGACAAAAAAATTGAAAATTTTCTTAAAATCTAGGAGACTTCAACGTAACATTAAGAGGTATCCGTAACATAAAGAATTATCGTAGACTTTAACAAACAAAAACATTTAAAGTGCCACTAGAGGCCTCTAGGGGCGTAGCTGCTAGTATTTTATAATTTGCCATAAAGACGTAAAATGAGCCCGGTAGAAAAAATTAGCTTCCGTTTGGTTATTAGAAAATGAGGGGAAGAGGAAAGAAAGGCACACACGCACGCACACACACACACATACACACACACACACACACACACACACACACACACACATACACACACGCCACATACACACACACATACACACAATTTAAGAAAATAGCTCTTTGCCTCTATCATCTGAAGAGGCTCTATCTACATAAAAGCTATAAACCAACACAGAATCTTTGTGAAGCTTTCTTAAAAATGTGAAGCTTTCAGTGGTTAGCAAGACCTTAACTCAAAAAACCTTACTACTTTATATTGAAAGAAGGATTCTTAATATGTATTGTGTGCTAAGCTATTACAAATCTAATGAAATATAGAGAAGGATAAGCCAATGATAGAAAATTAATTGTCATCCTTTCTTCCCAATGATTATCAGAAAAAGGCAGAATTTTAAACATAGTATTGGTGCTTAGATATTTGTCATATTGGTCTGGGGGAATTGTAGGCATTTATTTATGAAGAGGACACAACTTTTTAAGCCCATCTTTTAACAATCATTGGTTTAAAAATTTAACCGACTAAATATTTAGTTTAGAAGGCATTCTTTGCACGCAAGCAAAGAAGGCCCTTAGTTTTTGGAATGCATATTTGTGTGTCTGTCTGTGTTTGTGTGTTTATGCGTGTGTGTTTGTGTGTTTAGAAAGGCGTAGTGACCCAAAGCATATGATGGGGAGGAGGAGGAGCGAAGTTGTTTAGGCGTATGGTTTTTCTGTTTTATAGAAACAGCTAAATTTACAAACATTTTACGTTTTAGGCAATTTTTTTTTTTGAGGAAAATATCTTTTGGACTTCTGTATAAATACTAGTATAGATCTATAATGTAGACTTGCACATTTTAGAGGTTTTGTTCCTGAAAAATACTTTTTTTTTCTTAATAGAAATCGCTACTTTTGTTGCTCCTCTGTTTTACAAAAAAAATCTGTTAATTAAAAAATCTAAAGTTTCTGTTGGTTTAAAGGGGCGCTAAAATGGTTTTCTACTCACCTAACCAGTTTGAATAAGAGTGAAAGGGAGAAAGGTGGGCATGGGTTTAAGAAAAAACTGGGGTATGTGTGAAGGCATATAAAAAAGGGAAAAAGCGACCTATATATTAAACTCTCCTTCTTTTACTTCCTTTTAAGCCATGCATAAAAACATACTTATTTTCATGCCTTTAAATAAACATTCATTAGAAAGGAATTCGTCATTGATACTATAAAATTAAAAAAAAAATCTGTAGGTTTGGTTGTACAAAAGTCCTTAAAGTAGTAAAAATCATACTGAAATGTTATTTTGCTTACTTGGGGGGGGGGGGGGGGGGGTATTTTCCCTTTACCTCTTTTAGCTATGATATATATGTATTTAAATTCTTAACGCCCACTCATAGAAATTTCACTTTTCTTAATTTGTAGGGCTGGTAAAATTTTGATGAATTTGAACATGTAATGTTATGGTTAACTAAAACTTATATACAAGATTTAAAGGGGTTAGAAAGATAGATTTATAATGATTGGAAGGTTAAGTTAAATACCTAAAAGCTTAGAATAAAAAACATTTTTTATGAAAAAAATTAACTAATTCTCTTACTTTCATTTGACAGACATGTAAAAAAAAAACATTTTTGCATTACTAACCTCAATTTATTATCCCAAACCACCATTTCAGTTTAATCTCTATTAGAGCCTGATTAAAATGGTGTAAAATCTGTATTACTCATAAGAATTTCTCTTAATATTTTCTTTTCATTAGAAAAATATTAACAAGATGCATTGGGCGTATTTTTTTAACTAGATTTTTGAAAGGAAAGTTCCTCCATAATTAAGTTTTGTACGTCACAATTTCAATATAAATTATGAATGGACTTGAAAGAGTTGTTTGATTGTTATTAAAAGGTCTTTTTTTTAATGCAACCATCTCGTAATCAATGATTAAATGGCACTTACAGGGTGCGCCACATAAAACCGGACTTTTTTTAAACGGCCATAGCATCAAAACTACTTGACCAATCAGGACCTTTGACCCCACTATAAAAAGCCTAGGTAATGACCTTTTAGCACAAAAAAAATCTTTGGACGAAGATGGGCTTGTACTCCAAGCTGGCCGCGCTTATGTTCAACAAGGCAGATTCTAAATGCGTTGGTGGTATAATATTGATTCTCTTCCTACTTTCACTTGTGAGCAAGAAAACCACAAGCAGGCCCAAAAATGCGGTCCATTCAAAACCTCAAATATATCCTATTTAAAAAATTTGTAATATAGTGCACTAACATTTACATAATAACCTAACTGTGTTAATTAAGAAAGAAAGAAGCCAGTTCAAAATATTTAGATTGTAATTTTTATCGATTAAATGTTATTTGATAAACCTAGCCATCAATTACATATTATTGACATATCATTAAACGAGATGTCTGATGTTTGCTTCGACGTTAAGAGCACCAATGGATTATTCAATTCCACAACAATAACCTTTCATGGTTTCATAACTGCATAAAATACAGCTGAGATTAGCAAAAAAAAATAAGGCCACATACCAAAAATCTAGCTATTTGAAATAAAGAAATAGTAACATTTTTGTAGGAGCACGTTCAAAAACAATATTGCTCAAAGGCAAACTTTTTTACACTGGTAAGTGAGAGGGGGGCGCTTTTTAATGAATGTAATTTTTTATAAAAAAAAATGGCATGTAAGAACTAGAGGTTCTTTTGTCAAATGTTTGTGTTAGGTAAAGACTGTAAGATTAAAATAAGAGCATGTAGTTCAAAAATATATTATCCATTGACTAGGTACCTATCCTTATAAAACATCAAAATTGAATTTTCTCTTAATCCTGTTTCACTTGATGAATTTTCATGTAAATAATGGGTAAATTATAAATTTTAAGTTTGCTCGAGGGTAGAAGATAAAAAAAATCCTCTATATAATAAACTAAAATCGGTTTTTTTAAAATGTCAAAGTTTTATAGTTAAGGAAAATATAAAATAAGTTCAATGAAGTAGATTCTTAATTTTTAATACATGTTTAATTCAAAGTTTTCTTTAACAAAAATTACGAGAAGTTTTTCCGCCAATGATATTATCCTTATACTAAAGTAACAGGATGTCTGTTTGTCTGTGTGTTTTTCTGTGTTTGTACCAAAGGATCTCGCTAACCGCTGAACAGATCGGGTTCTCCTTAACAGGGTAGATTCTTATAGGTCCCGGGAAGGTGATAACTATTTTGGGGAAGGGTACCACCACCCTTCCAAGAGAAATCACAAAAAAGCAAAAAAAAAATTACGTTTCTCGATTTAACAAAGAGAGTTCAACGAAACATAAACGTCAAACGCAACATAGACATATTTAAATATAAAAAAAAACATTTAAAGTCCCACTAGAGGCCTTCTAAATGGTTTAACGCCCTTTGGGTTTCAAATAATATAACAGAGAAAACCTTCCCCTCTTGGGGACAAATTAGGATACAAGGATGACAACATCCATAAGAAGCGAAGAACCAGAAAATTATGGTTAGAAATACGGACAAAGTGATTTAAAGAGCAGATATTTAGTTAACATAAATAAAAAATAAATCTATTTGAAAAAAGTCACGAAATATTTCACTTTGTGTTTTACTAGCGGCTACGCCCCCTAGAAGCCTCTAGAGGCACTATCAAGAGGGGAAAAAGTCGATCTCATCCCATTTTAGATTTGAGTTTCAAAAGAGTTAAAAAATATTTTTTTTTGGTTGAGGGGGGTGAAGACACCCTCTCCAAAAATAGTTTAAAACCTTCCCAGGACCTATAACAAGATTCACTGTAAAGGAGAACAATATCGGTTCAGCGGTTAGCGAGATCCTTCGAGACAGACAAAAGACGCTTACTACTTTATATAATAGGATTGAATACCTACCCTTATAAACCATTAAAATTGAATTTTCTCTTAAGCCTGTTTCACTTGATGAATGTTCATGTAAATAATGGGTAAATTATAAGTTTCAAACTAACAATTTTAATTTGGCTTGAGGTTAGTAGATAAAAAAATTATCTATATAAAAAAAATTCTAAATTTTCAATGCATGTATTATTCTAAATTTTCTTTTTCCTAAACCCTAATAAAAATGAAAAATTACTAGAAGTTATACTGGTACCCAAAGTTTTATTAACACGTTCTCTAATTGCTGGTTTTAAAATGTTTTTATTTTTATCAAATCTTGATTGGTTGGTACAAAATAAAAGTTAAACTTTTAACTTTTCCGCCATTGATATTATCCTTATACTAAAGTAACAGGATGTCTGTCTGTCTGTGTGTTTTTCTGTGTTTGTACCAAAGGATCTCGCTAACCGCTGAACCGATCGGGTACTCCTTATCAGGGTAGATTCTCATAGGTCCCGGGAAGGTTTATAACTATTTTGGGGAAGGGTACCACCACCCTTCCAAGAGAAATCACAAAAAAGCAAAAAAAATAAGTTTCTCGATTTAACAAAGAGAGTTCAACGAAACATAAACGTCAAACGCAACATAGACATATTTAAATATAAAAATAACACATTTAAAGTGCCACTAGAGGCCTCTAGGGGCGTAGACAGGGAAGTATATCAATTAATCGTCCATATTCCTATCCCTTCATTAGATCCCTAGATTTAAGAGACAAAAACACTTATACAGATTCTGCGCATTTTTATCTTTTTCAGTTTTAAAAAATCCTTCAGGGTGGATTTTTTTACTAATATTTCTTCCCACTATGATTATCATTTTATGCTTATTTCAAACTAATTTTACACAACCTACTCTCATAATACCTATAACTCTAGAATTATTTGAAATTAACCTTCTAAATGTTTTAACGCCCTTTGATTTCAAAAAATTCAAATGAGAAAGTGTAAAAATCTTTCAACTCTTGTAGTAGAGGGGCATTAAACATATTACGAGTAAAATTGAAACAAACCTTAAAATTATCAGTTAAATTTCAAAAAACAAAGATGATAACATCAATAAGAAACGAATCACAACAAGATGATGGTTAGAAATACTGACAACGTGATTTATAACGCAGGTTAGTTTAATAGTTACCATTTATAAAGAACTGGCGGCTTCGCCCCTAGCCTCTAGGGGCTTCGCCTTATGAAGTAAGAGGAAGTCAACCCCCCTTTTTTAGAATTTGTTTAAAAAAATAGGCTCTACTACAGGCTGACGCCTTGATGCCTAGCAAAAAAAGGGAGTTGGAGGATTTTTGTTTTTTTGGGGGTTGGGGGTGTCCCACCCCCCAAGAAAATAGCTTAAAACCACCACAGGACCAATAGGTATATACCCTGAAGAGTAGAATCAGATCGGTTCAGTGGTTACCGAGTTTTTAAGGGACAGACGGACGGACGGACAGACAGACAGACATCGTTCTACTTTGTATTATAGATAAATCTTTTGGAAAAAATGCCGAAATCTTTCAAATGTGTTTTTATATGTTTCAATATTTTTTAGCATGATTGACATTCCCATAGATAGACCATGTAAACTATATGCTGGATTGGTATGTTCTTAAACTGTTTTTAAACTATTTTTAAAAGGTATATTAAAAATATACTTTGACATCTGTAGAATCATACTGCAAAGCCAAAAATGAGAACAATTGCCCACATCAATTTTTATTAGGATTTTAAAGTTTATTTTTTACTATGGATTAAATAATTTTTACTGAATCGTGATGTTTCTTCCCTTTGTAGGTAAAATACTCAGCTTTTAGAGTGTCTTGCTTCGTAAATATTGTATGCTAGTATACAGTAAAGTTAGGTCTTTTGATTTTATCTATCAATACTAATTAAAAATTAATTCTTTACAATATATCAATGAATTAACATAAAAATGTTTCATGTTTATTATACATTAAAACACATAAAAATTGGCTGTAAAGGGTTATATAAATTAAGAGGACATCAAATGTTTATGCAATACAACAAATTTATTTTTGTCACATATACAAATATGATAAAAAATAAGATTATTCAAACATATTTTTAAAAATATTTTTAAAAAGTATGTATCTTTTATGAGTAGGGTTTTCATTCTTTTCATTTTTATTAAATAAAATTATTTAACTACGTTTGAAATAAGTCACTTTGTGAAAACACTCTTTCGGAAATTCTAATTTCTAATTGGTTTAAATTCAGCATTATGTTTTTTATTGTATTATGTCAGATTTTTCAATGAAATTAATTGTTTTAGAAAAAAAAATATGTCCATTGAACAGAGTAATGTTTTTTTTATTGTATCAGTATAAAGTGAATTATATAAAATTGTTCACTAAGTTACAATATTACACGAAGTAAAAAAAGACCCTTTGATCTGGTAAAAATGACCAGAGCAACAGTAAAAATTAATTTTTAAATCCCCCAAAAAAAGTTTATTGGGGACTTAATTCAAATTTGGGCTCTGCAGTCTGATTCTAAAGGTGTCCTAGTATATTTTTGACCCCCCATTCAAAAATAGTTTAAAAACAGTTTAAGAAAAATATTGTACTTCTCTCTTGAATAGCAGCCGGGAACATCCCATTTCCTCCATAATGTTACGAATTTACAAACGGAGAGATAAAGTGAATTATAAAGGAACTTTGCTACTTGAATACTTGGAAAGGGTGGGGGGTGTAATTAGAAATATACAGCTTAATTTATGTTAAGCATTCATAATCTTACCCAGTGATCAGTATGTAATGCACAAGTATAAATTCTAGGGAAATTATTTTCTTAGTTGCAATTGAAGATATATGTCTATCTAATATCTAATTTCATTTTATCCATCTGTTAAGATTTTTTTTTCTACTGAATTGTTATATTTGCTAGATCGGCCATATTGTCATTCTTGTTTATATAAGTGATTTTGTAATTTACCAATACACACAAGTAATTCAAGTTCAAAGCTTTAATTAGATGACAAAAAGTTTCAATTTCAATTGACTTGCATATAGCTAAATGCAATTTGCATATTGCTGTTCCTTTTTCAAGGTGTAAGGAATCATACAAAAAAATATGGATACAATTCCTATTTAGTGCCGTGTACAATTCAACTTAATTCGTCCTTTTATCAAACCAGTAATCAGATTCTGGCTTCATGTCGCCTTTTAAAGTTTATCCATCCCATGTAAATTACTATCAGAAAAATTCTTCCCGCTTATTTTTTACAGATTACGAGATGGTTTAATACCCCCACCCCCTTTAATTACTTACCGTAAGAAGTATAAGAAAGAAACATTTCCCTATTCTTGAGTTGAGAAACTATTTTGTCATTGTTAATTTAAATATCTTTGTTTTAAGAGGTTTTCATCATCATGATTGAATTCCTTTGTTTTCTAGATTAAAGTCAAACTGTTTTAACACAAAACAGACATTTAAGGTTTTCAGTTTTAATAAAATTAGAATATACTTTTATTGTTTTACGTCCTTAAAATGTATATTTAAATCCATATGATTTTATTTTTAAGTATGCTTTACTTCGATATTTTGTTAGTTTAAAAAGAAATGGCGGCTGCGCCCCTAGAACCTAGAGCTCTGTATTAAAAGGGATAAAAAAAGAGCAGGAAAATAGCCTAAAACCATCCCAAGACTTAATCTTAAAATAAAATAGCTAAAACCATAATTATACATAGAACTCAATCGGTTCCGTAGTTATCAAAATCTCAAGCTAAAAACAAAAATCCTTACTACTTTAAATAATAGTATTGAGAAATATAAACTAGCTGTGTCTGTTTAGGTGCTATAAAGAAAACAATGGCATAAATATCACGATATTTTACTTGCTCAGATTAAAGGAACTCTAATAAGATCAATAAATTTATAATGTCTTAAAGGGTTTTCGTTCGTCTTTGTGGAGATCCTTCATTTTTAAGAAGTTTTATATAGGTCCTGGGATGGTCTTAGATTGCCTTCTTAGATTTAAGTTCATGGATGGTAAAAGGTTATTGTTTTATTTATTTTACTTTGGATGTTTTCAGGCTAATTTTATGCCAACCTCCAAAATACATAACTTAGCATTGTGGCCTAGAATATTCTGCTAAAGTTCAAAGTTTGAAACCTATATTGCTTAATTTGAATATGTAACTACATGAAGTGGTCTGAATATTTTTGATCCGTTATACCAATCCAGGCATCCCTGATTCTAAGTGTGTTTGTTTTCGGCCTTGTGTCATATACATGCAACTATTTTCAAGTTTTTTTTTTATAACAAGGATAATTATGCGCTAAATTGTATGGGATAGTTTAAAGAAAATACCTTAATTGTCCAATTTTATTTTTTTCGAATATCATTTCCTTGTCAGTAGAACTGGTTTTGGGAAGGAATTAAATCTGGTTTGTGGAGGGTTATTTAATTTTTTCTACATTTTATTTAATCGCCTATGACAAATATAAGAAATCAATTATTTTTTTATAAATAATTGTAAGGAAAATAGTCTTAATACAGTATTCTTTTATAGAAGCTAAGTGTGTTTAAGTTTCCTAAAACTATTTAACAACAGACAAGACTAATACACTTTAAAAAGCTTTAATGCGAATTTATTTTAAGAATAACTTTTTTACCTACTTTATTATTTTCCATCTAATAATATTTAAATTATAATTGCTAATTTGCTCTATGATATCTTCTTTGTCCTTCCATTGCACAGTAGTATACATTTGAGGATATTATTTGCTAGGCGTCTGGAATGGGTTGGTAATCAAATTTAACATCTATCCTTCTATTATATGAAGTAGTAAGGTTTTTATTGTCTGTTTACGGCTATTTTTGAAAAAAATTAAAAAGACTTGGGATGGTTTTTATCATAATATGATAATTAATATACCTAATGTTTTTTTTTTCAGACTTGACACAAAATGTACTAGATGAATTTTTAATTTACCTGTATCAGGCCAGACCAAACTAACCACGTGACTTTATACAACTGGAATTATGAAGAAAAGAAATATGAATCTCAGAGTTGTGATATTAGGTTTAATTGCAGGTAATAAGACACTGATAGGGAGAGAGTTTATAATATAGTAAACAGTTTAGCTAAATTATTTCTATTTTTCAATAAAATATTGCACGTTTTATAATCATAATCAAAAGCTATTTGATTACTTTGTATTACATAATATTAAGAATGAAAATTTTTCGCATATTTGTTTCTTTAAAGATAGCACATCTTTTGTGTTAGCTTCGCTTTTATGGATGTTGTCTTTCTTGTTATAAGGGGGGGGGGGGGTTTAATGCAACCATCTCGTAATCAATGTATAAATGGCACTTAGAATTCGAATTTCGATCTGAAATTTTGCATGAGTAATTTTTGGTAGGTCTATTTTCCCTAAATCGAACAAAAAATTGGAAAAGTAACGGCTAACGGCTGCCGGCTCAGCCGTTTTAAGGTATTTTTAGGGCAAAATTATCGAAAATAACACCAATAAACTTTTTAAAATTTTCTAGTACCAGCTGTTTAACAGCTAGAATCGACTAAAAAAGGCTGATAGAAGCTATAAAATGCCAAGAGTATCATTTTTAGACCGAATAATGTAAAACTATCATTCAAAAAGTTGATTCCTCCATATTTAATGATGGATTTGCCCTGAAAATAGCCAAAAACCGGCTTAACGGCTGAGCCGCCAGCCGTTACTTTTTCCAACTTTTTATTCGATTTAGGGAAAATAGACCTACCAAGGATTACTCATGCAAAATTTCAGATCGAAATTCGAATTCTAAGTGCCATTTATACATTGAATACGAGATGGTTGCATTAAACCCCCCCCCCCCTTTTTTTGTATTTGTTCATTTTTTGTCAATTATAATGATATTTTATTATTACCATTACCTCGTAAGGGCAGGATTCTCCTTAGATTTTAAGTGATCATCTAGAGAATCCAGAGCATCATCCACGTGTAATACTCTAACACACAAGGATATTAGGTTAAGTAACATCCTTCAGACAACCAACCCTTTGATTGCACGACCTTTGTCTGAGAAGTCCTAACTGTGCATAATATAACTATGGATATATAATAATAACATAAAACTATGATATTTTATTAACCTAATATACCTAGTAAAGAGGACTATCCACGAACCAGAGCAAGTGATTCTAAGCATCTTCCAGCATTGACCCATAGTATTTTTTTAGTGAATATAATAGGTTTATGTTTAATATTTGCTTTATCGACTAAAAAGTTAGGTTTCACCATGGTTTTATATGAAAAAAACTTTGAAATGTTAAGCATTGTTTGGTGCAATATCATCGAATGTTTTGATGAGTTCAAACTGTTGTTTAAAAGCTTTGACACAAAATGAATTATTGTGATTAAAAATGTATATTTAGAAAAAGGGTTGGTAACTTGTAAACAGTTTAATTAATGTACTTTTGCAATTTACAACATTTGATGCTTTTCTGCAGTGTTCTTTTATTTTGTCCTTTGAACTCAACAAAGCATTTGATGATATTGCTTTAAAAATTGCTTTATATTCAAAGTTTTTTTCATATAAAACCATGGTGAAACCTAACTTTTTAGTCGATAAAGCAAATATTAAACATAAACCTAGTATATTCACTAAAAAAATACTATGGGTCAATGCTGGAAGATGCTTAGAATCACTTGCTCTGGTTCGTGGATAGTCCTCTTTAGGGTCAGTAGGTATATTTTTGAATTCTAATATCAAAATTTTTAGGTTTAACCTGTAATGTTGAGACCTTCACCATTGGGGCTCCAGATGCTGCCTGTAAACACATGACTCCAGGACATGCACATAAAGAACAGGTATGTTTACTATTAATACTCCAGATGCTGCCTGTAAACACATGACTCCAGGACATGCTCATAAAGAACAGGTATGTTTACTATTAGTACTCCAGATGCTACCTGTAAACATATGACTCCAGGACTAGCACATAAAGAACAGGTATGTTTACTATTAGTACTCCAGATGCTACCTGTAAACACATGACTCTAGGACAAGCACATAAAGAACAGGTATGTTTACTATTAGTTCTCCAGATGCTATCTGTAAACATATGACTCCAGGACATGCACATAAAGAACAGGTATGTTTACTATTAGTACTCCAGAAACTACCTGTAAACACATGACTCCAGGACATGCACATAAAGAACAGGTATGTTTACTATTAGTACTCCAGATATTACCTGTAAACATATGACTCCAGAACATGCACATAAAGAACAGGTATGTTTATTATTAGTACTCCAGATGCTACCTGTAAACACATGACTCCAGGACATGCACATACAGAACAGGTATGTTTACTATTAGTTCTCCAGATGCAACCTGTAAACACATGACTCCAGGACAACCACATAAAAAACAGGTATGTTTACTATTAGTACTCCAGATGCTGCCTGTAAACTAGTGATGGCAATCCGTCAAATTTTTGGGCCGGATTCTTAAAAGAATCCGTCAAAAAAAAGGCGGATTCCTTGCGGATTCCGGATTCTTATTTTTGGCGGATTCCGGATTCTTAGTACTCCAGATGCTACCTGTAAACACATGACCCTAGGACATGCACATAAAGAACAGGTATGTTTACTATTAGTACTCCAGATACTACCTGTAAACACATGACTCTAGGACATGCACACAAAGAACAGGTATGTTTAGTTTTAGTTTCCCATAAAGGGGAATGGGGGGGGGGGCGGATGTGCCATTTTTTTAAACCAAAAGTAAAACGCGCATGATCTCAGCCCATAAAAAAGTTACAGCTCTAAAATTCCGCACAGCAGTTGCTTTTATGGAGAACATTATGGAAGTTTGAAGAAACGGCGGCGGAACCATCGAAAACTGCCGTTTCCCGCCGAAATTTTTTTGCCTTTTTTCGCCAAATTAGACAGTTCTCAATCATCTGAGATAAACTTTTGATGATTTTCTTGGAGCCTGAGTTGATCCATGCATTTACTTACTAAAGCAATTTGTTTCAGACGTCCGAGAGCCCTGCGGAGATTATAGTTGATGTAACTGAAGTAGAACCTGGACAAACCATTGACTTCAAACTAAAGGAAACTATCTAGCTTTTACTTTTACATAAACGTGTTCAGGATATACAGTATGACCCTCGAAAAAGTATCTTTAAGGGTATATAGTCCTTATTTCTTAATGTATCACAAAAAATAGCATATGTCCTTGTTCTCTGTACATTTCCACACAAACATACCTATATAAAATTTTTTTTTTTACCTCCATTAACACCGGAGATTTTTAGAGCTAAAGTTTTGAAAAAGTGACTGAGAAAAATATTTTTTTTTGTTTCCCACTATTTTTGGATGGTTACATTATGTCTTTCTGGTAACTGAAGAATGATAAACAAAGAAAAACATGGTAACTAATTATTTCTTTTTAATCCACCAAAAAATATAAATTTTTAAAGGCAAAAAATACTACTGAATGAATTGATTATTTGCAAATTTCAGGCTATTTACTTACCCTTATTTAAGAAAAGGATTAATTATGACAGTTGCTCCGCCCCTTTTTTTGACATCTCAATCACTAAATAGGGGGTTAATTAAGCATTTTTAGACTAAAAAATCATTATAATGTAATTTTATTTTCCTTATAACTTTTTTGTTATTAAAGTTATGATTATGAAACAAAAACAATATTCCTGCTATATTCATAAAGATTTATTTGTTTTTTTAATCTAAAACAATTTTTCCTCATAAGTAAGTTTTTCAAAATATCATTACACAAGAAAGACTCAAAAATATGTGTAAAAAAAGACCTTAATTTTTTGTTTCATTTTTGTATAAAGTTTCTGCTAGTAACAAAAATAATAGGATTTCTATCTTAATTTTGCCAAAAAAGTCAATTTATGTTAAAAGTTACTTTTTGCTCAGTCACTTTTTCAAAACTTTAGCTCTAAAAATCTCCAGTGATAATGGAGGTAAAATTAATTTTTTTATATATGCTTGTGTGGAAATGTACAGAGAACAAGGACATATGCTATTCTTTATGATACATTAAGAAATAAGGGCTGTATACCCTTAAAGATACTTTTTCGAGGGTCATACTGTATATTATACCACTTCTCTTCCACTTAAAACAATGAACCCCAACCCCATTAATTTAGTGTTTTATGTTAGTTGTTTATTTTGTCTGTTTGGTTAGCAGTGTACTTTACTTTTAGTCAGGTGGACAAAACAGCAGTTGTTGAAATAAATCTGAATAGAGTTACTTCTAAAATGTAGTGCCATCCTAAAAATAATTTTTTTCAAAGTGAAAAAGTTGCATTTATCTTAATTTTTGTAGTATTTTACTACAGATTGCAAATTTTTGCATGGTTGCAAGAATAGTCTAAAAATGACCATTATTTATCCATTTATCAATTTGCATTATCGAGTGTAACTTACGATAAAGCTTGCATAATTCCATATGCAATTTCCTTTTTAATTAAAATGGGTAATTACCATCCTCCTGTTTTCTCCCATTCATATTCCGAATGGTATATCTATACTTTTATATTCTATAATATAAAGTAGTAAGGTTTTTTTGGTTTGTAGCTTAAGATTTCGGTGAATATTGGACCGATTGAGATCCCCATTTTTGATAATCTTTACATATGTCTCAGGATGATTTTAAGCTATTTTTTGTTATATAAAATTCTTTAGAAGGTTATATGTAGTTCTTGTCATCCCTAAGCCTTCGAAAACAATGCCCCTTAATGATATTGGCGCAAACGCTAGTTTTCTAATAAAGCTTTAAAATTATACTTGTTTTCATCTAGGCTCAGCCCCTGCAATTGTTACAGCTGCCAGCTGAGTTGATTTTTTGTGCCTTGTAGATTTTTGTGTTTTGTTATATGCCAAAAACTGTATTTAAAAAAAATCTTTTGCCGTTGGTTTTCTTTACATTGAATACATTATAATATTGGATCTAGAGTGTTATTGGCAATTTTTAGTTTTTGTTGTGGTTCTACATTTGCAATTTTATTTTTTTGCGCCCAGCAATATTGGTTTAAAGAAGCATCATAAAAGTGAATTTTTCATATTTTTATGATAAAGATTTTTTGGATCATGGAAAGAAACCGAAGTAGTGGGTTTCGTTATATTTTCTCAGTAGTTTTTGATAGGTTATTTTTAGGATAGGTAGATATTAATGATTGCCCCGCATGGGCTAGAAATAGAAGAAAAGCTACTGTGAAAATACGACAAAGCCCGCTACTTCGTTTTCTTTTCATGGTCCATTATTTTGTATAACAATGTACAATCTTCTATATAACCTGTTTGTCATAGCTACTAAATGGCTATATCTAATTTAATTAATTATTATTTAGTGGGACCAACTTGTTAAAGATGGGTTGCATTTATATTTTGCTCATATTGTCATCTACATGCCATCTTTGCATAAACCAATTCTACAAAAGTCTAAGTGTATGTATATTTGAAATAATATTTGGTTGTATAATTTTTCAAAAAATTTATTCAAAAGTGAGTTCGAGCTTTATTACCTACTTTTTAGTAGAACTAATCTAACAAAATATTCCACAAAATGCTTTAGAGATTTTTCAAAAGTTACATATATACACATTAAACGTGTCACCGAAATGAAAACAAGAACTATAAGTACATTTTAATTTATGTGATAAATTGAGATAATTCTATTTTAAAGTTAAAAGTAGAATTAACAAATCTCCAATCAGGAATTATATATAATTTATCGGCGAACATAATTTATTTTACAATTTAAGTTTCGCCTACTATGTAACATAAAAGATCCTCATTGTTTAAAGAAAAAAAATTGCACTTAGGAAAAAATTACCTAAAATATTGACACACTTTGTCATAGGATGCACTCAAGAAAATCTCTCTTCTTGAATGAATAAATATTACAGTGTGTTTGGTGGGGTGTGGAAATGGAGGTTGGGAGGGGGGAGGCTGCTTTTCATTCATATTTTTTATGAATATATGATCTTAAGTACACTTCCATGTCTTTGTAAAAAGGCTAAATTGGGTTTTTTCTTCAGTGAAATAAACTAGGGTTTTTGGTAAATTACATGCATAAATTCAAACAAAAAATAGTAAGACTTAAAGCCAGCAGTCCGATTATAATATTATCTGCCTGTAACACTATGGTCTATTTAAGGGGTTTAGTGGAAATTTGGTATAGCTTTAATCAAATTTAAATATTTACACTTCTACCAGTCCAAATTCAATAAAATAAAAAGTTATGAGTAATATATTACATTAGGCAACTTTTTAAAGTTGGTCATGTATAGGTGCGTGCACAGGAATGTGATTGGGGGGTAACCAAAAAGGGGTGATTTTTAAAATAGAATTTTTGTTACTACTCAGTTATTTTTAAAGATAATTGAACCAAATTTTTAACCTGATTCAATTACTACCCTAGATAAACGATTATTAATAAATAATAGGGATTTCCCGCCGAAACCGCCGTCTACCGCCGAATTCCGCCGTGTTATTTGCTACATCATTTGGCTGTTTGGAGTCAATAAAAAAAGTGATATATTTAAATAAAAGTATTATAATACACCTTTTACTATCCACTTACAACTGCTTTTTAATATTTATAATTTATTTAAGAGAGGTTAGGTCGTTTTAAACTCAAAGAAAATGAATATTGAGACTGGATAATCGAGCTTCCCATTAAAGATATTGATTAATTTTTTTTTTGTAAAGTATCTTATGTGTATTTTTCTACTTGTATAGTTTACCATTATAAGTATCTATTTAAATTAAGTACTGTCCCTCAAGGGCCTACAGGGGCCAACACCGCCACCCCCCCCCCCCTTTCTACTACCAAACCAGAAGTTAAAATTGTACTGGTTTTAAAGGTATTATACTGAGTTTAAAAGTAAAAAAGTATTCTCATAACTGACCAAAATATTTTTTTGTATCTATGCCCCCCCTCCCCCCCCCCTCCTATCTAACCAAAAATAAGATAACCATCATAAAATTGATATCAAACTAAATTTAATTCATTTAAGAACAGTAAAGAAAAACCGGTAGACCAAGTAATAGACTAAAACAGTATTTGCCAGCTAAATCATAACATATCTTACAAAAATAAGACAGAAGAAACGAACATACTCTTTGAAATCTTAATGTTCTTAGAGTTTTACAGACAGATGAGGGGTCCGGGGACCAAGTAAACTAAAGAGTAGATGCTTGTTGGTGAGCTGAACCATCACCAAAAAATTAGCTTTTTACAAAATAAACCGGTTAGTAGATCAAATTTTCCCTACAGATATCTTATGTCTGTAAGAGAATTAACAACAGTCCGACGGACCAAATAAATCTTACAGTAGATGGTTGTTTGTAAAAAGATTTTCTTTTAACCGTCTTGAGTCGTAGCAAAGAAATTCACGATGTTTACATATCGATTCATACAGACTGACGGACTTTGCGAATTTGAAAGTAGCTACGCTACTACAAAACTCATTTTTGCACTTTCCTTCTAAGGACTAGAGTTGCAAACACCTTCCCTAAACACTAAAATCAAAAAAGAAATGACCTATATGCTATAAATGTTTTGTTTTTTAAAATCTGCGGGCGGCGGCTTTTATTGCGGGAACTGCGGGTAAGTCGCGGTTTTCCTTTAAAATTATTGTTCCTCTAGTAATTACTGATTAATTTTAAAAAGTTTTACTCAATTATCTTTAATAGTAATGGAATAACAGAGAAATTAAGATTGTTGTTATGGTTTGTAATTCCCCCCCCCCTCAAATTTAGGTTTTACAGGCAATTTTTAGATTAAAAATTTTTAAAGTTGCGCTACCGACCCCACTCTGGAAAGTTCACTTAAAGTTGTATTATATTCTCAAAATTTAGAATCATATATGGTTTGGTATGGGGTCGGTAGCGAAACTAGGAGTAAAATGAGGAAAACTAATTTTTTTTGCTAAATTTTTCAGTAAAAAAATGATGAAAATTTTTTCATAAATTTACTTTCAAAGCATAAAATTAACACTTTTAAGGTAAAATATATAATAAAAATGTTTTTATTTATTGATTTGGTATATATATTTGTAAAGAATATGAACGAAATTAGTTTTTAATAGATATTTATGCAAAAAAAAATTATTTTTCATATCTAGGTAGAAAATAAAAAGTACATTTTTGACCTTCAAAAAATATTGATTTGACCCAACTTTGAAGTAAAAAAAAACTTAGTTTCAAACGTTATTTTTTCTTTTCCTTGTCCATTATGCATGGGCTGGGGTATGTAAATCAATAATATCAAGTTAAAATAAGAAAATTTGATCATGACTTTTTTGCCAAATTTCCACCCTTAGACCGTTGTGTGTAAGCTGCAGGCAACTCAATGTTTTATAACAGTTTTAAAATAAGCTTAAAGTCTAAACCTGATTTTAATTAGATAAAGTAACTTTTTTAAAGCAACAAAACCACTTTAGAAAACTTACTTTTTGAATGTTTTTGAAAATTGTGTCTTAAAATCACAAGATTAATTTAAAAACTTAATGAGTGAAATCTTTTTTGACTATTTCAAAATTTTAACATTAAGGTGCTTTGGGTCGTAGGAAAGGGCAGGAAATTAGCCTGGAACCATCCATGGACCTATATGAAGCTAAACTAGAAGCAGAATTATATCTGTTGGAAGCCTAATGTTTATGTTTGATAAGATGCATCAGGCTTTTCAACTTTTTACATACAAACATTTATTCAAATTGCATTTTTATATTTTCAATAAGAATATTTAAATTTCAATATTGAGGCCTCTTTATATGCTTTTTTTAGTTCAGTGCATCTTGGATAAATATTATATTGGATAGAAAAAAGATTTGTTTTAGAATTATTTGAAACAAGGACGATAACATCCATAAAAGCAATGCTCTGAAAGGGTAGGCCAAAGTCCATTAACACTTAAAGAATGTCTGAGCAGAATATAAATGTATACGTCTAAACAAATTTGGAAGTGACATACTTACAATATTTGGACTTGATTATAGAGATGCTTCGCTTATAACCTTATACCTTGTTGTTATAGTAATCAGTACTCAAAATATCAGATGATTAGTAGATTATATCACATAAAAAATTGCTATTTTAAATGAATGGTTTTACAGACTGTCTGTCAACGATTATAGAATTGCTTTGCTTCCTAAATCGTACCTAATTGCTAAAGGAATCATTATGCAATTCAATAGGACAATTTTAACATTACTAAATTAGCGGAAAGAGCTAGCCATTACTGATCGACCCTGGTTATAGAAAAGCTTCGCGTTGTAAAGGAATAACGCACCAAAATTGTTTTTCATAGAGGAGAATTTATCACCTTTAGGAAAGAACCTAACAAGGTTTTACTTTTGTGCTTTTAAGAGAAGCTTTGTATTGATTGATGCTTTATTATCTAGAAAGCAAGGGCTTGTGTAGTTACAGATTATTTTAAGTGTCTTAAATCTAGTAGATCACTAGCCCCCCCTTCTCTCCCTTTAAAACGCATCAAAATGAAAGAAATGTTTATTTGCATGTTAGTGTATTAGTTGTGTACAGATGGCTAACTTTTACACAAGTTCAATGTTAACCAATAGGTGTGCCTGCATAACTGTAGAAAAAAACTAGCACAGCATTTTTCTTGGCTAAAGAATATTCCTCCATCCTTTCTATAGTGGTAAAAAATCTAACATATCAGCAGTAGGCATAATTTGTTTGTTAAATAACCCACAACATGAGGACTAATATTTGGAACATTTTTTTTTTTGGTAGATTTTTTCTGTTTTAAGTGAACATCCTGAATATGTGTCATGCATGATTTCTTTACAGCAATCCAATAGACTTTAAGGTGCATGATATACAAGAGAAAATTTAGAAAATTGTTTTTATTTTTGGTTTTTTAAAGTATTATTTTTACGGTATTAATCTTATCTATTCTTTCCTAAAAAATGTCATCTAAGTATTATTCTTGTATAAATGTCTGTAGCTAAAGATCTAGATAACCGCTGAACTGATATGTTTCTTCTTTACGGTGAAGCTTATTATAGGCCAAGGGAAGATTTATAACTAATTTGAGGACGGGTATCTTCACTTACCCCTGAAAAATATCTCGCTATAGAGAAATTAAACATTCCTGTCGTGTCTAAACACCAGTGCAGACAAATTAAGTTGAATGAGTAAAAAAGACAATATTTTGTGGTAAACAGGGAAAAAACTGTCCAAAGATATTCAGCTAGCTTGATAATTGATTTTTATTCTAGTACATTAGAATAAAAATCTAGACCCCCCTGCTGGGGGACGTACGGACATATCCTATCTGTAGAGTAGCTGTGCGACTTACTATAACTTGTGGTTTTCTATTTTGATCCGTGATATGTGAATTTAGCTCTGCATGTGGTAGGACTCTTAAGAGGTTAAAGATTACCTAAGGATAAAGTGTTCCAAAAGTAGCGACAAAAAATCAATAGAAAACAGCCTGTTATCTATGATACAAAGTAGAACGATGTCTGTCTGTCCGTCTGTCCCTTAAGATCTCGGTAACCACCGATCGGATTCTAGGGTATATACCTATTGGTCCTGTGGTGGTTTTAAGCTATTTTCTTGGGGGGTGGAACACCCCCAACCCCCCTAAAAATGAAACCCCCCCCAATTTTTTTTTCTCTATTTAAAATTAGTGGTGGAGTGGGGGCTTCTAACCAGGTACTTAATTTTTTTTTCATTAATTACCTCTTGGGGCAAAGCCCCTAGAGGCTAGGGGCGAAGCCGCTAGTTTAATAAATAGGATTTTCATACTAACAAAAAAGGATAACAATTCTGATTCTTGTTTCTTGTACCAACACCCAAATGAGAATTCTACAAATCAACACTCAAAAGAGTGGTTTTGCCTTTTGATACTTAAAAGATTTATTAGTCAATGTTTTTAAAAAATCAGATTTGCAGAAATATTTGTTATGAAGAGTAGTTAAATATTTAAATAATAGAGCAAAGCTTATCTGTAATTGAATCAAGAAATTTTTTTTTCTTTTATTTGACTGGTTAAAATAGTTTATTATAATTATGCTTTAATGGATTTTATCACACTGATAACTTAAAATAATTTTAATAATACAAATATTTCTTTGGAGTGCACTTGATAAAATTTGTTAATTTTCAATTTGTTTAAACCCACTTATCCATAAAATAGTTTTTACAATGATTTCTCTGATTTAAATAATGATTGCAATAGATCATTGAGTAGAAAATTATAAGTTTTTATATATTATACAGTGGCGTGCACAGCGTTTCACCAGAGGGGTGTAAAACAATCAGGACTAGGGGTTAAAAAAAGAAGGCAGGCCTTTCCAATTTTACTTTAAGGGGGGTTTTGACATCACCCGACCGCACTTCACTTTTATCATATTACATGACTGCCATTACTAGCATCACTTGTTCTGATAGTGATCTCCTGTTCATGAAAGCATCATATTGGTTCTATTGAGGATGTTTTTTTTTGTTGGATTGGAGGATAACTATCTAAGAATATTAACTCCTTCCCCAGGGAAGGAGTGGACATTGGGCTATCGAGTCCTCAAAGTTTTATAATAAAGTTTTCTTAGTCGTAGGCTTTTATTGAATTTCGATTGGTTGGTTCGTGTCCTCACGTTTCAATCTACAGCAGGGGGGTAATTTTGTGCATCATTGGTGATCTTCATCAATTTATCGGCTATTGTCTGCTCAATACCCAGCTTTTCTGAAAAGTGAATATTGCCTTTTTGTCGTTCAAATATTAAAGTCTAAAAAGATGAAATAAAGATAAAAAACAAATTGAAAGTTTAAAGATATTAAGTTGCTTACTCGAGCGTGTATTTAATACTTAGTTTTAGTCTTTACTTAAATTTTAATCAATCATTTTAATTGTTTCCTAAGGTGTTTGGATTTTCTCTTTGTGTATTTTTTATCTTAGTAAATCCGCCCCTAGCTTTTATTGTCTTTGCTCCTAACCAATATGGTGTAGTATGTAGGGGGATCTATCTGTGCCCAGCGCGCTGAAACTCTAGTGTTGAAAAAATTGTTAAACACAGGGAGGGGGGATTTTTCCTCCCCTTATTCCGGTTATTTACTTCGTTGGGCTGTACAAAAAAATAGTATTCAAAATTTTTCACCAATAGGGTGGCCTACATTGTCCCAGCCATAAGATCTTTTCTTAAACATAACGAATTTGAACTTGATTAAAAAAAATTGCACACTTTACTCGTTGTTGATAAAGCAATAAACAAAATTAACAAAAACAAGATAGTTGATTATCATAACAGGGTAAAGATGGACAGAAGTTTATGGGTTTCATCATTCAAGTCAGGGATGCCAAGAATCTAGATAATCAGGTAATATAATCATGGTTGCCATGTCAATAGATGTACTCAAGTCAGGGATGTCAAGAATCTAGATAATCAGGTAATATAATCATGGTTGCCATGTCAATAGATTTACTCAAGTTAGGGATGCCAAAAATCTAGATAATCAGGTAATATAATCATGGTTGCCATGTCAATAGATGTACTCAAGTCAGGGATGCTAAGAATCTAGATAATCAGGTAATATAATCATGGTTGCCATGTCAATATATGTACTCAAGTCAGGGTTCCAAGAATCTAGATAATCCGGTAATATAATCATGGTTGCCATGTCAATAGATGTACTCAAGTCAGGGATGCCAAGAATATAGATTAACAGGTAATATAATCATGGTTGCCATGTCAATAGATGTACTCAAGTTAGGGATGCCAAAAATCTAGATAATCAGGTAATATAATCATGGTTGCCATTTCAATATATGTACTCAAGTCAGGGTTCCAAGAATCTAGATAATCAGAGCTGGATCTTTAAATCATTTTTATGGTGATTTAGATCGGGGTGGGCGGAATTTCATCCAATCACAGCGCGGCATTTTCAAAATGCCGCGCTGTGATTGGCTGAAATTTGGTGCAACCCGATCTGGTTCACCACTAAAATGATTTAAAGATCCAGCTCAGGTAATATAGTCATGGTTGCCATGTCAATAGATGTACTCAAGTCAGGGATACCAAGAATCTAGATAATCAGGTAATATAATCATGGTTGCCATGTCAATAGATGTACTCAAGTTAGGGATGCCAAAAATCTAGATTAACAGGTAATATAATCATGGTTGCCATGTCAATAGATGTACTCAAGTCAGGGATGCCAAGAATCTAGATAATCAGGTAAGTAAGACGAATGGTTAACGGACCCAACATGTAAAATCCTCAGAATGAAAAACTCAAGGCATCAAACTTTTAAATTTATTCAACGTTTCGAGGGCAAAACTGCCCTCATCATCAGGAACTAAACAAAAAAATAGCAATTAAAATTTATCAAAATATGCATTTTAAGTCAATTATTACTTAATATATGTTTTATAGGCATTTTTACATATAAAAAAAAGAATTAAAATTCCCTATGGTTACACATTGATAACAAATAAAGTGAATAAATAGGATATATGTTTATACAAGGTTAATTAAATGCAAAGTAGGGCAGTTTAAATATCAAAATAGAATTAAATTTTATATAAAATCTTACTTTTTTTCGTCCATGTACATTATTAACAAAACACAAATTGAAACTGGCAAATTTTTGATTGATTTTTTGTAAATTTTTTGAAAGTTGGACGGTCAAATTAAACAAGTTATTAAATCATTTGCTCTAGAAAAAACTTCAGTATAGGTGCAGCTTTGCAGATCAGTCTTTAAGTAAAAGTTTGACCAAGAAAAATTTTTTTTTAAAAAAAGATGAGCAAATGTAACAAAACAAAACAAAAAAAATTTTTTTATTGCAACTAGCAAAAAGGTACATAAAATTGTCATGAATTTATATTTAAACCATGTTCAACTGTCTCCTTTTCTCTTATCCAATATTTTTCTCTGATATCCAACAGAGTTTTATCTTTTTTGTGGAGTTTTTCAAAAGGGGTAAAAACCATGTCTGACCATGAATGGTTTCTACTGTTAAAATGTTTGGCAACTGGCTTTGAGATTTTTTTGTTTAAAATATCCGAAGAATGAGCATTAAATCTAACAGAGGCAGCATTAGAAGTTTGTCCAACATATTGCATTGGACATTGTTTACACTGAATAGAATAAATTACAAAATTATCTGAACATTTAATATTTGACTTGATTGGGTACTTTTTTTGAGAAAAACTGGCAACATGTTCAGAAATATTTTGACTACGATTACACAGGTTACAACCAATATCTCTTATGCTACATTTAAAGAATCCATTTCTTTCTCTTAAGTTGTATCTCTGAGTAGGATATAACTTGGCTCGAATTAGGTGTTCACCTAAATTTCTTGCTCTTTTATATCCTATCATTGGCATCATAGGAAAAGTTTTTTTAAAAACTGGATCTTTACTTGCTAAAGAGAAATGTTTTTTCATAGAATTAGATACAGAATCAATACGAGGGTCATATGTTAAACAAAACACAGGTCTACTGTTACTTTTTACATGAACAACTTTTTGTAAGGCTTGTGTGCGAGAAATAATCTTTACTTTCTCAAAAGCATGTTTTATAACTTTAGAGTTATATCCACGAATTAATAAATTACATTCAAGTTCTTTTAATCTAATTACAAAGTTATCATTTGAAGAACAAATTCGTTTTAATCTATAGGCTAAGCTGTAAGGAATATTTTTGGTAACAAATGGTGCATGTGCACTTTGAGGCTTTAAATAGGTTACACGATCTGATCCCTTTACAAAAAGGTCAGTTTCAAATTTATTATTTTCATTTATCCAAATATTACAGTCTAAAAAATCAACAGATCTGGGCCTAATATTTAAAATAGGAAAATTTTTAACAATAAATTGGCCATTTTTCCATTTTGTTTTTACAATTTTATCTTTTAAACGATATTCACATGTAAATTTAATAGTGTTATGAAATGTACTTATATATCTTAAAAAATCAAGAAGTTCATCCTCTGTTCCTACAAACAAACAAAGAATGTCATCAATAAAGCGTTTCCACCAAGAGGGGGGACGGCCTTTCCAATCTGTGAGTAATTGGGATTCAAGTTTTCCCATGAAAATATTGGCATATGTTGGTGCCACTTTTGTTCCTATGACTGTCCCCCACTCTTGCAAATAATACAATCCATTAAATATAAACGAGTTGAATTTTAGAACAAAAGATAGTAACATAATTAAAAAAGGAATAGATACATTACAATCGCCATATTTCTTATCATTTAAAGCTTCTTTAAAAGCTTGTATCCCTTCATTGATAGGAATTGAAGGATAAAGTGCCTCGACATCAATACTGACCAATATAGCCTGTTCTGATTGGTCCATATTTTCATTTTGCTGATCAAGAAAACGTAGTAAATCGGGGGTATCTAAAATGTGGCTATCAAGCATTGGGGGAATATGTTTGGCTTTAAAATCTAAATAGCTACTTAGATTTTCAGTATTGCTGGAACACCCACTTATCACTAATCTAGTGGGCGGAATTTTTTTACCTTCTGCTACACCTTTGTGTACTTTGATTAAGCCATAACCTCGCGCTTCTGCTGGTTGGTCAGGCAAAAGTTGGTCAGCCAGCTTTTTGTCAATAGTCTCGTCTACAACAGCATCCTCTAAGGCCTCCTTGATTCTGTTGTAGTGTACTTTCACCATAACTTGATCTATTTGTCTATAAACAGACAAAACAGATCCATCCTGATTGGTTATTTTTGAGCTGAGGTGTTCACCTTCAATCGCTGAAATATAATCATTTCTATTAACAATAGTGGATGCTCCACCTTTATCAGCTCTTAAACAAACAATGTGACCCGATTTTTGTTTGTCAATTAAATTTTTTAAGGCAATTTCTTCCCCTTTTGATACATTGGGAAAGACTTTCTTTTTTTGATTAAACATTAAATCACTTTCAATTCCATACAGAAAATTAGACAAAGTTTTAGTTGGCTGACATGAAGGAAGATTAATTTTTTTAACAGGAACGCTAAATTCTGGTATATTATTTGTATCAGAATTTTCACTAAAAATATCGGGATTTAAATCAATGGCTTCCCTCCATCTCATTGATCTTGAGAATCTCTTAACATCATAACTTAAGCTGGTAATATTCAGCTTTTTTGGCAAAGGAACGAAATTTAAATGTTTGTTGAAAAGCGAAATTTCATCTGATGTTTAAACATGGTCAGAATAATTAATGACCAAATCATCTAAAGGTTTTTGACTTAACCTTTTCATTTTTCTCCTATATTTGGAACGTTTTATAAATCTGCGATTACGTTTTTTAGTTGTGTTATTGTCGGACTCAGCAGGTTTTATTTCATTGCTAATAAAATCTGGTTTATTCACATTTTGTAGATTAAAAAGTTTTGCCTTATACTTGTTTTTTTCACTTAGAAGAAACTTAGATAATCTAATATCTAATTCATTTTTTACAATAACAATTTCAGAGCTTTCAAGATAAAAATAAACTTCACTACTTAGATTTAAAAATTTCTTATAAAGTTCACATTCCAATATGTGATGCTCTTTTATAGACAACTTCAATTGTTCAGTTTGTACACTGGTAAAAAGACTTTTCATTTTATTTTGGGCTTTAGAAGAAAATCTTTTATCGACGTTTGATTTGATTTCAAATGTTTTTGGAAAGACTTTTTTAACTAAACAGTCTTTTAAAAAATTAATTAGCGACTTAGTTTGGGAATAATTTTTGAGACAATCTACTGTTCTAAGATATTTCTTTTTAAGGTTGTTATCAATGGTAAGCCAAACAGAACTAAAATCCTGAATATTTTGAGGTTGGGGGGGTGGGGGCTGTGATCGAAACCAAATGGTCTGCTGCGTCTGGTCGCCCAAGGGGTTGTTTTGAGAGGCTGACATCATGGTGGGGGGCGACTCTAAAATCACAGTTACACAAGGATGTTCTTCACACGGATCACGTACGTGATACACTGGGCCGTCACAGGGTTGGTTGATAAGTAAGACGAATGGTTAACGGACCCAACATGTAAAATCCTCAGAATGAAAAACTCAAGGCATCAAACTTTTAAATTTATTCAACGTTTCGAGGGCAAAACTGCCCTCATCATCAGGAACTAAACAAAAAAATAGCAATTAAAATTTATCAAAATATGCATTTTAAGTCAATTATTACTTAATATATGTTTTATAGGCATTTTTACATATAAAAAAAAGAATTAAAATTCCCTATGGTTACACATTGATAACAAATAAAGTGAATAAATAGGATATATGTTTATACAAGGTTAATTAAATGCAAAGTAGGGCAGTTTAAATATCAAAATAGAATTAAATTTTATATAAAATCTTACTTTTTTTCGTCCATGTACATTATTAACAAAACACAAATTGAAACTGGCAAATTTTTGATTGATTTTTTGTAAATTTTTTGAAAGTTGGACGGTCAAATTAAACAAGTTATTAAATCATTTGCTCTAGAAAAAACTTCAGTATAGGTGCAGCTTTGCAGATCAGGTAATATAATCATGGTTGCCATGTCAATAGATGTACTCAAGTCAGGGATGCCAAGAATCTAGATAATAAGGTGATATAATCATGGTTGCCATGTCAATATATCGTTATAAGAAAGTAACAGGGTTTTTGTATAAAGATCTCGCTAACCGCTGAACTAATATGGTTTTTCTTTACAGTTAACCTTCTTATAGGACAAGGAATTGTTTATAAGTATTTGGTGGAGGGTACCTCTACCCTACTAAAGAATTCTTCTCTTGAAAAAAAATCCTCTCAAAAAAAAACATTTAAGATTAAGATCCATGCATCTCTTAAATTATTTAACTTTGTCTTTAGGTTGGAAGTTTTATAGCTGGTGATGAGGCGAAGTATATGACATGTGGAAAAGGAATCCATAACTCTCTCACACACAGGTAAGAAAGCAAGAAAATAAAAAAAAGTTTATCTTAGTTTATTTTATATTCTCTTCTAAACGATTTGGATAAATAAGGATGACAACATTTATGATTGTTAATCTTATCAAATCAGGCATTCGAAGTAATCGTCTAAAAGGTGGTTTAAAATCCTACTTAAATATGTTTAAAATGAAAATACTAACGTTATGAATTGTTTATTGAGTTGATGCGGTTAAAAAAATATCTTAGGATAGGTATTGTTTTATGAATCACCATTTAAATTTGAAAATCAATGGACAATTCTTACGTGCTGAAATCATTGATTAAAAGCTTTCCACAACGAACTTAAAGACTTACCCAAATTGTAGAAAAGCTGCTCTTAATAACAGCTTAAATCAACAACGAAAAAAATTCGAAAAAAATCCCGAAACATATACGTGATTTTTAGCTGTCGTTGGTTTGAATTGGAAATAGTAATCGTCGATTTATTTAATCGTCGATTTATTTAATTCTCTCAGTTTTTAGTTGTATAATATATTATTTTTGTTTCAGAGGATCAACATTGAAAGACGAGATTGCTTCAAAATGGAGGGCACCTTCGGATTTCAATGGAGAGGTCATTATTTTATCATTTTAAATCCTTTTTTTTTATAAAGGTGGTAGGGTAGTATAAGTAGAGAGGAGGCTTGTATCCAAAATAAATTGAGTAATTGAACGGTTATCTCATGAAGCATAGAACACCTACCCCCCTTTTTTTAAAACTTGTAATTAAGGGGTGGGGTTAGGTTTTGATTTGTTTGTTTTAATACTTTATGTCAGGTTAGGTTATATTGGATGCTAGGTGGCCGCGGAGGATTAGCCTGCAGTTTTTTTCAAACAGCCAATAGTGAGCCATTATCTTCTGAACACTTCCAAAGATAGGACTAGATTGGTACTTATTAACACGTATTCAGATTTCAGGATATCAAAATCCTTGCTTCGCGCATTTTTGATTCAAGACATTACTTGCATCTCCTTGGATAAATACGTTTTTGTTTTAGGTTGTGTTTATGTTCACAAATCTGATTGATTACACCACCTACTGGGTCAGAACTCCGGGGCCCAGGCTTAGGGTCAGACAGGTAGACATATTTTTTTCAATTATCAAACCACCAGTGTTCCAAGTTTTTAACTGAAAAAAATAATCTAAATTATTTTGTCAATTTTGATTTTACATTATAAATATAGAGTTATAGCCGTATATAAAATATTTAATTTTTAATATTTCGATATTGCTGTTATGAATTTTAATTAAATAAAGTTTAAAAATTAATTAGAAAGGACATTTAAAAGTTTACCCTGTAAGTTTTTTAACAGTCAGTTTAATAATGCTTATGTGTTTTAACCAGTTTTTAAAATAATTTAAGTTTTCTACAATTGCAAACGTACGAACTAACAAGCCATGAAAATTATACAACTTATTAGCTCCTGTGCTAATAACTAGCTGCTACGCCCCTAGAGGCCTCGATGGGAACTTGAAAGAAGGGGTTGGTAAGAAAATAGACCCTCAACCGAGTCAATTTTAAGATCTAAAAGGAAAATAAATGGTTTTTTTTTTGGGGGGGGGGGGGAAGAGGTATTTTTTCAAGTTGCGATTTCTCTATAGGGATGATTGAGATACTCTACCACAAAAAGTTAAAAACCTCTTAAGCTATGAGAAGCTATACTGTAAAGGAGAACCATATCGGTTTAGTGGTTAGCGTGATCCTTCAGTATACACACATCCGAGACACTTAGACATCCTTTTACTTTTATAAAAGTATATATTGTAAAATGTGTCTGATTTATATAAAATATATTCGTTAGACTGCCCTTTAATTAATTAGGCGGAAAACTTTTCTAAAACTTTCAACTCAAAGTTGTTGTTAGGCCACAGGGGGGTGGACCAGGGTTCGGAAGCCGCGCCTCAGCCGCACATAAGCCTCAGTTTTAAACCTGCTTGTGAGCATAAAAAAAATTCAGAAAGAAGGATTGTCTGCTAAAGAGCAGTTTTATACATCCAGCTGAATTTTATAGTGATAACATGAAGATTTCACTGAGGCTTACACGCGGCTTCCGATCCCTGGGGTGGACAAACAAGGAGAGGGGCGAAGATTCTTAGAAAAATAGTCACATTTGTTATGGGTTTCATCTTCATTATCGGCATATCTGTAACTTCAATTATTATGTCACGCGTCTGATTTAGAGGTCAAAATATGCTTTAAAAAAGGTTATGATAAGGCTTCTCATTCAGAGATGGTAAAAACCAGGTTTTTTTTAAAAAGAACAAACCACTTTCGTTTTTTTGGTTTAAACCGTTTTTTTTGTTCTTTTTTAATAATATTATTCAAATTATAGTATTCTAATTTAGTATAAATTTAATTATCTGTATATTTTATATTTCTGTATGTCTCTATTTCACTGTGTCTACTGTTGTATGCTATTAGATATAATCGCCAAAGTACAAGATTTAAATTATTAAAAGAATTTTATATCAGGTATTTAGGTTTTTGAAACTTATTTACTGTATTATTTACATTATAAAAAGATATAACTGGAAAGATAGGGCTTTTTATAAATATTTAAAAAAAAAACATCCCCAACTTGTTTTTTTTGTTGGTTTTTTAAGCTTTTTTTTTTTTGGTTTAAACCAAGTGGTTTTTTTAATGCCAACCCTGTTCTCATTTAGGGAGGGGACAATGGCAGATAAGTTAACACTTTTTAATCATTACACAAGAATTGGATAAATACTAGAAGTTTTAAACATGCAATTTATATTTTATAAAGCTTTGTGTCCACCACCACGTAATATATATGTTTGTTATTTTACATGTATTTCATTAGAATTGCTCTGTTTGTAAACTTAATATTTTTAACATAATTTACTAGCCTTAAACCAAAACTGGACCTACGTGAAGCTTACCTGAATTAGAGAACCGAAATCGGTTCAGTAGTTATCGAGATCTTAAGCTTCAGACGAAATCCCTTACTTAAATACTTACTTTGTATAGGAGGATTGTGCTAAATATGCAGCATTATACTTAAAATATTTTATCTTTGTGTGCTCATAGCCTCTAGAGACTGGTGGAGGTCATAAAAATAGCTTAAAACCACCCCCAGACAATTATAAAGCTTCTTCGAAAAGTTAAACCAATTCAAGCCACCATTATTGGAGATCTTTAGCTTAAGATTAATTATGTAATAGAATTCATTTTATAATTCCCTTATTTTAAGGCTGAATCAGAAGTGAAGACGACCACTAAACCTGAGGAAACTACCACTGAATATTACACACTGGCTGATTTTGTTGTGGATGAAATAGAACAGGAGATTGATAAAGTACTGGAGGAAACTCATATACATAACCATGATGACAAGGTACACATTAGACTATATAAGTTTGAAGGAATTTTAATTAATATCATAGATTTGAAATCTGCATAAAATTTTAAGGGTTTTTTATTAAATTCGTTTTTTATTTAATTCTTTATTTAACGGCGCAAATACGATTTAAGTTAATTTATTTTGACCAATAGGAAAGCTAGATTGAAACCTACCCGCGCTCTAATTAGTTGAATGATGTACGACACTTAAGCTTCTCCAATCAGAGCGCAAATAGTTTTCAATCCACCAATCACAGATGTCAAAATTAATTAACTTAAATCGTATTTGCGCCTTTAAATAAAGAATTATATAAAAAACGAATTTTATAAAAAACCCTTAAAATTTTATGCAGATTTCAAATCTATTATATTAATTAAAATTCCTTCAAACTTATATAGTCTAGTACACATAAGTTACATTCTTTTATAGGTAGTAAATGATTTTTATTTCAATAGGTATAGGATTTTTGTTTTCATAAACCGTCCCGTGGCGATCTGTTGTTTCCGTTTGTAAATGTTGTATTTTAAAAAAAATTAGTTCTTATAATATTCTATAAGTTTCCATTCTATACATACTGAAAAATAAATAGGTTCAATAGATTTCGATTTTGATTAAGTAACTCTATACCTATTCATGTACGCTTTAAATTGAGAAAAAAATCTGCTGCAAACACAATTTCTTTAGGATGACACTACTGGAGGCCATACACACAATATCCTGGATGCTATTACTGCCACCAAAACAAAGATTGGTAACCTGGATATCATTGAAGAGGTTGAGGTAACTTTCTGCTTAAAGTATTTATAGTGTACCTACTCATTCCTTTATTGAAACAGGATCAATTCATCCTCTTAATTTATCTAAAATCACATTTTTTATTAGATTTCTGAGATTTTTCTTAATTAAGAAAAGTAAACCAAAATCTAACTAACTCAACTGATACTGCTACTGCTATGACAGGCTCGTGTTCCAGTCCTCTTATGGCTAATCATGATAATTTTGTTCAGGAGAGAGTTCTACAAGAAGTTGATTTCCCCCAGCCCTCACTTAAAACTGAGAATGAGCTGAACCTTGCAGCGGCCAGACCCCAGGTAATCCTCAAGAATTAGTCCTGGAATAGAGGGGGGGGGGGGTGCATGACAGTAAACTCTAAATTACATGCACTAGAACAAAATTAACTACCTTATCTTATTTGTTGGATCACAAAACTTATAATACTAAAACTTTTGATTGGTTTGTTTTATACCTAGTAGGTACTTTATTGTAGTGTTTAAATTTTCAATAATCACTTAGAATCTCTGCACTTTATTTAACTTTACAATAAGACTCTGCTTTTCATGTTTTTTTGCAGTATTAAAAGTTTACTAGAATTTTATATTTACTAGTATTTATTTTAATTTTGATATCTTTTTTTAGGATATAAATGTTGACGATGCCTTTACACCAATTTACATCAGCTCTACAACCACACTCAAGTAAGTCTTCCTCGTTTAAATGCACAACATTCTCTTTATTTATTTTTATTCATATTCAGTATTAAAATAAGTATATTGAAATTAAAGGTATGTAGATTCTCTACTTACGTCAATTGATTTAAAAAAAAAACTATCTTGTCATTTGTATGGCCATTGGGACCTCCAAAACAGTGGTCTCCTAAAAGTTTGTCCGTCTGGTTGTAACACATTTTTTTTCCAGGCAAATTTTTTCAATGCCTTTGCCTAGGCAACCTTTTTTGTCTTATTTAAATTTTTATCTTTTTTATCTGCATAATACTTAAAGGAAGCCTGCAAGAAATACCACGCTTTAACTGCTGAAAGACTGCCACAAGTAGACTAAATACCCCAAATTTGAAGCCTTCAGCTTCTATGACAAAAAAGTTCTAGGCATTTTAAAATGACATTTTATGTACAATGAAAATTTTGAAAGAATTGCAATGCTCATGTTGAAAACTTTGAAATTAAACTACGTGGCCTAGAAACAAAATTATAAGCTTATTTTTGTCATATATTTAGGTTTCCAGTAACTTATTATATTTTTACAATAAAAATGCCCATTTTTATAGTCAAAATCATTAAAAAAAAATAAGTTTTACTTGCGGTGTACAGAATGTACTGTAGCCAATCAGAAGGCTGAATCAGCTTAACAACCAATCATAGCTAAGCTTGTATAAGTTTACCCCTTTGTTTCCGCTAAGATTTTCGGTTAAAAATGCAATTTAAATTGAATTTTTTTCATAGATTTTTACAATGAAATGTGGTGTTTTTATTGTAAAAATGTAATCAGTTACAGGCAATCTAAGTTTCTGACAAAGATAAGGTTATAATTTTATGTGTAAGCAACGTAATTTAATATTGTTTTTTCTTTTATAAGCATTGGAAATCTTTCAAAAATTCCATTGTACATAAAATGTTATTTTGAAATGCCTAGAACTTTTTTGTTATTGAAGCTGAAGGCTTTAAATTTGGGGCATTGGGTCATCTTGTGGCAGTCTTTCAGCAGTTAAAGCGTGTTATTTCTTGCAGGCGTCCTTTAACATCTATTTTTAGAACTACAACTATCAGCCAAGAAACAACCCCTGACCCGCTTCCATTCATTAACGGAGTTGCCCAGCATACCAGCACTCAAGACCCTATATATGAGGGTTGTAACTCTACTAAGGTACATTCAAATACTACCTATTGGCGGTTCTGTGGTGATTTCTTACAAAGCGACTATCGAGCATTGAACCCTCCCCCACTTAAGATTTTGTTTAGTTAACCCTAGCGGTTGAGCCTTAACACTATGGGCCATTTACCTCCGGTGCCCAAGCCCTTTGGGGTTATCCAGCTCCCAATAAAACCTAACCTAATGTGATTAAAAGTTATAAACTAACAAAAACTACTCCTCTTCCATTTATTTTTGAATTATTTTGTAAATAAGAAGTGGGGGGGGGGGGTTCTGTGCTCTACAAAGTACTTCAAGAAATAGCGCATCTTTATCTTCCAGGGGATACTTACTGGATAAAATGGTGGGGGGCGGGGTTAATTAAGATAAATGGCCTAAAAGCATGGCACCCTAATACAATTATTTCAAAGCTTGACTGCGCTAGATTTTAAATTTTTAGCCATATATCAGAGGTTCTTTTCTTCAAACAAAAATCTTTGCATGTATATGTTGAAATATTTTTTAGGCTTGTTTTGGTATACCAGAAAATTGTGTTGCTAGCAGAAGATGCAGGGCTGTTGTAGCCTATAAATTAGACAGGTAAGGAAATATTCATTCTATTAGAATATTTTGAATTGTGTTGTTTGAAGAATAGATTTACTACCCTAGATACTTAGTCAGTAAGACTTAATCCTCTAAAATGTTTTAATCGAGTCAAATAGGACTCCTCCAATAATACTAATGATAGCTTTATCCTAAGATTCATTCAGAAATGACAAAAATAACTACCCTTCGTACAATTTATAACCAATAATCTGGTTGATTGTTTCTACACTAATTTGTTATTGGCCAAATGAAATTACTGATGGGGAAACTGAAGGATGGAATTAATTGTCTAAAAAACAGAAAAAAGGCTAGCATCATTTTATTGTTTTGTTGAAAGAATGAATATTGAATACCTATTTATTTTTAAAAAAGGATTTTTTTTTCACTGTCAAATTAATTTTAGTACGAAAGTAAATTTTTTGGTTATCTACAGGGTGTCCCAGGCCACGTAAACTGTTTTTTTTTTTAATGCTTATTACTCCCTTAATATTAGAGCTATCTTATTAAAATAAAAACTAAAAAGTATTTGGCAGCCTATTACTGACCATTTTATAAGATAATGATGAAAAATTAACAAAATAAACAGGAAAAAATCTACGAGGTATTACATAAGAGGTTCATTTTATTGAATTTAGACTAACCCACAAGAAAATATTTGCTTTGTGAACTTTTAGATTAGTTTGGGTCCAAACTACTGGTCGCTCAGACTTTCTAAGCACAAAATTAGAACAATCTTGACATGGCATACTCGAAATTCTCAATATTCAAGAATCTGAAGTGTAATATAAGTGAACAATATGTAAAAATAGGCATAATATTTATCTTCTTTGTTAATTTTTCATGTGAGCTCGCTTTAAATGCACACAAGAACCTGAAATATACCATATTTTTTTATTAGACTACAACGCCTGTTCTTATGATGAGTAAGTCTTTGTGATCCACCTTTTGACCACCAGCTGCTTTAAAAGTTAACTAAGGCATATTTTTCTTGTGGATTAGTCTTATATTCACTAAAATCAGCCTTATATGTATTACCTTGTAGATTTTTTTCTGTTAACTTTGCGGATTTTTCATCACTATATCATTAAATGGTCATTAGTTTGCTGCCAAATTCTTTTTATTTTACGAAGATAGCGATCAAACAAAGAGAGTAATAAGCGTTTAAAAAAACAGTTACGTGGGACACCCTGTATAATAAGATAAATAAGTTTTCCGAAATTTTAAAGATAGGGGGAGATTTGAAATCTGCATCAAATTTAGAGGATTTTTCATAAAATTTGTTTTTTCTATAATTCTTTATCTAAAAGCGGAAATGCAATTTAAGTTAATTTATTTTGGCATCTGTGATTGGTGGATTAAAAAAATCTGCACTCTGATTGGATGGCGTACATCATTCAAACAATTAGAGCGCAGGTAGTTTAAAATCCACCTATCCTATTGGTCAAAATTATTTAACTTAATATGCATTTCCGCTTTTAGATAAAGAATTATACAATAAACGAATTTTATAAAAAATCCTTAAAATTTGATGCAGATTTCAAATCTCCCCCTAACATTAAACTTCCGGAAAACTTATATATCTTACTGTATAATACAAAGTAGAATGATGTCTGTCCGTCCGAAGCTTAAGATCTCGGTAACCACTGAACCGATCGGATTCTACTCTTCAGGGAATATACCTACTGGTCATGTGGTAGTTTTAGGCTATTTTCTTGGGGGTGGGACACTTCCAACCCCCCCAAAAACAAAACAAAAAAACCCCATTTTTTTTGTAGAAGATTTCCTTGGTCCTTTTTTTGTAGAAGATTTCCTTGGTCCTTTTTTTGTAGAAGATTCCCTTGGTCCTTTTTTTGTAGAAGATTCCCTTGGTCCTTTTTTTTGTAGAAGATTTCATTGGTTCTTTTTTTTGATCACCTCTTTGGGCAAAGCCTAGGCAAAGGCAAAGGCTAGGGGCGAATCCGCTAGTATAGAATATTCAGACAAAAATATATATTTTTTAGGGTTCGTTACCATTTCGAGATGAAAGCTTTGAGCGAAGGATATGTATCATTTGGTCTGTCTAGAGACGCTAAGATGGGCGAAGATTTGACTACAAACTGCATTGTTCAGGTAGCCCATGATTTAAGCCTAATACAACCCCTAGTTGTCAGAGGTAAAGAGTTCGAGACATATCTTAATATGTTAACAAGATAAATATGTTACTTAACTGAATGCTATTTTGACATAATGAACAGAAATGACTTCTAACTATGCAAAAGAATTATGTTTGTTGTCTGATGGGTGTTACTTTACCTGTTACCATCCCATTAGTTGCGTGCGGTTAAATTTTTATATATCTCCAATTAGATTTTAATTTCCTTTTTTATAAAATAATTTCATAATCTTAAAATTCTTTTTTCGATTTAATCCTAAAATATTTCTCAATTTTGAAAGCTAAAATTATAGGATATAAATGTCGTTGTCAGAAAAAAATCTTCAAATAAAAACTGTTAGAAAATAAATCCTCTAATGCATTATATTATTTTTAGGAGAATGGAAACGTAGATATTGCTACTGGTTACAATTATGGAAAATCAGCCAATAAACCACCACTTGGAGTTACAAGGGTAAGATTAGAATTTAAAAATAGGGGTATAGTCCCTTTCGTGACATCGCACATTAAGGGGCGATTCTTCGTATTTTTCACAGTAGGTTTTCTCCTATTTCTAGCCCCTGCGGGGGGCTCTAACCCTGTAGGGCCAATTACCTAACCCTTTGGGGCAATAACCTATAAAAAGCCATTTTAAAAATACGACAAATCACCCCTTAAGGTGCGATGTCACGAAAGGGACTATTCCCAAAAATAGTTTTAAATTAGTTAAAATACTTTTGACTTTGTGCAGCATTTGATGTATAACACATCAAAACAATTAAAACAAATAACTTGACATTTAGCAAAAAAAATTATTATTTACATGATTGAAATCTATAAAAAGCTCAAGTCTTAATCTAAAGTTATCAATCTATAATTATAAAACTAATAAAATATCCCTTTCTCTTAAAAATGATAACAGATCTGTATTATATATTCCAAGGACCTTTTTCGTCTGTTAGCAAATTGTTTTCTGCTACTTGGCTTTATTAATATTCCCGACACAATTGGTTAATTTTCAAAGACCCAATTGGGGGCATACAGTTATTTAACCCCTTCCTCCTCTTAGTGTTTTACTCTAATATAATGATAACATTATCCTGATATAGAAAGAAGATGGTATTAAAGAGAGAATGCAGAGTGGCAGAAAGGATGGATGGATTTATTGTTCATGGACCAGGAATATTTCTGTATACATAGGTGGGTTATTCATTTTGTATTAAATATGGCTGCGTCCATAGCATAGATGTGAATTTTCTTTTAAGAATTGAGAATTAAATCGGTTCAGTGATTAATGAGATCTTATCAAAATAACATAAAAAACTACTCTATATAATAGACTGGCAGTTTCGGCACTATCCTCCAGGGGCTTTTTTCCTCAAGAGGTAACCACTAATTTAAAATAATTTTAAAAATTGAGGGAGATTTTCTGTTTGCCTAAAACCACCACAGGACAAGTAGGTATATTCCCTGAAGAGTAGAATCCGATCGGTTCAGTGGTTACCAAGATCTTAAGGGACAGACATCATCTGTATTATAGATTGTACTGCAAGCTTCCTATTACGACAAAACACAATGTGTTTGAATTTCTACATTTTCTTGGAAGGGAAGGGACACAAGACTGTAAATTACACTGGTTACCAAATTTTATTAAAACCTTGTTATTACTTTACTCAAAAATTTTGGGTATTTTTAAAAATTTGATTGGTTGGTTCCAAACTAGTAGGAAGGGAACAAACCTTTTAACCAATAATTTTAATCTAGAGAAAGGGTAATGTCATTTGGTATGTACCTATATTGTATATTAGGATATATAAGTTGGAAGGAATTTTAATGTTAGAGGGAGATTTGAAATCTGCATTAAATTTTAAGGATTTTTTTTATAAAATTCGTTTTTTGTATAATTATTTATCTAAAAGCGGAAATACAATTTAAGTTAATTAATTTTGACCAATAGGATAGGTGGATTGGAAACTACATGCGCTCTAATTGGTTGAATTATGTACGGCACTTAAGCTTCTCCAATTAGAGCACAGATAGTTTTCCATCCACCAATCTTAGATGTCAAAATTAATTAACTTAAATTGTATTTCCGCTTTTAGATAAAGAATTATACAAAAAATAAATTTTATAAAAAACCTTAAAATATGATGCAGATTTCAAATCTCCCTCTAACATTAAAATTCCTTCCAACTTATAAATCCTAATGTATACAGTATATATCTATTCATCATACATTGTCATATTACTTGAGATCACAGATCTTCCATTCTCTTTAGAAAATGAAGAATGGAATTTTGAGAAGGATTTATACCATGTGATGTTAGCAGTTGGAGATGTTTATGACAACGTAATCATGTTTCATTCAGATAAGGTAAAAATAATATTTATGTTTAGTTATAAATGATCCAATCTCATAAGAGCGACAAAATATTTTAATTTTTTTTTTCTCCAAACATACAAGGCTGTATTCTAAGAATTCAACTGTATATTACTTAACATATATAGATGAAATAAATTGCCATTGGATTGTCCCTAAGGGATAGCTTATCTAGACTTTTTTTATTTATTATAAAAATATTGTAGATAAAAGACAAATAGGAGCTAATGAGTGAATGTTCTTAGTTTCTGTTATGACCTTAAGAAAACTGGCGTTAATATAATTTGAATTCTTCAAAATAAATTCATTAAAAAAGAACTTATCAATTTTTTATTGGTCTTTAAAATCTTTGGGTTCTCTTCAGGATAGATTCCTATTCTACTGTGGTAAAATCTATTTTTTTTGTATTGAAATAAAACCTTAAAAATAAGGTGTTCAGGATTTGTCCAGTGACTTTCTTTTCCAATTATTTATAACATATTTCAATTAAACCTACTGCACTACCTGCTTCTAAGAACTCTAGATTTACTTGTTTAGTTTTGTTGGAGGTTTATAGATTCATAACTTATCTTGATTACGAGATAATTGGGTGAATGCTAACCTATTCCATAGATAAGTTTTTTTTCTTACAAATTCTACCAAGCTGAATTTTTTTGTGTACTCTTCAAGAATATAACCTATTTTTTCTATTGACTTATTTATGTAATATTTTAGGTTGTATCAGCAGAACGCATGGGATTAGGTCAAGTAGGTTTGATCACTGCCAAGTCCAGGCTTTACATCATCCTGCATGGATCATTCATGATTGGGGCCTGGATATTTGCTTCTTCACTTGGCATCGTTTTTGCCAGGTAAACAAAACTGGGATAGGACAATGAACGGGTATAGTCCCTTTTCGTTGCAATGCACCTTAAGGGGCGATTCTTCTTGTTTTTCACAGTAGCTTTTCTCATATTTCTAGCCCCTGCGGGGGCTCTAACCCTGCGGGGCCAATTGCCTAACCCTGTGGAGCAATCACCTAACCCAATATAACCTAACCTAACCTAAAATAACATATGAAAAGCCAAAATACGACGAATTGCCCCTTAAGGAGCGTTGCCACGTTGCCCCAGTGAACGATAATTTTTATACATCCTCAAGGATGACAATCAAAATTTCCCTACTAAAGATTAAAATTATTGGTTGAAAAGATTCGAAACTTCTAGTTTAAACCATCCAATAAATTCTGAAAAAGTGTCCGTAGTATCAGAGTCAACAAATATGAAAAACTGGTCATAAAACACTTTAACACCCCTCCTCCTATTACAAATTCTCTTTAATAATATGTTTTTAAACTATTCCTTAGTTTAAACTATTATCTAACTATCTGAAAAATGTAATAGGCAAGGGTGAGCAAAAGGAAGAGTACTTATTGAGGTTGTTGGACATGACACCCTGCTAAAAAAAATTTTAGTAGCAAAATTTCTGTCCGTCCATAAGACACAAAAAAGGGGAAAGAAGGGGAAACGTGATTCCAATCATTATGGAGAATATTTAAAATATAACACTCATAGCTGTCAGACTGCTTTTAATCAGCTGTTAAATTAGCCTTGCTACTTATTGATGTCATCCTTGTTTTAGATACTTTAAGCAGACTTGGACCAATACAAAAGTTTGTGGTCTTGATCAATGGTTTGTTTGGCACAGGTTTGTTCTTGTTTTAAATGGATATATTATTACCTGGATATTGCACCAGGTTTCCATGTACTCTGATAAAGTGATGCTCGCAGATGGCTAAAATAACGATACCCCCCATACAACCCTTTAACCCTTACCTCCAATGAGATGAACGAACTGACCAATAAATGAGGTCCATATTAGCAAGCAAAATTAACTATAAATTTTCTCCAGTTAATATATCCACGTATATCGGTTCCATAGGTTATCGAGATCCTTTGGTACAAACAGACTAACACACAGACATCCTTTGCCTTTTTTTCAGTATGTTATTTGCTACTACGTTTTAATATTTCAGATCCTTGATGATCCTGGTCTGGTGTTTGAACATTGTCGGCCTGGTTCTCATTATTTTGGACGTGGAGGGACTTTCACCAACTATCTATTCTAATCCTCATGCTATTATGGGTGAGTGCTTTTTTGTTTTGAAATATGAATCATATATGGTACATTTAATAAAAATTTATTTTGGAAAAACTTGTAAAACTCCTGCATGGCCAATACCTGGAGTTCAATAAACCTGCAGGACTACCTTGTATCTAATATTATATAACATAACCAAGCGTAAGTAAACTTATAACATAAAAAGGAACTAAACTACCAACCCCGTTTATTTATTTCAAATCAAGGTGGGGGGGGGGGATGGCTTTTCTCGACTATGTACTTTGAGGGAAATTTCCGAATAAGCCCAAAAAATAAAAATTATTTCATTGTGATCCTATTCCTGTATTTCAAATACAATACTTAAAAAAGTATTTATAGGTTTCGTGACTGTTGGCTTGGCCTTTATTCAACCATTCCTTGCCCTGCTCAGATGCTCTCCTACCCACAGAAATAGATGGATCTTCAACTGGGTACATTGGTTCATTGGTAAGTCAATAAAAACTATCGGATGTGTTTCTAGCATCTAGAGGCTCTGTATTCGAAAGGGTAAGGGTTTGCAGAATAAAAGCCTGAAACCAACCCAAGACTGCAATCTAAAATTTAAATGGCATTAAACCATCCCAGGACCTATGTAAAGCTTTACTAAAAGGGATAACTCAATCGGTTAAGTAATTTTAAAAATCTTAATCCACAGACAAAAAAGAACTTCTTACGTTAAATAATAGGATTATTGTGCCGATTTGGTCTTAATGTAATTTATTATTCTTTGAAAAGAAATTTGAATATAGGTGCACTGCACACTGTACAGTAATTCTCATTAATATGCCTTCATAGCGTAACCTCATTCTTCAATAAGACCAGGTTTAATATATCAACTATAATGATAACAAAAATAGTAAGTAATCTATTTTAAACTTCCCACATTAAAATAAGCCTTGGAAGCTCAATTAAAAGAAAAATATATAAAGATGTAAAGTTTGAGGGATATACTTATTTTGAGGAATAAAAAAATATCAATCAAATCAATGGGCATAGCTACACCCCATTTAGGCCATTTTAATTCTTCGGTACCTAGAAAATTTCGGTAAATTAATGCAATCCTATTTTTAGGAAACGCTGCCCAAATCCTGGGAGTGGCCTGTATATTTTTCTCTACCTTCTTGGAGAAGGCGCTACTACCAGCAGAGACAATATTCCTGATCATAGCCTGGGTGGCATTCCACATCCTCACACATGTCATCCTGTCCATCACGTCCTGTGTCGGAGAGAATAAGGCTGCTAAACAGTAAGTCATTCTTTTTTGCAATCGTAGCGAAGAAAAAAAGTATGCCTAATCATTCCACACAAAAAAATTTAACTTGTAATATTAAAATACAATTTAAAATTTATGCCAAATTTGCACCTGGTTTACATTTCGGACAATTTCACATCAATTTGAAAAAAAAAGAATAAACTAAGAACTATATAAAAGACTAGCGGCTACTCCCCTAGAGGCTTCTAGGGGCACTTAAGGAGGGGAGAGTAAAATTTGATAACCCAATTTCTTATTTCAGATTTTAAAAGAATTAGTAAGCCCCTCCCCCCCCAAAAAAAGTTTGATTTTGGTTAAAAATAATTTAAAATTTTTTTTAGGGGGGGTATTTTTTTCTAGGGACGATTTCTCTTGGGAGGGTGATGGTACCCTCCCCCAAAATAGTTATAAACCTATGAGAAGCTACCCTGTTAAGGAGAGCCTGATCGGTTCAGCGGTTAGTGAGATCTTTCGGTACACACAAACGGACACAGAGACAAACAGACATCCTGTTACTTTATTATAAGGATTATTGCACTGTTTGTCATTAGATTTACTTATGTCAACAACAAAAAACTTTAATAACTGTTTTTTTTCTACAGGGGCACAATGAAGTACCCGCCCCGAGGTCAGTACCACCCTCAACGCGGACCCCACCAGTTCCCAGACTATGAGGAGCTGAAACGAGACCACCCCGGAGCTGGAATTAGGTAGAAATCGGGGAGGGAGGGTGCATACTAGGGTTGGGCCGGATACCGGATATCCGGCTTATTTCTAATGCCGGATATCCGGTTCCGGTCGGATATCTGGCCAACGTTCGATTTCCGGCAATTTACAGGATATCCGGCCGTGTAAGCGGATATCCGGCGTCAAAAATCAGCCGGACATCATGTAACCGGATAGTTTTAATATCCGGTATCCGGCCAGATATTGAAAATGGACGGATATCCGGCCGGATAACCAGCCAGACCGGATATCCGGCCCAACCCTAGTGCATACTAGTAATGTCCATGTCCAACCTTACAACTAATAATTTTTATTTACTCAAAGAGTCAATTTGTTAAATATAATTAGGAATATACATAAATTTATCGTCCATTGTCTTATCCTGTAATGATTTAAGGATTCGAAAGATGTTTAAAAATGTTCCATCAATGTTTTTTATTACACAATTTAATCTAAAAGTTTTTGATTACCCCTCCCAAAATGCATAAAAATATTCTAAACCCTATTTCCTTCAACACAACTATTTTATGAATAGGAGACGAAACGAAAAGTTCGTCTAAAACATCTTAGAATTAAGCTAATTATGTTTTATCACGAAAATTGTGTTATAAAAGCCTAGCTTCCCCTAATGTACTTGTGCAATGTTTGGGTGGGTTACGATGAAATTAAAACCTGTTAGATCTTATTAGAAAATTACATTCTATCCTTTCTATAAGTTATTTAATATTATATTTATTTTATGTTTAGGAAATTTGGTCTGGCTGCCTATACTGTGGCCTGTTTTATCGCTGCAGCCTTCCTTATTGCTCTCGTAGTTTTGGCACCTACAAGGTAACCGTTTATGTCTAGCAGAAAATCTGTAAAAAGTTTTTCGATGATATATTTTACTATCCAAGCTGACTTATTAAGTTACTTATTACTAGCGGCTTTGCCCCTAGCCTCTATGGGCTTTTCCCCAAGAGGTGATTTCAAAAAAAAATTAAGACGAAATTCGTAAAAGGACCAGGGAAATCTTGAGCAAATTCTTTTTTTAAAAAAATTGGGGATTTTTTGTTTTTTGTTTTTTGGGGGGTTGGGGGTGTCCCACCCCTCAAGAAAATAGCTTAAAATCACTACAGGACCAATAGGTATATACCCTGAAGAGTAGAATCCGATCGGTTCAGTGGTTACCGAGATCTTAAGGGACAGACAGTCATCGTTCTACTTCCTTGTATTATAGATATGAAGAAAATGCAACTGGATTAATTTTTTTTAAATGTTTGGTAATTTCAGCTTTTACATTTTTTTTTTTTTGGGGGGGGGGAGGGAGTGAATGAAACACTTTGTAGTAAAGACTACTGCCTGTCCCACAGACTTTAATTTAAATTTTTATTCGCCTTTTGGCTTAAGTTGTCATTCTGATTGCTACATACAAACATCTTCGCTTCTTAACATTTTCAATTTTCATGCTTTCCTCCCTAATATTTTTTTTATTATTTCAGACCATCTCTGGTTCAAATTGGTATCCTGTCTTCCGAACATCTGATATAATATTTTATTTTTGTGATAAATTTTAACATTATATATTTATGTAGCCTTTTAGTTTGATAATTAACGGACGCGCATTATGTGTAGAACTGTTTTGTTTTTAAAAAATAACCTAAGAATTCTCATTGAAAAATGTAAATGTATGATGTTTTGTATATATTATTATTCACTATTTTCAAAATTTGAATAAAGGAAAAACATAATTAAATTTACTTTTATAGTAGCGAAGCTACTCTATAATTCCAATGTTCGCCCGTCTGTTAGAATCGGAATGGGGGAAAATTTGATTTTTTTGCTCCTATTAAAGATAGACGGCTGAAACTTTTGACAACAATCCCATTATTATGTAGCATGTTTAAGAAAACAATCTCCATAGTGGTCCGAATGTTTTTAAGCCGCTAATTAGCTGCTCCTATATTTTAAAACTGATTTCCATACATCCTTAGTTTTTTTGGTCTGATTTTAAAATTTGTTTTGGTTATGTCAAAAGTAAATTTCCCCTTTTTGGTGTTCAAATGAGAGGACAAGTAGCTAATTTCGTAATTCCATATATTTTAAGTCTAATTTAAAAAAAAGATTTTTATGATTAATATTGTAATAATTTTCGTCGTTCTAATGGAAACTAGGGACAATAGATGAATTTTAACATATTAAAGCCGTTTTTTTGTCAGATTTTTATTATGATTAATCGTATTCATTCGAATCCGGTGGATAGGAACCGGTTCTCATCCATACGAAAAAATTGTCTAGCATCGTATTATATCCAGCTTTCTACGAATATAAAAATGTACAATTATATAATTAAAACCAGTTTTTTAGCCGGCGCCTTTGGCACCTCTTGGCTAAAAAAAACTAGTTTTAATCTTAAAATTGTACATTCTATATCCGCGGAAAGCCGTTTTTAATACGATGCGAGAAATAACTATTAGCTATTGATAGTAAATTTAAGTTCTGATTGGTCGTTAGTGCAGGTAGCTGTTTTGCAATATGATATTTGATACATAAATTATTCCTTTTCTCGATAAGCATTTACTCCATATTTTCCCCCATTTTTAATACTTTTGTGATTTGCTACTTATGAAGGTTTATTCCATAGTTGCCGTGAAATTCTGTTTATTTACACTTGAATATCACACCTTTATCTTTAATATCTCTGAAAGAAAGATATTTTTAAACATATTTGACTTAAGGATTTACTCTAGTTATAAAATGGCTCTCACTAATAAAATATTTATAACTAGCGGCTACGCCCCTAGAAGCCTCTAGGGGCACTTAAGGTAGGAGGGGGAAAAGTCGACCTCATCCCATTTTAAATTTGAGTTTCAAAAGAGTAAAAAAAAATATTTTTTTTTGGGGGGGGGGAGGGGGGTGAAGACACCTTCACCAAAAATAGTTTAAAACCTTTCCAGCTTCACTGTAAAGGAGAACAATATCGGTTCAGCGGTTAGCGAGATCCTTTGGGACAGACAAAAAACGCTTACTACTTCATATAATAGGATTAGAGAGTAGCTACGCTAAAACATTTAATCCAAAATTATGTATAAATGTAAATTTATTTTCAAATACAACATATGAACACAGGCTTAACAATACTTAAATATGTATATCTCCGGTAAAATATCAAATTAAGGTTTTTTAATATGAATAAGGTTTGATATCTTATTTGATGTTGTAAGTTATTCAACAAAAATCCTTATTTTCTTTTTAAAAAGCTGTCCATAGGACAAAATTTTGCTTGTAAATAAAATAAAATAAATACGTAATACTTTATTTATGAGAAGAAATGCGGTACTTTTGGAGCATCGTCAGCTGCTCATCAGCTGACTGGTTAATCCAGGCAGACTCAGGTACAAAACTGGTTCTAGACGACGACATTGCTGGCTGTTTGGTACAAGTATCTTGGGCAGGTTGGGTACTGTTGGAGTTGAGGAAGCTGGCAGGACTCCCGTACATGTTCTTTGCCTCTGATATACCAAGAAATTGGTTTACCTGCAAATATTAATATTAATAATATCAATACAGTTCAAAGACAGAAATTCACACTGAATATTTGGTGAAAAGGATTATTTTAGGATCATGGAAAGTAAACAAAGTAGCGGGTTGCGTCGTACTTTCATAGTAGCTTTTCTCCTATTTCTAGTCCCTGCGGGGGGCTCTAACCCTTGGAGTAAATCATAACCATTTACCAAACCTAAAATAACCTATCAAAAGCTACTGTGAAAATACGAAGAAACCCGCTACTTCGTTTTCTTTCCATGATCCTTATTTTATGATTACTCCGACAGATACACACCAGAGTACCAATTAGAGGCTCATAAAACGAAAATTCTGTAAGATTTATTTATCTGCCATTTACCTATTCTGGAATGGGAATGCGACCTTTCTCTGACTAATATAATTCAACTGCAGACGTCAAATCAGACAAACTAATCTATACAATCTAAAAATGGGTTTCTGTTCCTAATAAAATGTGCAGACTTATTCACCATTAGGGTGGTTGGATTGTTTCTACACTGTGTTCCTATTGGTCTAATTAAGTGATTAAGGATTTAGACTTTCTACTTTTATTGGCTGGTCGTAAATTAAGAGCAATAAATTGTACCTTGGTATTTCTGTAAACTTTGATGGCATCTCCGATTTTGAAACTCATCTTGGTGACTTTCTATCTCTCCGCCTCGTAGTTTGGAAACTTTCTATCTCTTCTTAGCTTGCTATCTCACAAAGTTGAGCTCAAATTTGATATTTTTTTGCTGTGCAAAAATTGTTCACAATTTGAAAAACTTCCAGATATTCCAGAATTGTAGTTCGTCGCCTGCTGCCGTCAGCTTTTCAGCGCTGCGCTGCCACATAAAATCGTCCTGGTTAATGTTAACTGTTATAGTCTCCAGTCTGAGGCCTTTATGGAAGGTCAAAGAATTTAGAGGATTTTTACGCTTTAGCCGTGCGGCCAGGGATCAAGGAGTCGCTACAGTATTTTGTAATCTAATAGTGCCAAAACGTTTTTGGATCAATCTCTTAAAATAATAAAGTATGAATATTGATTGGAGAGTAGGGATAATTATGCCATAAGTAGCGTAGCAATATCAATTTCTGGATAGATGGCATTTTTTTAAAAAGGTTTTTTTTAAGTCCAAGTTAATTGTGTATAAAAAAAACTGTCTACCATTAGAACTAAACTTTGATATTACACAACTTTTAAGACATTTTTATAATTGCAATCCGAAAAAAATGAAATAAAATCTTTTTCATATTAGCTTTTGGTTTAAAGGTGTATTTTTAATTACCTACTCCTTTATTCTTGACAGGGCGCTTCAAATGTATAAAAATGTATACAATGATACATAGTTTAATATATATAAATATATAATCATGCGCTGTATGTGTGGATTAATATAACTAGAGGAAAATCCCATGATGAAAATGAAAATCAAAATTTATAAATTAAAGGACCATGGAGTTTTGTCTTATCCGATTGCAGAAAACTGAACAACAAAAAATAAAGGATATGAACATAAAAAGATGTTTAAAATTTTTCTAGAATGTTATTGAAACCGATTATTATCCGCTGGATTATAACCATTTCTCTGCCATGCTGAAAAATCATGTATACCATTGTGTAAAAATGTAAAGGCAGGTCTTACCTATTTCATTTTAAAGGGGGTACCGACACCCTTTGATAGAATGTGATTAAATGAAAAAAACTGGTCACAATTTCTGGTAACAGTGCCATGCCAACGACACGATATTCAGCAGGTTTCTATACTCGAACATAACCAAAATCTGATGTCCTCTAATAAACATATAAGTAGTATATATATTTTGCAAGATAAGAAGGCTTGTTTTACGGGAATAGGGACAGTTTATATAAAATATAAACAAATAAGTTATTAAGATTTGATTCAAGGTTAATTAGGCACAATATAATAAGCGAAGTATGTCCATTAGGATATATAAGTCGGAAGGAATTTTAATGTTAGAGGGAGATTTGAAATCTACATCAACTTTTAAGGATTTTTTTTTTATAAAATTCGTTAAAATACAATTTAAGTTCATAAATTTTGACCAATAGGATAGGTGGATTGGAAACTACCTGCGCTCTAATTGGTTAAATGATGTGCGACACTTAAGCTTCTCCAATCAGAGCGCAGATAATTTTCAATCCACCAGTCACAGATATCAAAATTAATTAACTTAAATTGTATTTCCGCTTTTAGATAGAGAATTATACAAAAAACGAATTTTATAAAAAAAAATCCTTAAAATTTGATGCAGATTTCAAATCTTCCTTTAACATTAAAATTATTTCTAACTTATATATCTTAATGTCCATATTACGCATCCTGTATTCATGTAATTTTTTAATAGATTATACGGAGTTTTTTGTTCAACTTCTTTATTATTAAAAACGTTGTTACTTTACATCTAATAATGTTTGTTTGTCTAATTTGTTGAGCTGCACTTTTATTATGGATGTTCTCATTATCATTATCACATTATCACAGTCCTGAGATGGATTCTTTAAAAAAATTTGCCCCACTAATCGGTTAGTGGGGCAAAATTGTTCTCGAGAAAAAAAATCTCCAAAATCACATTAATGTGATTTTGGAGGATTTTTCTTGAAAACAATTTTGCCCCACTAACCGAATAGAGGGGCAATTTTTTTTTAAGAATCCACCTCTGGAATAAAAAACACAATCCTTATACTAAAGTAACAGGATGTTTGTGTGTTTGTACTGAACGATCTTGCTAACCGCTGAACCGATCGGGTTCTCCTTAACAGGGTAGATTCTCATATGTCTCGGGAAGGTTTATAATTATTTTGGGGGAGGGTACCTCCACCCTCCCTAGAGAAATTATTTTTTTTTTAATTTCTCGATTTTAGAAAGAGAGTTCAACGAAAAATAAACGTCAAACGCAAAATAGCCATTTTTTTAATATAAAAAAAACATTTTAAGTGCCACTAGAGGCCTCTAGGGGCGTAGCCACTAGTAGTATATATTTTGACTACTAAATCATACACATATGGGAGAGTTTGAGAAATTTAAATTGAAAAGGAAAGAAAAAATTTCATAATCCATTTAGTTTTAAAACTAGCCACACTATATAATACACTAGTTGCTTCGCCCCTGGTTACTAAGAAAGGATATAGGAGGTTAGGAAAATAACCTACACCACTTAAAGCATTTTCCGCAGAGATAGAGGGGACAATGGGCTGTTTATTACGCTAGTACCCAAAGTTTTATAATAATGTTTTCTCATTCGTTAGCTTACCAACTTTGAGGACTTTAGTGAATTTTGAATGGTTGATTCATTAGGTTGAGTGTTTCAACGTTTCAACCACTAATTTTAATCTACAGAACGGGTAATTTTGTGTAACATCATTGAAGATGTACATCAATTAATTAGCTATTGTCTTTTCCTTTAGATCCCAAAATGCTTTAAACAAAAAATATGTTTCTACTTTATACTGTAGGATAGTGGCTTCGCCCTTATTGGTGAGACTATAAAAACTAATAAGGAAAATTACTGTTTTGGAGGCTTGGGTATACATTGTACATATAGATAACCAGAATGAAAATATATACAACATGTACTAATTGTACTACATAAATATTTGACATAGCAACTATCATCATTATTGTTATTCAAAAACACATTCTTATCGCGTATCCTTCGACCAAAGCCGATAACTTTTAGGGATAAAAAGCAGGGCTCGGCAGCCGCGCATCAGCTGCATGTAAGCCTCAGTGAAATCGTCTTATAATAACTTTAAATTCAGCTGGATGTTCCTAAACAGACAAACCCATTTTCAGAATTTTTAGTTTATACACAAGAGGCGCGGCTGCGACGCGGCTGCGGATCCCTGATAAAAAGGATGACAACAACAGCAATAAAATTGCAGCTGAAAGGTCGTCAGAAAAACATGCACAAATAAAGAGAATCAGCGCATCCAAAATTGAACATCATCTAGAAGCCTAAACTCAAAAATACTTTACTAAATGATGCTCAACATTTTTACCCTTCATATAAAGGTGGTTAACATATAATTTTTATGGCTAATCGTCCCATGAATCATTATTACAAGAATCAAGGAAATAGGATATTCATATCATGAACAATGATGTTAGAAAAATTAAAATAATCATCATTTTATTTATAAAAAGTTTGAAATGAATAGGACGTTTCTAACATGTTTGCTTTCAAAATCAAAACTAATTACAGCTTTATCCTTGTTAAATTATTTATTTTTAACTGGATATTTATATATTTGATCATACATCGAACTTTGTCCCTGGACCTTGTTCATTATAACTTGCAAATCTTACAATACTACCCATTCATTTATATAACACAAAAGTAAAATATCAAAAAATTATTTTTCCTCGTCGGCAGGTTGGAACAAGGGATCTAAATACATAGGATAATGGACGATAAATTGATGTACATCTCCAATGCTGATACACAAAATACCACTTCTGTAGATTATAATTAAAGGTTGGAACGTTTGGACATTAAATATAATGAAACAACCGATCAAAAGAATAAGAAAACGTTATTATAAAACTTTGGGAACTAGTGTAATAAACAGTCCAATCTCCATTAATTTGATATTCCTTTGATTTCCTCTTATAGTGTTCCCCTTCGGCTATTAGGTGATCAATTTTATGTTGTTTTTTTAATAACACCAATGGAAAAATTTGAGAAAAGTCAAGACAAAAATTATATTTATATTTAGTTGTAATTCATAGAGAAAAGGAAAAAAAATGTTAACATTTTGATAATTAATTTTTATATAATTTAGAATTGGGTATTTTTCAGAACAATACTGGCAGGTATAAGACAACGGACGCTAAATTAATGCACTAATTACATTCCAAACTATGATTTACAAAATTTTTTAATTTTGGTTTGAAAGTTTTGTTAGAAATTTACCGTATTTATCAAACTTTGGGTACCAGTGTAATTTCAGCCCAATGTCTCCTTAACCCCCCCCCCCCCCCCCGGCCATGCAAATATAAGCCTTTCAGGTACTAATGCAAGTACCCATAGCCTCAAAGGAACATTAGAAATCAAAATTTTATATGCACGGTGTTTAAAAAAACCTGCGTTTTCCGGTTTTGAGAAACAACCAGAAGGAATATGAAAAAAAGAATTATAGGTCCATATTCTATGTAAAAATGTACATCGGATTTACCTAAGGTTTTTTCAAGTAAACAGAAAAATTTTTTTGAACGTTATAGCCCTAAATTTTACATAAATAAAGCAACACACTCTATTTTGAATTCTTTAAGTTCTAAAAGCGCTATTGTTTTAGGAGATATTAAAAAACACCTTTTATAAAATTGATCCATATTTTTATAGAGAATAAGAATATATAATTATTTTTTTCATACTCCTACTGGTTGTTTCCCAAAACCGGAAAACGCAGTTTATTTTGAAACACCCTGTATATTTTTATAGGGGGGAGGAAAGCAATATTGTACGGGTGGGTTTGACCTGTCCCTTTCCCAAAAAAATCAACTAACGAAGCTTTATTGAAATTAGGGGTCGGTTTACGAGATCTTAATGTACATACAAACGCACACACATACATACAAACTACTACTTTCATCTCTTGATTTTTAATTGCGCCTCTATTTTGACGCATAACTTGCTTTTAGTTTAAATTGGCCCACCATATCATGCTGCTAATGATTATAAACAAAATTGCCCCTTTAAAAAGTGTATCCAAAATTCTAAAATGAAGGAGTGGGATTATTAGGGATCTAAAGGGAAAGACAATGGCCGATAAATTAATGTATATCCCCAATGATGATGCACAAAATTACCCCTTGTGTAGATAACAATTGGTGGTTGAACGTTTGGACACTCAACTAAATGAGCCAACCAATCAAGATAGAAGAAAAGTCTCCAAAGTTGTTAAGCCAACGAATAAATAAACGTTATTATAAGATGACTTTGGGAACTACTATAATAAACAGCCCAATGTCCCCTCACTACCTGTTGATTATTAAACTTTAGTTACCAGTGAAGCTTATTATAGGTCCAGAGAAGGTTTATAAATTTTTGGAGGAAGTTATTTACAACCTCATAAGTGAAATCAACTCAAGAAAAAAAATCACCATCCCCCCAAAGTAAAATTTTCACTTTTTCTGATTGAAACTAAAATGGAAATATAAAGATCGACTTCCCTCCCCCCTTCCATAAATTGCCTCTTGTGACCTCATGGGTCGTATAAAAGGCCTTAAATTAAATGTATAGGAAAATGACCTTTAAAATCTTCCATTCGTCTGTTTGATTGTTGAGTGTGTATTCATTTCCGTAAGTATACTACATTAGCAAACATCGGAACTGTACAATGTTGTATTAAACAAGGATGACAACATCCTTAAAAGCGAAGATCTAAAACGGTATAGAACAAACGAACATTAACGGAACTGATAAATCAGAATGGAAATGTATAAAAGCTGTTACAAAATTGTAAGTAAATTTGTTGAAAAAATGCTTAGATACAGGATAATGTTAAAGGACATACTTACGGTTTGAGGTCTTGATTATAATGATGCTTTGCTTATAACATTGTACTTTGTTGTCCTAGGAATCAGTATTCCAAAAATCAGATCAATCGGACAATTATATCACATAAATATTTGTTTAAAATGGACGTTTGGACATTCTGGTTTAACGATCATAGAGTTGCTACGCTTTCTAAGTTGTTTCTAACTACTACATTAATCATCATGCAAAGTTTGAAATAGATAGTACAATTCTAACATGTCTAAATTAACTAAAAAAGCTATCCGTCTTGGACATACGGACGGACGGACTGACTCTAATTATAGAAAAGCTCAGCTTTTAAAAAGCTAACTTTTTTAATCCTTTAATTTACACTCATCATTAGTCCAAATCATTTAAAATTTCTTAGGCTTGCCTAGAAGTTAGGGATTCCTAAACCTTCCATAATTTTAAAGAAACGCATATAGACTAGCCAAAGATTTTTGGGGAGATTTTGCCAATTGACTTAAAATTTCAATATTAATAACATCCTTACATTAAAGTAGCATAATGTCTGTCAGTATGTTTGAAAGATCTCGCTAACCCCTACACCAAAATAATTCACCTTTATATTGAAAATTCTTATTGGTCCATAGCAAGTTTAAAACTATTTTAGAGGAGTTAACCCCCCCCCCCCCCGCCTCCATTTTTTAAAAATCGTAAGTGAAGGGTCTACTCTCACCCCCCCCCCCCCCGCTCTTCAGTGCCTGTATTTTGATACACCATGGGGATAAGATATTATGCAGTATTGAATGCACACAAGACTGTTGCTAAGATAAAATATAACATGTATGTATACGCTTGACGCAAAATTATTTAAATGTCCACACTTACATAATTTGTACTTACAGGTTTTAAGATTAAAAGCAAAGCTTTTGTTCCAGTTTTAGTAAGTTAATTAGACGGAGATCATTTTCGGAAAGCTTGATAAAGGTCATGGGCAGGTTTTTAGCCTTTTTCTAGGATTTGATATACCAACAGACTTAAGGGTGTCCCATAGAGTAGTGGTTAGCGCACTACGCTGTGGTTGGGAAAATCCGAGTTCAAGTCCCCTTATAGATATTGCACTTAGATGACAAATGCTGTTGCAATTTGTCAGAATATAATCACGCAACCTTCTCTGTGATGCCCTTAGATTGTAAGGAGGGAGATTTGTAGGAAGTTAGGATCGGTAGGATTAAGCAACTGTAATCGTGCTTTCCCTCGTCCATGCTCCTCATTCATATGAGAGTGCCATTAATTAGGGTGGCTTAATATGGAACACCTGTCAAAACTCTAGGCCAGGATGATGTAATAATTGAGTAGCTTCTACGAGAATTGCGGGTCAGCTTGTAATGTAACATAGAATAGACTCAGCTGTGCGCGAAGCTTACCAATCTAGGATTGGTCAAAGGATTCTCACCTCCAATCTCCTCGTGCATCTGAATCCTAACTTCAGAGAATCAAGGCTACATACATACACCAACAGACTTAGGATGGTATTTGTGCACTAGTGGCTTCGACCCTTAACTTTAGCCCATCATATTTCTTTTTAAAGATTACCCTAAATATGCCCCGGACAAAGCATCTTTTCTGTATAATTGCAATTGTGTCGGTCTTCTAAAATTAAAGAAAATAATTTCACAACGTTTTACATTTAATTTTTGTAACCCATTAAAAAAATACATGCATTCTTTATAAACGTGATTTTAAAGAAATATGCATTACAAACTAGAAATTTTCTAAAGGATATTTTAGGCCTCTGTATCAGATCGATCAAATGCGCAGTTTTATTTTTAACTGGTTAGACGTTTTTTTTTGGTATCAGTGAAGCTACTCTACAATTGTATGGTTGGTTTAACTTTGTAAGTAATATTGTGTGGCCCTATCATAAGATTACACGCTCTTTACCACTGCACATCACTTACCCTATCCTTTACTAACCCTTGTGGGCTGCCCTAACTCAGAACCCCATACTTCTATTTATCCAGGGGTCTTAAGTGATAAGACAATGGACGATAAATTGATAAAATGCCCCAATGTAGAATAAAATTGTTGGTTGAAAAGTTATGACACTAAAATTATTGAACCAACCAATTGCAATTAAAAAAAATTAGTCCAAAGTTTTTAAGCCAACAAATAAATAAAAAGTTCATAAAACTTTGGGTACCAGTGTAATTTACAGTCAAATGTCCTCTGCCTAACTGTGTTTATTGGACGAGATCTTTCTTACAGTTTTATGAAGAATCGACATAATTGTGCGCTACTGACTGACCAACAGACAAATGTGCTTTTACTGTACTAACTACAACAACGCTATTTCAGTGGATTAATTATGTCAACGATGTCATTTCTGACAAATATTATTGGCACTATTTCAAATACTTGCGGATTCGCCCTCTAGAGGCCTCTAGGGGCACTTGAGGAGGGGGGGGAGTTGAATCCCAAAACCCATTTTTTATAATTTTAGATTGTAAAATGGTTACAAACATTTTTTGGAGGGGTTAGAAACTCCCCGACCTCAATTTTTATTTTAGCTTTTAAAAAGATTTAATATATTTTTGAGAAGGTACCCTGTTAAAGAGAACCCGATCGGATCAGCGGTTAGCGAGATCCTTCGGTACAAACAAACATACAGACAGACATCGTTCTACTTTGTATTATAGATAATGACCATATGACTACATTCTTATTTTGTAAAAGGCAAACATTTAGTAGAAACGGAGAAGAAACCAAATTTAGTGTCTATTGTACTATTCCTATAATCCCTGAATGAACACACTGCATTAATGCAGGGTTGGAGGAGACATTGGACTGTTATTACACTAGTACCAAAAGTTTTATTACAACGTTTACTTATTCGTTGGTCTAATAACTCTGAAAACTTTTATTGAATTTTAATTGGTTAATCAAATACTAACTGTAATCTACAGAAAAGGTATTTTGTTCATCATCAATGGGGACGTACATCAATTTATACGGCAATTGTCTTATCCCTATTGATCACTGAAATTTTTACTAATATTTCTGTGATGGGACAATAAAAAGGAAATTTTTTCAACCCCAAATTTTTATGCATGAAAATTGCCTTAAATAGTGTATATTTTTTTGTGGGAAAAAGTTTTCTTTATTAATCAAATCAGAATTGTCCCCACCCTCCCTGCTTTATTGAGATTCCGGCATTCAGACTTGGAAAATTCCATTCAGACAAACATGTTTTAAAAGGCACCAGCCCCCATTTTTTTTAGATATAATATAAACTGGGCGACTTTACTTTTTCACTCTAACACAAATTTTAGAACGTTTTGTAATATAGTTCTTTATATATAATGACGTTATACAGGGCGGAGGGAACATTGTATTGTCCTCTCATTTGTTGGCTCAAAAACTTATGTTACTTTTATCAAATTTTGATTGGTCGGTTCAAACTACGAGTGTCTAAATATGAGTTAATCTGCTAGCCAGTTTTTTCTTCTAACTAACAAATGGCAAGATGTCGCGGGTTCGAGTTCACCCGAGAATAACTTCAGCAAAAAGAAATTATTAATTAAAGAAATTATAAATATACAAGAAATATACAAACAGAAATTTACATTTGACAAGGGCTATATTGAAGAATCTTAAAAGACAGGACATTAGCCGATAAACTAATGTATATCCTGATGATGATAAACAAATTTACCCTCCTTACCTGATTTCTTAAATATTTTTAATCTCATGTAAACAGTACTTTAACTTTTTGTCTCTGGATTCTAAATATTTAGGATTCAAAATCATTAATAACTCAAAATTTGTATCCAGCCTATTATAAAAAAAATCCTTCTATTTTTAGTTCAAAATGTTCAATGCATTAAGATCTATCTATAACTGTCAAAGAAGTTTTTACTAGAATTTCCTGAAAACTGTTTATGAGATCATACTGAACATACATACAAACATAATATGACACCGCGTAAAACAACATTTTTTTTAGAAAAGCATAATTTTGTGTTGGACATATTATTTTGAAGAACGTGTCCTAACTTTTGTGATTTAAAAAAAATAGCTAGTCGGTGTTTTTAGTAAGAAAATGATCCATAGAATTTATATTTGCAATCAGAAAATGATAAAAATAGTAAAATCTTTAATTTGACACCTTACTTTTTGAATTCTGTTAAGTAATTATTGAAAAATCCATTTTGTTAACCCTCACAGATTGGGCCCCAATTTCCACCTTAAAAGATTTTTTTTTTTTTTGGGGGGGGGCTAATTTGATCCCCCTCCCTCTATCTCGGCTCCTGTTACAGTTAGAGACATAAAAAATTTTTCTGGTGGTTCATGTGCATATTTAGAGAAAATTACTTTTTCTAGTCATAGCGGTCAGACCGCTCCTTAGCCGCTTTTTAGCGGCCAGCAGCTAAATATTAAAACAGCTGTAAAGCGGCCAATTTTAAAGCTAGGATCACCAAATTTTAGGTGGAACTTTTATTTTTTATAACAAAAAAATTACTTTTTCTGACCATCGCCAAAAAACGGTAAATAACGGAAACCGTCATTTTCCGCAGTTACGGTGGTAAAACGGCGGTTGGCGGCGCCAATTAATATTTTTATCTGTTTCTGATCACAATAAAGACAACATAAAAAATTTGGTTGGTCTATAGCTGTTTTGAAATTCGGCGACTGGCAGCTTACAAACGGCAAAATTACAGGTAGGAAATAGAAAATCGATCAAAAATCGGTCAAGGAGTGGTCAAAAGGTCATGACCTTACACGGGTAGGCTAAGAAAATTCCAGGTTTTTGAAAATACACATTTAAGCGGATTGCACAGCCTTCAAGTCACATGTCTTGGTATACTGGAAAAGGTAACAATCAAATTTTCTATTCGGCGCTTTTTGAGAAGATCCGCAAAATATTTTTTTTTCATTTTCGCCTAAAATACTCTAAAAATAAGGTACAAAATGTTAGGGTAGGCTTTTTAAAACTGTTATTGATCAGCCCATAGTTATCCTAAAAAAATGTTAGACATACCAACGGAAAGCTTTTCTCTTCTAGTTTTTAAAATGACAAACATTTTTAACGTGCATTGTATGGTTTAGTATCTATGTATTAATTACATTAACATGTAAATGTGCATGGTTTGATTATGCCCCCCCCCCCTTCTTCTAGCTAAATATTTCAACATGAATAAAAACCTTGGGTACCAGAATAAAAAATCTTGGGTACCAGATTGAATATTGTTTTTCAAATGATTTCTTATCCAGGTAAAGATTTACCTTATGAGGCTTTTTGATTTATTTTATTTAATAGTCAAAGCAGTTTTATTTCTCTTTTGATTTCTTTAAATGATCGCCTACAATGAGTAATTTTGATCGTCTACAATGTTATTATTGTGAAAAGTATGTATATTGTTCAGTTCATGCATCTAATTTAACGAGTGACTAAATGTGTGTCTTTTTATATTTATGTTAATGAATATTAAATTTGCTATGTGTTTTTAAATAATAAAAATGTTTTTCCGCATGCCCGTAACTTTTCCTTCATTCATTTTGAGTAATATATTTATTATATTGTTTGTATGTTATGATGTGAAACTAATGTTATATATTTTTAGTTTGATTTTCTGATAATTTAGCAATAAATAATGTGGAAAAAATCTTTAGTAGTTTTCACTGAGATCGCCTCTACAATATAAGAAAGGTTATTTACAGTGCAATTCAGTTTTCTGGTTTAGACTTGACAAACCTCTAAGCAACCCATTAAGTTTTTATTGTAGAAACATTTTTGATAATCACGAAACCTTGATAATCTCCTATCACAAAATTAAATTGCATAGACTTCTTAAAATAATTTTGTTAACATTATATTAGCTATAATACGATATAAATATTTACAAAATTCATATAATTACAGTTACAGGAGTCAACTTATTGGCGTCTAATGCAAATATTAGTCCAATTTCGTTAAATAGGGATTATATCACCCATTTTTTAAAGCAGTAGTAGTTTTAATGATGTATTTCATGCAAATTTCTGGGTTTTATTTATAATACGATCTTCGTTGGCCGATAAGACTCAAATCAGTGCAAAAATAAGCAAATAAAAAAAATCTGTTTCAATCTTCAGTTTCATCTATTTATATAAAGTTTTAAAGCTTAATAATCAGATGTTTTTTTTGTGTGGATGTCTTACAAATAAAGGTATACAGAAGCTGCGTACCAAGAAAGGAGACTGATGCAAATTTTATTGTTCTAATAATATCTCGTTAACTGCTGAACATAATATGTTGTGATTTTTAAGGGTTTATACCTATTTATCTTATGACGTTTAAAGGTACTTCCCCCCCCCCCTCCATCTAAATGTGTAATGAGTACCTAGAGGATAAGACATAATAAGCACAGAAAATTAGATTGTAAGTTTATCCCTATTACAATCTTATCATGCCTCAATTAACAGTGCCTGCCCTAATTTAACTTTTTTTCAGGTGTCGGCAGCCGTGCTTTTACCCGCGAGAATGCAGCTGCGAATACAAATTTGTGGCTGCAGGTTAGGATAGGATTATTCTCCAAGAATCTGCAATGGTGGATGCAGCTCCATATTGCCGTGTAACCCAGTCTAGATTAGGTTGGCTGCGATTGCGGCTAGGCTTTATGGGTGAGTTAGTGAAAAGCACAAGTACGGCTGCCGAGCCCTGTTTCCTTCTGATAGCCTTTCCAAGTAACAAAAATTTGGTGGGTGGATTATTTGTGATTATTCATTTCTTTACAATCATATATTACATACCTTAAAAATGTTTTATATCCTATTATATAAAGTACTTAGCTTTTTTGTTTGTAGTGAAGGGTCTCGCTAACCACTTAACCGAAATGGTTCTCCTTAACTTGGAAGCTTTATATAGGCCCTGAGACTGTTTAAGCTATTTTATTTTTATAAATAAGTCTGGGTATGGTTTTAAGCTATTATTGTTTATGATAACAGTTTCTTATTTGATGGCTTAGTCCATTTTTATTGGTTGATTCATTAAGTTGAGTTTTCAAACGTTTCAACCACAAATTTGATCAATTTATCGACCATTGTCTTATCCCTTTAGATCTCTGGGTTGGACACCTTAATTATTGGGTGAAAGATTTGTTGGTAGATTTAACCTAAAAATCAACTTGTCATCCTAATTATCGTGGTTAGGGAATTCGTAGCAAAGTGGTCATACAAAATGTGATAAAGATGAAGCAAAATATCTCGGAAATTGCTGTTGCGATGTGGTTGTTGTTTTTTTGGGAAGCTCAAGATATGCCTTGGATTAGTTTGTTTGCTAGCAATCCCCTCTAGACACTTACATTTTATTTGAACTATTTTCATATAAATATTTTCAAGACAAAATTGTTAATTACTCTCTTATGAAAACAATTGTGATTTTTAAATTTTTCTATACGGAAAAGCACTATCTTAATAAAACAATACTGGGTTCTATTTTATTAATCACTTGACGTTTTTAGTAAGATTTTGAATTTGATTTTCTAAACTTTTTGTTGATAATTTGTATCACCTGCCATAATCTTTTCGATCAGATACAGATTTTAAAAATCCTTAAATCACGTAATTTGTATTTGTCAAGTTTCACAGCGTTTTTGGAACATTTAAGGATATCAGCAGTGACCTGTGCTTTTTTAGCTGCAAAAATACTCAAAAATCGTATTTGTTGGTTGGTATGTCCATGTATGCGCAAAAATTAAGTGTAAAAGGAAAAAAAAGATGATAGCTTTGATAATCAACTACAAAAATTATCATAAACTTATTAAAATTTCATTTCAGAGAACAATATGTGATTACTTTAAATATTTTATAGTAAAACAACGTTTTTTACTTCAATTTTATTTATCTTTAACTTAAAGTTTCATGCTTTCGCAATCTTCAGAAAGATACTAATGGTTTTTATAACATAATTAGATGATTTTTTCAAAAAATTTTAGGAGATTTTTCAACATATTTAATTTTACATAAAAAAATACTAATTTTGAACAGCTACATTCTTTAGTTTCTTAAGAAGGTGATATTTTCTGTGGATACACTTAGAGAAAATTTCGTGCCGTTTATTGAGAATAGATTCTTTGTCTGAATATAAGATTGCAACTTTTTCCATAAGACAAAGTTGACATTTATTAGAACCAGGATCAAAGGGTGGCTGCATAGAAAGGATACTCCACTTGATGTTATATTGTAACTCGTCATTTTTTAATTGCCAAATATAACCAGATAGTTTTGTAGAATTTTGAAGGTGAAGATTATTGAAGGTAGAGTTGTGGTTGTTGTATCTTAATTTGAAAGTTGTTGAGGCCATTCCAATATACTTTTTGGTAGATTGGTCTGTTTGAACATCAGCTTGGTAAACTAAAGAATCAGTTAAGCATTTTCCGTCCAGTGGACAAGTTGTGCCTCTCCTACAGTTACAACCAGCTTCAGTTGTATGCTTTGTCTGTCCAAGAACTTTCTTATTATGGCTTGTGATTACGCTGGCCATATTAGGCATACAACTGTAGGAGATTTTGATGGTGTTTCGGTTGAAATACTTTTTAAAGACTCTGTTGTTTGAAAAGTGTTTGTCTACCAGGCGTAAGAACTCCTTTCCAATATTTGTGGACACAGCTGTATTGTAAGGAATATTACACCATATAACTTTTCTTGTTCTGGTGCGGTTTTGTTGACTATTTTGTTGCCTATCATTATTTTGAAAAATTAACATGTGTTTATAACCTGATGATTCTAGGGCTTCTTGGTAGATATGTTTTTCAGAATCAAACAGATGGTTGTTACTTGACAGATTACTAAGTCTCTTCTCTACCATACAGGGAAGATCTCGTTTAATGTTAGGTGGATGACACGATCTAATGTTGATATAATTTGGTTTGTTGTTGTCTTTTCTTTTGTATTCTTCAGTTTCTAGGTTTAAGTTAACGTCTAAAAAGTTTGTAGTTTTGATGTTCATATTGACTGTTATTTTCAAGTTCTCATTTGAAAAGATTTTTATTACTTCTTTTCTTATTCTGTCCATTTGTGGTCCAGAAGCTGATAAAACCGCCAATCCATCATCTCTGTATAGTCCAACATGGTTCTGGGGAATGATTGTTTCTAACTTGTTAAGTAAATACAGGCCTACTAGATCAGACACTTCTGCAGAGTCATACCCGCCCATAGGAACATCAAAATTTTCTCCATTTTTCTTTATCCATGGATCTCCATCAAAGAATAGAAATGTTTTTCTTGAATGGAAGATAATGTGCTTGTCTTGTTCTGTAATGTTGACATATGTAGAAGCGAAATCAATTGATTTCCTTAGAAGAGTATCAGTAATACTTGGATAGAAACTTTCTATATCAAATTGAAAGAACTTTAGGGAGCTTTTGTTTTGCAGATTGTTGAACCAAGATAGTGTGTCTTGAGTGCTTCTCCATTGGTTTGAATTTGTGCTTGCTCTTACAGTTTTATTTATGTTATCCAAAATGTTTTTAGATATTATGCCAATTTTTGTTTTTGCTGGATTTATTAATCTGCATTCAACGCGACCAGGAAACGAATCTTTATGGTCCTTAACTGTTATATATCATGGAGGTTTAGCTAATACCTCAATCCTGTCATCTACATTCAGCTCTGTCGCTATTTCCGCTGCTTCAACATTGACTTTGTCAATATTATTAGTATTAGATTTCTTATAATCTTTTGTGACATTGTTTCTTAAAGTTTGGTTGTAATTTGTGACAGGAATCTCGTACAAGTTTGAAGTTTTGTCTGCATTGACTATGACATCTTTGCTATTTTTAATTATTTTACAATCATCTCTTAACTTTTTTTGAAAACTGTCAGTTACTGGTTTGAATGTTACATTTTCTACTTAACTTATTAAATCATCTTCAAAGTCACGTAGCTGTTCAAATTCTGTGTAGTTGGTTGGGCACTATTGTCAGATTTGAATCCAAATGTTTGTTTATCATCTCTTGCCTCTGGATGGTTGATAAAGAACCAGGACCACCGAAGTTTGTTGGTGAACTTTTGTACCTGGCTGACAAGTTGTTTCTTGTATTGAAGTCTTGAAGGAATTGGTATGTTTTTCAATGAGTATGGGATCTCAAATTTCTTCATTGTTTGATTAAGTTACCTCGGTGAACAGAGTGCTCTACTGTTTCCAGGAGACAGAATAAACGTTGGTTTCCAAGGTAGCCAAGAGTGCTCTACATAGAGTATTCTATGGAGCCTAACATTTTATAGTAAAACAACGTTTTTTACTTCAATTTTATTTATCTTTAACTTAAAGTTTCATGCTTTCGCAATCTTCAGAAAGATACTAATGGTTTTTATAACATAATTAGATGATTTTTTCAAAAAATTTTAGGAGATTTTTCAACATATTTAATTTTTAAATATGTATTTTTCTAGCATTAACTCCTAAGCAGACATATGTCTATTTGAAATCAATCCAATATATCTTTGACGATGGAAATTTGAAACTCACGGGTCAATATTTCTCAGATATTCCCCCTATTTACGAACTGTCCAAAGTCGTTTATAATAATTAGGGAAAGGGTTGAATTTGGACATGAAACATAAATATTAAAATCTTTTCTAAATTTTTACGATCCTGAAAGTTAATATTTACTGATATTTTCCAATAAATTTTTTCGTTCCGTCAAAATTTGGAAAAATAGCTAATATAGCTGTCTAGAAAGAACACGAAACCTCTACACCTAATATTTTCTCAGTGTTTTTTTTTACTTTTTATACAATTTTTTTTTAAAAATTAAATATTGATGAGTTTTTTATTTTTATAGAATGAATTATAAAAAAAATAATATTGGTTGATTGGTTTTTGCGATATCAGAACTCAGAACCATATCAGTTTTACTTTTAAACAATTCAATAAATATGAAAACTTAGATATAAAATTTGTATAATAGATAAGACTTTTAAATAATTTATTCTCCCCTTTCTTTATTCCAAAAATCTCGATTTTTCTTTCATTGTCATATCCTAGTATTTATTATGTGTATTTGTATTGTCGTGTGAGTATGTGAGAGGGTTGTAAAGTACACCTTAGGAGATAAGACAATGGATGATAATCTTGTTATCCTTGTTTAGATTACATTTAATAGATGCCTATTGATTATAGGACATGTCAAAACATAAATACAAGGATATTTTAATTGGTTGGTTAAATTATTAACTTTTTATCTAACATTGGCTCAAATAAAAGTAAAATTTATTTTTTTAAAGCGAAGCTTTTCTATAATTAGGGTCGGTCGGTCCGTCCCTCCGTACGTCCGTTTAAGATAGATAGCTTTTATTTATTCATTAATTTAGAATTAACCGAACGCTAAGCAAGATAGATAAATTACCACCCCCCCCCTCTCCCTCACATAGCTGTTAAGACTTAAGATTTTTTGTTTCAGGCTTTCAGCGTATCTACTCTATAATAATCCACCTTCCAAAGTTCCAACACCCTACATTCTCCAACCCTCCACCCTGCTTACTGTCTTCTACATTTCAACTCAACCATATATCAAACTTGCTAATATCATAAAGTGAAAGAAAAGTTAAAAAATAAACCACCAATAACCATTAAATAATGTATTAATCATTCTAACTCAAGTAATATGTACTAATTTATTATTTAACCTAACATACTAACAAAACAATAATCATAACTTTTTTTACTTTAATGAAATAAATAATCTAAATAAATAAATAAACTATGTTGACTTAAATAAAATGAAAATAAATATTTTTATTTTATTTGGATTGGAGTTAGTTTTGTAAATTGTAACGTTTTGTCCTTGTTCTCTAAGGTCTCATATTTCTTGTATCATGAGTTGACCCTTAGCTTTATGCGGTCATAAATGTTCCCCCCCCCCCCAAAAAAAAACGCTGAATCGATAATAATTTATTATACTAGTGTAGTCTCACCCCTCCCCTATTTAAGAAATGTTGTCGATATTGATTCACCCCTACCTCGCCCCCCCTAGTTTGAAGGTTGACCGTTACGATACAAATATTGACCCCTCCCCTCCCCCCCCCCCAAGAAATAACAATTCAAAACATATGGAAAATAGGAATTAGCGAAGCTTTTCTATAATTTGTGTTGGTTATAGACGTCAGTTAGTATTACTATTTTATATAATTTATAGACAGAATACTTACTTATAATTTTGATTATACTTATGCATTTATGTTAATGTTCCCCCCCCCCCAAGAAATAACAAAACAAAACATATGGAAAATTCAAAATACTAGGAATTAGCGAAGCTTTTCTATAATTTGTGTTGGTTATAGACGTCAGTATGTTAGTATTTATATAATTTATAGACAGAATACTTACTTATAATTTTGATTATACTTATGCATTTATGTTAATGTTTTGCTTTAATGGATATTGTCATCCTTGTTAAAAATATTTCACACATCCCATTCCCAACACTTCATATTTGAAGATATCTAGAATATTATTAATCTTAATAATTTCTTGGAAACCAACAACAAAGAAAAATAGTAAAAATGGTGGTAAAAATCTAAATTGGTAGGGGGTAATGATTTCCTTGAAATTTCAATTGCTTACGGACCTTTGAAGTGACAACATATACTACAGTACTACAAATTCATATCATCTACATTCTACATTCTCTAGTATTTATTTTGTTGCATTGTTTTACTTTTGCTATCGTTATGGCGGAACAAGGACAGAGAGTCAGAGTTGACCGCAGGCGCAACGTGATGATGGATGACTTGGTTCCTTACTTCCCCCGTACTCTTCCCTGCACAGATCCAGAACCGGCTTTATACCCCGACCTGATGCCTGGCTGGTTCGCCCATTATCAGGTCCTACACAGATATTTTAAAGATATCTGTAACCTGCTTTTCAGGTCGGGGTTTCAGTCGGTTCGTAATATGGAGGCGCTCAGGCTATTTGGTGAAGGAATTGGTATATACCAATTCCTTCACCAAGCCCTTCCATCTTCTCAGCGGACACGCGAAGAAAATGAACTTGTTCTGCAGCAACTTGAAGCCAAATGCAACGGTTACCGTGACAACGTTATCCAGTCGTTAGATGTCTATGACCGTGCCATTAATTTGGATGGCACAGTAGATCTATCATCAGATGAAGACGAATATCCCGATATCTCCGGCGATGTCAATCCATCTTCCGATGATGACGATATTGACGCCATCCTGGAACACAAAGGTGGCGCGAGCGCGAACTCTACCCGTGATGACTCTGTGATCATTATCGATTGATAATTTGATTGATGTTGCGTTGAGTTGAGATCGTATTCCTGTGAATATTTAGATTCCACATAAATAACTTGACAAATAAATACAATACAAATATATGCTATAATAATAAAACTATGAAAAATAATTTTCTTATTTTTATTTAATTTAATTTGTAATTGCGATGCTGCTCTATAATTTGAATTTCTTAATGTCTGTTACTAAGACTTGCGAATGCGATGAGACTTGGTTAATAATTGTATGAATCTATCCTATAATATAAAGAAGTAAGCTCTGTTTGTCTGTAGCTAAGGATCTCGCTAACCACTGAACCTATATGGTTCTCCTTTACAGTACAGCTTCGTATAGGTCCTTAGATGGTTTTAGGCTAGAGAGACGTTTGATATAGTTATTTGATATAGTTAAAGTTTAGTTAGGTCGTTAATTAATATATGTTTACGAAATACTTATGTTTCTGCCGTGATTATTTGTGTACTTATTTTAACTTTGAAGACATAAATTTAAAATTATCAATAGCTATAGTATTTCTTGCATCGTTAAACGGCACGTCAGGGCTAAAAAAACTGGTTTTAATCTTATGAAATTAAATTAAAGACTTGCGATGAGACTTGGTTAATAATTGTATGAATCTATCCTATAATATAAACTTATAAAGAAGTAAGCTCTGTTTGTCTGTAGCTAAGGATCTCGCTAACCACTGAACCTATATGGTTCTCCTTTACAGTACAGCTTCGTATAGGTCCTTAGATGGTTTTAGGCTATTTTTCTGCCCTTTCATATCCCTTCGAATATAGAGCCTCTAAATGCTAGGGGCGCAGCCGTTTGTATCCAAGGAAGAGAGACGTTTGATATAGTTATTTGATATAGTTAAAGTTTAGTTAGGTCGTTAATATATGTTTACGAAAAATACTTATGTTTCTGCCGTGATTATTTGTGTACTTACTACTTAGGTAGGTTAGGTAAGCGTTCCACGTATTTAAAATTATCAATAGCTATTTCTTGCATCGTTAACGAATAAAAGCTAACTATCTCGGACGAAAAATCAACATGTTTAAAATGGACGTACGGACATTCTGGTAATGATTATAGAGTTGCTACGCTTTCTAAATCGGACGGACCGACCATAAGAATGAATAAAAAAGTGTATTATTTCGAGTTTCTTATCACATTTATTTTTACAATATCACGAATATGAATATGAAATGAATGAAATACAAAATGAAAATGAAACAATGAAATTGAAAAAAAAATTAAATGAAAATGAAAAAATTAAAACTAAAGAAAAGGGGTAGTTTCACGAAATGCATTTGAACTTAATTTAGTGAACCGCATATTTTATCCTGGTTAAATGGGTAAACTACATTTATATGGCATATATTTGAAATGAATTCAATTTTCTACCACGTAGTTTTTAAAATATCAAGACCTGAAAATTGTCTTTTTTGTGATATATGCAATTTAAAAAGACGATTTTCAAGTCTTGACATTTTAAAAACTATGTGGTAGAAAATTGAAATTTTTTCAAATATATGCCATATAAATGTAGTTTAACCATTTAACCAGGATAAAATATGCGGTTCACTAAATTAAGTTCAAATGCATTTCGTGAAACTACCCCTTTTCTTTAGTTTTAATTTTTTCATTTTCATTTAATTTTTTTTTCAATTTCATTGTTTCATTTTCATTTTGTATTTCATTCATTTCATATTCATATTCGTGACACCCCTCCAAAAGATGTTTTGGACCAAACAACAAGAGTTAAAACAAATTCAGGCTCAAGCAGCAGCCAAGAAGAAAAAGAAAGAACAACGTGACAAACAGAAGGATCCCCTGGACGTCATGAAGAAACACCTGAACGCTGGGCTGAAGGATTGGAATAATATAGATGAATCCAAGTTGCATGCCTTGACATACGGTTACCAACGTGAAGTCGATAAGATAAAGGAGGAAATTGCGAAAGTCAAAAAATCTAAGTCCAAGGATTTCGATGTTGAAGAACGCCAGAAACTGTACAAACAAGGAGCAATGACCGCAAGCCACAGGATGCTTACTACCAGGTATGAACATGTTGCAGAGCAGATATGTTATCCCCCTGGACTTGTCAGTTTGATGACCAACTTCAACAACTTACCAGTTTCTAATGCGAGGTGTGAGAGAATTTTCTCACACCTCAAATTAGTTTACTCATCGAGGCGCTATAACCTAGAGAAAGACACCATCCACGCCATCATGTTCTTGAAGATGAACAAGCTAGTCCCCAAGAAGACCCAAGCATTTTGGGATAGACAGGTAAAAGTTACCAAGAAGACAGCAACCAAGGAACTGGAAAAGTGAATGAAATAATTTTTGTAAATATGTTTATCATATTAATTATGTTGGAAAGAAATAAAGTAGAAGTAAAAGTAAAACAAATAATTTAATGAAATAATTTTGTGTTTTTTAAATATCTGTATCATTACCATTATAAAATAAATGTTGTAATAAAACCCAAAAAACTGTTTATTGATATATTTATTTTTTTTGCAGTATTGTTATTTAATTTAACAAGGATGAATAATCAATAAGTAGCGAAGCCAAAAACAATACTCAAATCATACTTGTCTTGTGTCTTTATGCGTGGATGGTCTCTTGCTCGAGGTTCTAGAGTAAATAAGTTGGACATCAAATGAAAGTAAATACTAAATATCCAAAAATAAATTTGAATTTCAATTAAAGGGTGATGGAAAAAAATAAAAATGCGTACTTGCCGCTTCGCTTATATTATTGTACATTCAAACATCAGTAAACCAAAAATCAGACCAATCGGATAATTAGGTCACATAAAAATTTGTTGTTAAAATGTAAAAAAAATACGGACATTAATGTCAGAACTGAATTATCAGAATGCGAATATATAAGAGTCAAAGCAAAATTGTAAGTAAATTTGTTTAAAAACAGCTTGATAATCAGGTTTAATATGAGCGTACATTTAAAAACGAGTTTCAATGCAAAAAAACGCGGAGCTGAATCTAGAAATACGGCTGCGGATGTGTGTATATTTGGTAACATATGGTTTTTAAGTTTAATTTAAGGAAATAGACCGTTAAATCATATTATTACTGTAAAAACTCACTTTTAACTAATGTGGAGCCGAGCCGTTCTGAACGACGTAAAAAAATGCACGGAAATTCTTTTCGAACACAGGGATTCAATATTTTTAGGTAAGACTAAGACTTATCGATAAAACACACCCGATACTTTGTAATTTTGGAACGATATAAAAAAATAAAAAAAAAAACATAATTAAAAACAAAGTATGGAGCTTGCCGAATTATTCACAGTATAAAATCTGTGCGTTTAAAATTGAAATTACCAAAAGGCAAAATAAGAATAATTAAGTTATAACGAACAGACTTTTCACTTTATATTTACAAATTATTACAAAATCCTTACCTTAATATACTCTACTAAATGATTAAGTGTTACCGCCTTCCGAAATAGAAAACATAGCCTATTATTTTGACGTGCATGTACTCTTATGACATTCACGCAAAACAATAGACTACAATAATCCTTTTCGGACGACAGTACAGAATTAGATCTTGTGTTGACACTTGACTTTGTTTCTTTCTTCTTTTTTTTATAACTATATTTTCAATTGCAAATAATATTTATCACTTTATTTTATTGTATTAATATAATTCCATTTGAAGTTTTCACATTGTATATTAAATTTTTTATTATTTTTCACTTTTCTTTGTATCTAACTAACGCGTAGTATGACGTGTCAATACACTCTGAAATTCAAATAAGGACTGAAGAACTATGTGTGTGTGCACCTCATGGAGACACGAGGTAGAAATGTACATGGGTAATTAGAAACTTCAATATAATTTATTTCGTTATATTTACATTTTTTAAAATAAGATTTTTTAATATGTTTTGACCACGGTAAATAATAAAAATTTGTTGGAGGAATTTTTGTGTATATATTTATCCCTGATATAAATTGAACAGCATACACCGGAAACGGATGATATCAAATAACAGGGAATCTATAAATATATTGTTACAAATACAATTACAAACTATTATAAGTTAACTTTAATATATTTCATTATCGTTATATACTTTTTTTACGTAATGCAAAATTATACTTTTTTAATATTAGGAAGAATTTTTATTTTACCCTGTAAAAAAAGCAATGAAAAAAGTAAGACGTCTAAAATGTCGTATTCTTAACAGGTAGACTTTTTGGAGTAAGGAAATTATGTCATCACATTAATTTCATAGAAAGAACCTAAAAGTCTAATATATTTAGTAAATTTTATTTCGGAATTGTTTAACGAACATACTTCATTTAAGATTGCGTGATTTATTTCGAAATAGAAATATAAAACGTAAAAATTTATTATTTTTCAAAATCTTCTATTTATTTACGAAGCACTTCGTACATAAATATTAAGAAATTTGAATATTTAGAAAAATAGAAATAGGAAGGTATTTGTGAACGAACGGAGAGGGGAATAAATATCATATTTTTGAAATAGAATTCTTGCCGACGTTAATTAATATTCCCCAATTTCAATATTTTCATGTCTCTAAATTCCCTTTTGATTTTTCTCGAAATACGATACGTTTAGGGTTTGGAATACTTAATATTTTAAATATCTAGTAGACACATCATTGCTCCTAAGTTGTACCTAAATCTATGTCAAACCCGCAAACATCGTCGGGAAAGTGATAGGTTCGAATCTCGGTCCGACACTGCGTCATTAATAGCTATAGTAGGGGAAATGCCTTGGACCAAAACAGGCGCAACTCATTACCATGCACAGTTAGGACATCTCACACATAGGTCGTGCAAATCCAAAGGGTTGGTTGTTTGAAGGGTGTTGATACCCTAGGCGATGGAGCGCTTTACATTGCAATTTAAAATGCAGAGTATGTTCAAAGGTGGAAAGGACTTGCACCCGAAGCGCGCGTAACCACACCTCTAGATACATTAGTCAAAAATCTATGTCAACCAATCTTTATCCCATTATTCGTAATAAAGACAAAAATAATAAAATCTGTAAGAAATAGTTTCGCTGTCTAAAAATTGTTCAGTCCTTGTTTGCTCCTAATAACTTTTTTTGGTAAATTATATTTCTTTCAAAATAAAATACAAAAAGATCCTTGGAAACCCTTAAAGAGTAAAATGTACAGTATTACAAAAAAGGAGTTTGATTGTGTATTAGAAACAAGGACGATTACGTCCATAAAAGCGAAGCACTGAAACGGTAGGACAAACGGACATTAACACTTGTATGGTGTCTGAACTGAATAATCAGAATATAAAAGTATCGAAAGAGTCGAATCAAAATTGTAAGTAAATTTGTTGAAAAACTGCTTGATACAGGATAATGTTTTGGACATACTTACATTTTTAGGACTTAATTATAGAGTTGCTTTGCTTATACTATTGTTCTTTGTTGTCCCAGGAATCAATATACCAAAAATCAGATCAAACAAATAATTAGATCACATAAAAATTGTTGTAAACATGTAGAAAAATCAACATGCTTAAAATGGACATACGGACATTCTGGTAATGATTATAGAGTTGCTACGCTTTTTAAATCGTACCTAACTACTACAGGAATCATCATGCAAAGTTTGAAATCGATAGGACAATTCTAACATGCCTAAATTAACGAATAAAAGCTATCTATCTCGGACGGACGTACGGACCGACCCTAATTATAGAAAAGCTTCGCTTTTAACAAGGACGATGACGTTAAATAGATGCGAAGCTGTTCCAAATGTTATCCTAAAATAGGGCTTACGTCGAGAGGTTTATATAGGATAGCTTTATTTATCAAGTTCCCCCTTTTTTCTACTTTGGTTGAAACACAGTGTTTTTAGTGCAAGAGTCTCATATCTCTCATGAAAAGGGGTTTGTGTAGAATTTTTCTAAAACTAAAAGGAAAGCTTTAAGCTAAAGCGGTGTGTAGCCACTATAAGCCGCCATGAAAGGTAGATTTAAGTTACGGCTATATCATAAACTGCGGATTATGAAGTAGTTTGCTGCGGCGGTTGCGGCTTGCTAGAACCACATTGACTGCCTGCCTAGTCTTTACTTTTAAGTATTCAGGAAATTATTTATTCTTAACTCTTTAAATCTTAATTTAAATAGTTCCCATTTTATACTTTAAATAATTGATAAATTAAGTTCAGAGTTTTCCGGGATGTGTTGGATATTCGAATAAAGAGGTAATTAATAAAATTATTAATATCTCGCAAAAGGCTCGAGCTATCGTACCCCAATTTCCAGAAAAAATTTCTTATAGTTTCAGCCTATTTTTATGCTTTAGAATGGTGATTAAGGGAATGTTGTATTACCCCCCCCCCCCTCCTCCCCTTTTCTCACATCCATAAGATTTATTGACCCTAAAGGTAAAAATCCACTCCAACAATTTTATTTTTACAAGAAAAATCCATCTAGAAGCCTCATGGGTCATAATCATAGCCGCTAGAAGATTGGTCCCCGAATCAGAATTATTTCCTATTGCTTAATATTGTTCTAGAATTTGACTGCGGCTGCAGATTTATAAAACATAAAACCATGTGGCTGCAGTCGGAAAACTATCAGTTTGCTTTTCAGTCAAAAAATAATGTTAGTATTGTGTCAATTAGTCATAATGTCATAAGATTTGTAAATATTATGACAGCTATGACCACTTTTGATTAAAGCTACATTGTCGACCCTAGAAATGTTGTATTGCTAGAATGTACCAAGTTTTGACAGGGTTAGGACAAACAATATAAAGATCTACTAATCTACCAGGAGATTTTTTTTATGACTTTTAGAAAATTCGCCAAAACCCCAACATTTAATCATACTTAAATACATTCTCTAAAATTTTGAGCCTTTGTTATGATGGCTCTATAAATTTTACAAATAAATATAAGGTTGGACCATGTAGCCAAATTATAATAGAACTAATATTCATAAGGAAACTATTAATAATTTAAGCCATCACATTTTTAAAAGCGAATCTTTTTTATAATTAAGGTCGGTCCGTCCGTCCAGGACGGATAGCTTTTTTCGCTAATTTAAGCATGTTAGAATTGTCCTATCGATTTCAAACTTTGCTTGGTGATTCCTGTAGTAGTTAGGTACGATTTAGAAAGCGTAGCAACTCTAAAATCATTACCAGAATGTTCGTACGTCCATTTCAAACATGTTGATTTTTCTACTTTTTAAACAACAAATTTTTATGTGATCTAATTATCCGATTGGTCTGATTTTTGGTATATGATTCATGGGACAACAAAGTAATATATTATAAGCGAAGCAACTCTATAATTAAGTATATCCGTAAACATTATCCTGTATCAAGCAGTTTTTCAACAAATTTACTTACAATGTTGCTTCGACTCTTATACATTTATATTCTGATTATTCAGTTCTGACACTATTCAATGTAGCTGATATAACCTTTAAAAGAAGGGATTTTTATTGTCTTATTTACCTCAATTGGCAACAAAAATAATGCTTTAAAGTATTTCATCCTTTTTTATAATCATTTATAAAAAAATCTTTCTTTTCCTTGTCTATGATTCAATGCTAGGTAAATTACAATAAGGTAATATAGTATTTTCTAACTTTTAGTAAAAAGTCTTTGCTTTAAAGTCGGGGTTAATGTTAGAGCTTTTTGGGCGGGTTTTAAAGTCATTTTTTGCACTGTGTAATGTGTATCATGCCTTGGCTAGCCTAATCGGAAAAGGGCATGCAGAACTGTGACAGAAAGACTTTAAAACCCACCCTTTTAGTGCTTAATTTTTATGTCGTATAATAACTTTTTAAAACTTTCAAAGTAAGCATGTTAGAGTTGTTGTTTTAAATGTCTTCTTCCTATATTATCATTTTAGATTTCCACAGATTCAAAAAAATTAAAGTTCAGAAGAAATAATTAACTTAAATAGTTTGCCCGAATCCTAATCCTTTATTCCTGTTGAATGTGCAGTATAGTAAACGTTATGCTGTTATCATATCAACATAAAAGTACAAGTAAATATGTTATCATAGCCTAGGCTACCTAAATAATTGTACGCAACCTTTTTTTAGGTAAACATAGATATATACCTCTTTATAAGATTAGTTATTTCTTTCATCGTATTATAAACCGCTTTCCGCGGATATAGAATGTACAATTATAAGATTAAAACCAGATTTTTAGCCCCGAGGTGCCGAAGGCACGGGCTAAAAAAACTGGTTTCAACCTTATGATTGTACATTTTTATATTCGTAGAAAGCTGGATTTAATACGATGCTAGACATAGTTTTTTCGTATGGATGAGAACCGGTTTTTATCTACCGGATTCGAATGAATACGAGAAAAAATGTTATCATAGCCTAGGCTACCTAAATAATTGTACGCAACCTTTTTTTAGGTAAACAAGACATATACCTCTTTATAAGATCAACTTTTACTAATTGCTTTTAAGAATAAAAAAATCTTCGAGTACAGTTATGTGCAAAGTAGCCCATCAGTAAGAATTAACCCAAATTGCCTGTTAAGAAATGAAACCCAACCCACCCACCCTATTTTAAAAATAAATGAAAAATGAGGGGTGGTGGTAGATTTTTTTATTCCAAACCCCTCAGGGCGGCCATAAAAATGCGGGTCCCCAACCCTCTGGGTCTATTCAGTACTCAATATAACAAACATTTTTATTTTTAAAAGTATGGGGGGGGGGGGGACAGACAAAAGTATGGACTAACGGATATTTTTTGTATTAACAAGAATAGTTGTCTCAACCATGACACTTTGGTTGAGCTTGACTTCCGAATTAGCGGGAAGTTCACGAGATCAGTTGGCGAACATACAAACCCCCAATACCAGGAACCATCAAGTTTCAACAGCAGGTTTGAATATAGATTTATTGATGAAATTATTTCAAAGACCTGAAATTACAATATCAATTAGTTTATAATTCCAGTTATTTATAACCACGTAATCTTATTTGCTTTTTAAAAATCATTTTTCTCTACTGTAAAAATCTTTGGAAACTTTGGCTTTAAAGGAAAATTATTTGGTTTAATAAATCATTGTTAAATGCAACAATAAGGCACATAAAAATTACTAAAACATATATTAATCATAATTAAGTTTCATGCTTAGCTGGCTAAAGCCTTTTTAAAACTACATATAATCGTCCTATACACCATACTTCTTAATAAAAATAACAAATTCTACCTGAAGCTCTTATGGTTTCAAATCCCTGATATACTAGGGTCGTTCACACACAATGAGACCAATGATAGGCCCAATTTTGTTCTCCGAAATCTTCACACTCTCATATCTCATTCAAAAGTAAAGAACGTGCGCATCCAAAATAAACAAACACTCTATGCCGCGCCACATTATGAAAGGAAAGCCCTAAAAGACGACATTTGCGCTTTGTTTTTGGTTAATGATAAGGAATTTAATTTCGAACTTGATAAACACAAAGCTTCCTCGAAAAGAGGTTAAGACACACCCCCCGTTTGAAAGTCAAATTAACTTCCTTAACGAGATTCAAGGTTTTTTTGCGCTGAGCACTAGCAACATTTCTCACTAAACTCAACTCACCATAATCACATGAGAATGGCCACATCCCGAAAACGTGACAATTTTGCTCCTAACTAAATGAAACCCCGTGAAATGCATACACAATATTATACTCCTCACTAGGACTCATAATACCTCACATTTTAGGATAGAAGGATGGGGATTGGTTCGTACCATACAACATTCCGTGCACATGACAATCACAAGATCACATACACAAATCCTAAAATAGATAATCCTATTAATCATGATGTTGTAATATAACAACTATACTAAACAATAATCATTTCATAATCAATAGGTAATAAATCATTATTAATAAATCAATAAGTACCTACGAAATCAGGTTGAAATGTAAATGTAAACAATAATGGTAAAAATAAAACGAAATAAATCTTAGACAAGAAAATTAAGATTTATAGGTACTTAAAACTAAATTTGTTAAGCATCAAAAAGAGTAGTAAGAAAAAATTTTTCAAAATCCTTGGGCAGAAAGTTTTTCAAACCTAATGAATAAGAACTGTAATATCTTAATCAACAATAAAACTTTTTAATACTTAAAGAATAGCAAAATAATAATATCTTCGTTAAAATTTTCATCGGAACTATGAAAAAAATACCAATTTTTCTTTGTAAAAAAATATGAGACTTTAAATATGAATTTTCAATCATTCCTTGATCTGAATAAAAATGTTTTACTTGATTGAAATTCATATATAATTTTAAAAAAATCTGCTTAAAAAAATACTTGATTTTTTTTCTTAGAATAAATATCGAATCACGCAACCTCGACACATTTATTCTTTTTTGTTAAACTTTTCAGGTAAGTTTTAAAATGAATTGTACTTTTGAAAAGAAATTAAACTCAATAAAATTAAATTTGAGCATATGAAATAGAAGAATATTTAATCGCATTTCATTTGATTCTTATTTTAGGCATAAAAATAGGTATATGAAAATGTGGCTTTTTACTAAAAAAAATCTCAATTTCCATAAAATAAGAATCAATTATTAATCATAATTTTTAACAACTGCCTGACTGATACAGCATGTTCTTCTAGGGGAGATTTATCTGTCAGTCTGAACAAGACTCTTGCAGTCTTTCTTCCATCCTCAATTCTCGTCACTCGGCCCATCCTCAAACATCTCATCAGCGGATTGGTACTCGTAACCAGAACTATATCTCCGTCAGCTAGTGGCTCCGCCATCTCATCCTTCCACTTGGACATCCGTAATATCTTCGGTAGGATCTCCTGGCGGTAGGCAGTCCAAAACTGGGCAGACAAATCTTCCAACAACTTCAACCTGGAGGAAATTTGGTCCTCCGGTTTCATCGCCACATTGCACAACGGCTGGCGGTCAACATTTCCCAGCAGCTGGCCAGGGGTGATCAGCCGCCAATTCTCCACGTCGTTCGCAGCTTCTATCGTCAATGGTCTGCTATTCATCAACTTGCTGACCTCCGCCAACAGCACCAGGAGCTCGTTGAAATTAACAGAACTATTCACCAACTTCTTGGACAGCAATCTCTTGGTTAATCCCACCATTTTCTCCGCCTGCCCAATATAATGGTGGGCTCGGGCCGGGATCTGAGACCAAGAAAACTCTACCTGGCTGCCCAACTTCTGCTCTAAAACTTTGCGAGCACCGGATAATTGTGTGCCCATGTCGCTTACTATGATCTTCGGCAGACAATGAACAGCTTCCAACTTGCGCAGGGACAACAGGATACTGCTGGTATCATACTTTTCCAAGGCATCTAACCATAACGCCCCTGAGAACCTGCAGACCACCACGAACACCCACACCTTCTTCGTTGCTGTCTGACTCCTCGTTTTGGCGGCAGCTCTCCTCGTAACCAGCGGACCCATCAGGTCGACTTGCACAGCTTCAAAAGGCCTGCTCGGGACCAACTTGTCAGGTAACACGTCCTTCATGGTAGCACGACATTCCTTAGCCCTCTCAACACTGCAGGGCCAACATTTCTTCACTTCCATGATGGCCAACCTCCTTGCCTTCACAATCCAGCACCAACGGCGGCTCTCAGCTAAAGTTCCACGGACACCAGAGTGAAGCTCAACATGCGCTTCTCTCATAAAAACAGCAGCTAACCAATTACCAGGCTCCAAAATTATTAAACCTGGCATGTCTTCAAATATCAATTTACGGCCACCAGTAATGGCGTCAATGACTGGCTGTCCACGACCAACCATCTTAAGAATCCTCATCTCCCTGGTCACATACTTTCCACCGGGACCAACGACAGGCCAGGTCAATGATACTTCATGCACTAATGGATTTAATGACGCATAATTGCCTTTAGCGTCATTTATCCACTCATCCTCTTGGCTTCGTGACACAATGAAAAGTTCCGCCGCCGCCATAAAATTGTACAAAGACGGCTTGTACACAGAATCTGCGGCCGCTACATGACTACCAGCGGCTGTAGCCTTACCTTCTTGTCTGCTCTTTAGCTTCTTCAACCAGGTGTTCGCAACTTGCAGGACAGCTGCCATAATACGTTTGGCCTGTCCAAATGATCTCCTGTGCTTAAACCTAAAGACATCTTCAGCGGCTTCTCCGGCAACTTTCATTGAACATAACTTAACCATTTTGGTATTCAACTCCTCTGGGGGTAAAACCTGCTTGACTTCTTCGGCAGTTTTCACCGGCCACGCACTTTCATCCTGGCGCAACCATTCTGGGCCAAATCTGTACCTGGAACCTGGTCCCAAATCTGATACTTTGCAGGTGCTTCTGGTGCCCAAATCTGCAACGTTGTGCGTCCCCGGGACCCACCTCCAGTCATCCTTGTTGGTTGCAGATTGAATTTCTCCAATACGATGAGAATTAAATGTGTTCAACATAGCACTGTTGGAAACTATTTGTGATAAAACACACGATGAATCAGTAAAGTACATCACTCTGATAATATCAAAGGGCAGGGCATCTCTGACGGACTTTGCCAACCTTGTGGACATCTGGCACCCCATCAACTCAAGGCGTGGAATTGATTCACACTTGACCGGCGCAACTCTTGACTTGGTGGCTAGCAGAAACGTTTCAAATCCTTGTCTAGTTGGCCACCTCAAATATGCATTAGATGCATAAGCCTCTGATGACCCATCCGAAAACATCATCAAGGATGGAAGGCCAGTTGGTTCATCCGGGACCACACAACGGTCAAACTCCAATTTAGCGACCTCAGCTCTGTCCTCCAGCGACTGAACAAGTTCATCCCGTAGACTTTTTGGAATGAAATCTTGCCAGCCCAAATTCAGCAAACATGTTTTCCGCAGGACAAGTTTAATTCTTAACAGAATAGGGCTGCAAAGCCCGATCGGGTCGAAGGTTTGGGCGGCGAACCTGTGGACCATCTTCTTTGTCAGATTCTCGTCCAAGGCGTCCTGGAGGTTGTACAAATCAGCATCCTCTTTCACCTTCCTTCCCTTGACCTTACCATCTTGGTTGACTCTTGTGGCGATGGACAACACATCAGTGGCTGGCTTCCATATCAGCCCGAGAACCTTGGTAGGCTGGCAATCATCTCCAGAATAAATGACTTGTTTAAAGGAAAAACTACCTTTGCCGATAATTCTGTCGGCCTCTTTCATCATCTCCTTGGCCTCTGGCTTCGATCCTGCTCCCGAAATAACGTCATCTATGAAACTGTGCTTCTCAAGCTTGACTGCAACTGGAATCTGAGGTAACTTGAACTCCTCATCAGGGTAGGTAGGTATTTGTGGCTCCTTCCATAATTCAGGTTTAGCAACAATTTCACTACCGTTTATCTGTCCCTCTCCATACATCTCCTTGACCTCTGCTTCACTCTTTCCGCCGAACAGGCGGGACGTCAACTTCAGGGCTGTAACTGCCAAATTTCCCGCAGCTAACTCGCCGAAATTCACAACTTTGGTCAGGTAAATTTCAAGTGGACCATCTGGCGTCGGGGAAAATAAAACTCTCTTCATCTGGCTGTCGAACTCCGTGGCCAGGATGGAGTTATAAAACTTGGAGATATCCGCGGTTATACCAACCTTGTAACCGCGGAAAAGCATCAAATGATAAAAAATCTTCTGCATTGGCGGCGGGCCTCCCAGCATTATGTTATTAAAACTGGTACCCTTGAACGTCAGAGAACTATTTGCACACAATCGCATGGGTGTAGAACTTGAATCCTCCTTGAAAGCAACCACTATTGATGAACAAGACTTAGGTCCTTCATACTGCAATTCTTCAGGCGTGGCTTTTTGAAAAACGCCTCTTCTTATGGCGTCGTTGAATACCTCCACATACATTCCATAGGTACCTTCCTTGACCATCCTGGCACGATCCTTTTCAGCAATTTTGCGGGCTAAACTTTCATTGTAGGGTAAAGTGTGAGGATCTTCAATATAAGCATATTGACCTGTCCACTTGTTGGACTGCAAGTCTAGTGTTAAACCTGCCTCAATTATCCTCTGCCTCTCACGCTGGTCCCAGGTAGTGCCGTCGGCCATAGCCTTGCACTCTTGACAAGCAGTACATCCTGGACAAAGTGCCTGCGGCTGTATGCCAAACGATTCAGACGTCAGAAAATCTGGCAAAGTGCCTCCACTGACACTGACAGCCTTATAAGCTGACTTTTGATCTCCAGCTCCACCATCAGCACTCGTACAGATAAAACCACTACCAAAAATGGTTCGCCACAACATAGACTGGCCCACTTTCTGGTAGGTTGAAGGAAACACGTCAGGATGTGTATTTCCAATGATGATATCTAAGCCTCCACTAATATATGTAAACCTTTCTGGCGGCATTTTAAATATCTCGGCGGCAGTTTCGGGGTGGACCGAGCGCATCTCATTGGCCCGGCCGAGGGTAGGCATGACAGCTGCCTCAAACTCCCTCAGATTGCCGTCCCTATCCTTCAGATAAAACACAACATTGCGGCAGGAAGACTCACTGCCATCAGCTACAGAAATAGTTGTATATCTGCCGGTAGATTTCAGCTTCAACTTGTTGGATAACTTCTCAGACACAAGTGGCAAATTTGCCCCGGAGTCAAACATTACCGTGGCGTGGCAGGTGCCGCCGCCAGGTGCTACAACAGGAACTAACTGAAGTAAGAAGGTACAGGGGCTGGGTGCAGAACTTGACTTGTAAACTGTATTCACACCAGCACTAGCCTCATGGAGTAACCTGGAATGGTATCTGTCGCAATTATTGGTACCACAAACACCAAGCTTATCCGATTTATTACATTTGTCAGCAGTATGGCCGTCACATAGGCAGAGTTCACATAACTTCTTCTGCTGGACAACTTTCTTTCGGTCAACCACATCCATCTTCTTGAACGTGAGGCAACGGAAAATCGGGTGTTTCTCCTTGCAGCTCTCCACAGGACATGCACTGTTCCACTTGGAAGCCTTGTCCTTTCCAGCCTTTCCATTCTTATTGTCGTTGCGGCCAGATACTTGCGCGGCGGCAGCTCTGTCACGATTTCTCTTGCCGGCGCCACTGTCATAGGACATATCACCGGCCAACATGGCACCCCTGGTCCTCTCCAGCAGTTCAACAATCTTCGGGATGTTTGGTTGGTTCATGCTACCTAGCTCCATCATAATTTTGTCTCTCAAATTTTCAGGGCACTTGTCTTTAAAAATATGAATGAGAGTTAGGTGGTTGTAATCCTTAGCTGCAGAACCAACGATGGCTTCTACCTCCTGCATCATGCTCTTGAAGGTAGCAATTGCGCTAACCACGTCCACAGGTTTATCCACAGGTTTCATCTTGTTCAACTTAGTTAAAATCCTCATGAACCGGCGAGTGTTTGATAAAAACATCTGGTCAAGAAACGCCCATTGTTCATTGTGATCTCTAATCGCTGACACTTGCTTGCGTAGTTCCGGGTTGGTTATCACCTTCTCCATACACAACATCAGACTTAACCTCTGGTCAGCAAATCCATAACCAGAGCATAGATCCTTAAAGACCTGTTTAAAGTTTGGGTAATCCGTGTCAGTACCGTCGAACGACGGCAACAAACTGTTGTCCCAGCGCCCATACTGCGGGTTGGAACTCCGAATATCCACGGCAGACATACTTCTGGAGAGCATGGCAGGTGTCCCACTCTCATCCAGGTTAGATGAACGACGTTCCATCTCTCTAAGCCTTCGGTACATATCACGTACTTCTTGGCGCAACTCCACGGAAATTTTAAGCACTCCCATGTCCATCTTCACCTTCTCAATGACGTCGAGGTTCCTGGCGACAGTGCTTGACCTCGCGTCGTCTGAATCATTGTCAAGCCAGTACAGAATTTTTGTACACTGCTCCAACGACGCATAAACTTTATCTGCAACAGTTTTCTGCTCACTAGCTTCATCCAAATCACGCTTGAACTCGCGCAGCTCACTAGTCTCCACGGCAGGTTTTAGACTTTTTATTAGGTCAGATTGGTCCTTGACCTCACTAAAAATGTCACGAATTGATTTTACAGTCACATTTTCACATGAACTAAAACTTTGGCAGGCTTTTAGATTGTCATAAAACATTTTTAACTGTTCATCAAAAACTTCTAGCCTTTCACTGCCAATAGCGATAGCTCGCTCAATTTTCTGCTTTTTGGTTAGTGGCATATTGATTCACTAGGTACTTATTTCACAGAAAAATTGTCACAGTTTATTGCATCAATAATTCACTGGATGCTATTGATCTCTTGATGAATGCTAACGCCTATTCATCAGATACTTTGAAATTGTCTCAACCATGACACTTTGGTTGAGCTTGACTTCCGAATTAGCGGGAAGTTCACGAGATCAGTTGGCGAACATACAAACCCCCAATACCAGGAACCATCAAGTTTCAACAGCAGGTTTGAATATAGATTTATTGATGAAATTATTTCAAAGACCTGAAATTACAATATCAATTAGTTTATAATTCCAGTTATTTATAACCACGTAATCTTATTTGCTTTTTAAAAATCATTTTTCTCTACTGTAAAAATCTTTGGAAACTTTGGCTTTAAAGGAAAATTATTTGGTTTAATAAATCATTGTTAAATGCAACAATAAGGCACATAAAAATTACTAAAACATATATTAATCATAATTAAGTTTCATGCTTAGCTGGCTAAAGCCTTTTTAAAACTACATATAATCGTCCTATACACCATACTTCTTAATAAAAATAACAAATTCTACCTGAAGCTCTTATGGTTTCAAATCCCTGATATACTAGGGTCGTTCACACACAATGAGACCAATGATAGGCCCAATTTTGTTCTCCGAAATCTTCACACTCTCATATCTCATTCAAAAGTAAAGAACGTGCGCATCCAAAATAAACAAACACTCTATGCCGCGCCACATTATGAAAGGAAAGCCCTAAAAGACGACATTTGCGCTTTGTTTTTGGTTAATGATAAGGAATTTAATTTCGAACTTGATAAACACAAAGCTTCCTCGAAAAGAGGTTAAGACAATAGTAGATGCATTTTTATACTTTTTCCGCTAAGTTATTTATTTAGGTCATAAAAGATAGTAGTGAATTTCAAAGAAATATAGAAAAAGTATAAAAGTGTTTTTTTTATCATGATAACATTGGGTGGAAAAATCAATTTTCATAAAACTCTCAACTACTATAAAAAAAAGTAGGTGAGCCTAACCTTTGGTATCCCTCAAAGAACCTATTGGAGCAAAGAACCTCCATCCCTCCTTATTTTAGAATAAAGATAACAAGAGAGGGGTAGGGTAGGCTTAAGGTTATTATTGTTTTATATTGGGCTAGAGTAGATAATTAGGTTAAATTGGGTAGCCCCATCCCCCACCTTAATATTAGACTATCTTTAAAATCAATAGTTGTTAAAATTATCAATAAGATAATAAAAAAGTATCATTTTTTTAGATTTATCCATTTCTTTATCCATGTATTTTAATGATCCATTAATACTTAATTTACTTTTGTTGATGGCATTTCAAAACCGTTGTGTAAACTATTTAGAGGAAAATTAAATATATGCAATTCTAATGAAAATCGGACCATCCGATCATTTTTAGACCGACAGAACGATTGAACGACAGACAGACATACACAGTTACAGAATAGCTTCCAAAAATTTAATAAAATTGAGTTAAGATCCTTTCCCTTTCAAAGTGAGACCCCTAAAAGTCAGGGCCGAATTTATTAGTTGTCTGAAAAGAAGATAATGCTTTTTTGCAATGTTATTATATGCAATGACAATACAAACATACCATCTCTTTAATTTGAGCACATATAACATGCTCTAATATATATGTTATTACATACTTGGATCTTACACCACATTTTCAAGTATGCTAATCAAGTGCAACTCACAGCGGGCTAAATTAATGATTCCCCCCTTCCACCCCCTTAATCGCGTCCTTCCCTCATACTTAATGAACGAACTGACCAGTAAACGAGTTCAATATTAGGAACCTAAATTGACGACTATTTTATTCTGTCATAAAATCCCCTTATATTCTACATCCATTTATTCTCCAACTTCAAAGTTTTGCTATTGTAGATATTCTCTGCCTTGTTCTTATTTTGAACCCTTGAAAATAATTAATAAACTAATTAAATTAAGACTCCCTAGCCTTAGGGAGTTTTCTACCTCATATTTCAATGTTAACAAGAATAATTATCTCCGTACGTATCGCAACATTGTGTAGAAAAAGTTTTAAAAAATTATTTCAGTAGAAATAAAAATTTATTTCGCATTTTAATTTTTAAAGCAGAGTGCTTTAACCCTGCGGTTTCCTAATATAAAGGTAAATGAATCAAAGGGCACTTAGAGGCAAAATGTAATAAACATCTAAGATTTAAAAAAAAAATCTACCTAACTATTTAACTATTGATACTAATGATTGTCAAGACTTAGTTTTATGCTATGGGCTATAGAGCATCCATAATGAAAATTGTTTAAAATAGACTATTACACTTTTTTGATATGTCTATTTATGTATCAAACAACTCGATATATTATGTATATAATAATTTACAAAAAATTTCGATCAAAAATATTTTAAGTAATATAACTGCCCAAAATATACTCTTATGCTATGTTTTTAAAATGCTGTTAGCGCGTCATTGCTGCGCTAATTTTGATAAAATTGTCCTTGTTATTATATATAATCTATTTTTAATGATAACCTTTTTATAAACAAACATTGAACAAGGATTGGCGACTTTGGTTAGAGGCCTAATTTTGTCTGTTGTAAATTGTTGTTTTAACAAGGATGAAAACATCAAAAAAAGAAGCTAAACAAATGGTGTTTTTTTTCCAAATAGTAAACAGATTGAACGGAAAAGAATGCCTAAAACAAGTAAAACGATGGGCGGGGGTGCGGTTTGTGGAGGGCGTTTTCTTAACCTAGGAAAAAGTACCAAAAATTGTGCTAGAAGAATCAAAGAATTAAAAAAAAGGATGACAACATTAAGAAGCGAAGCACAAGTAATCATCGTTGGTCAAACGAACAAAAATAAGTCACAGATCAGAGGTGGATTCTTTAAAAAAAATTGCCCCACTATTTATGTGCCCTTAAAATATTATTTTGGAGTTATTTCGCTTGTTGTCCATACATTAATCCTGAGTATATTTGCTTCTAAAAAGAGGAAATCCAGCTGTTGTTGGAGGAGGGCGACACTCCAAAAATTGATGACCTATTTATATGCCCCCCAAATATTATTTAAGAGTTATTTCGATTGTTGTCTCTACCTTAATCCTGAGTATATTTGCTTCTAAAAAATCCAAGTCAGTGAACATAAAAATAATAAAAACATGCATCTAGAAATAATTTAAACAAAATTTTAACAATTTTGGTTTGTTGTATAATTATTCTTAATTCTTGTCTTTAAATAAATATAATAAAACAGGAATATCAAATGTCTCTTTTCTAATTTTGCTTTCAAAAGGTACAATGTTACAGAATACAGATTTTGATTTACTCATTTACATTTTTATAAGAAATTTAATTCAGAAAATATACTAAATAACTTAATTTTACATATAATTTGAAATATCTAATTGTTGACAAAGACCAAACTGTATTACTTTTGTGTCACTTTTGATTCCTGTGACGCCATAAAATGAGGAAGGTGAGAGGAGAAGTGGGAAAGAAAACCCCCCAAAAAGAGATGGAGAATATGACGTCAAAAGTAATGCAGTTAGGTCTTCATCCTAATTGTTCTTCCAGTATAGATACAACTAGCGGCTACGCCCCTAGAGGCCTCTAGTGGCACTTTAAATGTTTTTGTTTGTTAAAGTTTACATTAATTCTTTATGTTACGGACACCTCTTAATGTTACGTTGAAGTCTCCCAGATTTTAAGAAAATTTTCAATTTTTTTGTCATTTCTTTTGGGAGGGTGGTGGTACCCTCCCCCAAAATAGTTAAAAACCTTCCCAGGACATATGAGAATCTACCCTGTTAAGGAGAACCCGATCGGTTCAGCGGTTAGCGAGATCCTTCGCTACAAACAAACAGACAAACAGACAGACAAACAAACAGACAGACAGACAGACATCGTTCTACTTTGTATTAAAAATTGTAAAACTTTCTGTAAAGATGGCCATGATAAATAAGCATTTACCTTTAGATATTTTTTTCTCTCAGACATTTGGCTGTTTTTAGTAATTTAGTATTTTTTATATATACTAGCGGCTACGCTCCTAGAAGCCTCTAGGGGCACTTAAGGTAGGAGAGGGAAAAGTTGACCACGTCCCATTTTAAATTTGAGTTTCAAAAGAGTAAAAAAATATTTTTTGGGGGGAAGGGGTGTTGACACCCTCCTCAAAAATAGTTTAAAACCTTCCCATGACCTATAAGAAGCTTCACTGTAAAGGAACAGAATATCGGTTTAGCAGTTAGCGAGATCCTTCGGGACAGGCAAAAATCGCTTACTACTTTATATAATAGGATAGGATACTTTTTAAAATGAATAAAATGGACGGTGTGTTTGGGTGCTTAAACCTACGGACATACAGACGTTCCATAGTAGAAAAGCTACACTACTAAAAGTATACTTAATGTCAAAACTTTATCGATCATGATTTTAAGATAAAAGTTCTTAGTAGATTATTGATTACACCTTCATGGTCAATAAATCTTAATATGGAAGGATAATGCGAGAGAAAAAAAAACTTCCTAATATGTTTAAGCTTTAATTTATATAATTAAAAGCAAAGCCTTTAGATTTTTAGGGCCTATACGTAAATACTATGCAAAGTCTTTTTAGGTCAGTCTAAGGCAGGAATCTTATGGGATAATATAATATAATTGACGACTATTTAGTTTTCATCCCCAAAATCATTATAAACAAAATCATTACTCCTGTAAGTTAAAATTAGTGGTTGAAAAGTTTGGAACTAGTAATTCTGAGCAAATCAACCAAAATTATATGAAAATCTTCGCTTAAAAAAGTAAATAGGGCCTACACGTTTAAAAATATTTGCTATGCTGCTCATAGATTTTGTCATCCTTGTCTTTCTCGTGAACCAAAGGTCAGACACTAAATGAGTTAGTTACACCTAACTACCAAAATAGCAATTTTTACAATTTTGTTTTTAACAAGCATGACAACATCCACAAAAAAATGAAGTTCAATATATCAGATGGTTAGACAAACGAACATTAATATATATTAACATTTGAAAATGACATTTCTTATTTCATATCTATGGTGACTATTTATTTAATTATAATTGGTTGGTTCATTAAGTTGCGTGTCCGATCGATCAACCACTAATTGTAGGGGTGCTTTTGTTTATCATCATTGGGGATGTACATCAATTTTTCGGCCATTGACTTATCCCTTTAAATCACTGACAATGTGTGCCTGTGTGTAATTTTGTGTAAAAGTGTTACTACTTACCTATCTATAATACAAAGTAGCTTGATGTCTGTCCATCTGACCGTCTGTCTGTCCCTTAAGATCTCGGTAACCACTGAACCGATCGGATTCTACTCTTCAGGGTATATACCTACTGGTCCTGTGGTGGTTTTAGGCTATTTACCTCTTGGGGCAAAGCCCCTAGAGGCTAGGGGCGAAGTCGCTAGTATAGTATATAGCAAACAAGTATAATTGTACACAGAAAGGCGAAGCTTCGCCTATAGTTTACACTAAAAGCATCTAGCGGCTCTGTATATAAAGGGTAATAAAATGGACAAAACCATAGCCTAAAACCACCCAAAGAATCATATCTAAACATAAGTAAAGATTCCCAAAAGGGCGAACTTGATCAGTAGTTGATGAGATCTTAAGCTTCAAACAAAAATACCTTAATACTTTATATTATGGGGTGTGTGAATAATGTAATAATTCTCATGGAGAAAAAACCTTTAGACTGTAAAGACTTATATACTTTTATAAACACGATTTCTCATTCGTTACCTTCAAAACTTCATGGACTTTTATCAGTCTTGATTGGTTGATACAAATAAGCAGACGCAGAGTACAAACTTTTATAATCAACAGAAGGGGTAATTTTGATTATCATAAGTCCATTGTCTTATCCATTAAACTTAAAAAGTTTCAAATTTTTAAAATCTAAATAGATTTATTTCTTAAAACTATATCTATAATACAAAGTAGTCTGTCTGTCTGTCTGTCCGTCTGCCCCTTAAGATCTCGGTAACCACTTAACCGATCGGATTCTACACTTCAGGAAATATACCTACTGGTCCTGTGGTGATTTTAGGCTATTTTCTTGGGGCGTGGGACACCACCAACCCCCTCAAAAATAAAAAAAGTCATTTTTTTTTATGTATATGATGAATATGAAGATTCTCATTTTTTTTTATAATATGATGAAGATCCACCACATGTACTACATTTTTTTAATTACCTCTTGGGGCAAAGCCCCTAGAGGCTAGGGGCAAACCCGCTAGTGTATAATATACTAGCGGCTTCGCCCCTAGCCTCTAGGGGCTTTGCCCCAAGAGGTGATCAAAAAAAAATTAAGGTGAAATTCGTAAAAGGACCAGGGAAATCTTCAGCAAAAAAAAAAAGGACCAAGGAAATGTACTGCAAAAAAAAAAAGGACCATGGAAATCTTCTGCAAAAAAAAAAAAAATGGGGGGGGGGATTTTTTTGTTTTGGGGGGGTTGGGGGTGTCCCACCCCCCAAGAAAATAGCCTATAACCACCACAGGACCAGTAGGTATATACCCTGAAGAGTACAATCCAATCGGTTCGGTGGTTACCGAGATCTTAAGCATCAGACGGACGGACGGACGGATGGACAGACAGACGGACAGACATCATTCTACTTTGTATTATAGATTACTACTGAAAGAAACATTATTTTTAATCAATGCTAAAACTCATATAACAAAATAATCATGAAAATCATCAAGTATGAATAAAAATTTCGGGTATAGTCCCTTTCGTAACATCGCACCTTATGGAGCAATTCTTCGTATTTTTCACAGTAGCTTTTCTCCTATTTCTGCGGGAGGCTCTAACCTTGCGGGGCCAATTACCTAATCCCGTGGGACAATCACCTAACCCAATATAACCTAACCTAACCTAAAATAACCTATAAAAAAAAACATTTTAAAAATACGACGAATCGCCCCTTATGGGACTATGTTACGAAAGGGACTATTCCCAAAATTTCTTATTAAGAAATAGAAACTTATGTAGTGAAAATTGGCGGTCTAACTTCATCACATTAGAGTAGCTGCGCTTGCTTCCTCATATAAGTAGCGCAATGCGCTTAGCAATACCATATATAAGCAGAAGCACATGGTTACCGTGAACAGATCGACGTCGGTATTTTAACTTACGGTGTTCACAGAAGAAACGCAAAATATCTCAAAATTTTTCTTCTGTGTACAATTATTTTTTGCCTGTTGAATGTACATAATAGTAAACGTTAACGAACCAAATGGTTCATTCGATTTTTAGGGGATTTTTATAACTAAATTAAACCTCTGCTTTTTCCTCTTAAACAGCCTGAAACCATTTAAAGACAAAAGATAAGTTACCATGAAGCATTTTAAAAACCACTATTAAAAAGCTTTAATATTTTCGTTGAAATATTTACTTATAAAAAAAGTTTTTATAGAATTAATTACTAGGGTTGGGCCGGATATCCGGTGTGGCCGGATATCCGACCGGATATCCGGCCATTTTAATATCCGGCCGGTTACCGGATATTGAAACTATCCGGCCGGATATCCGGCTCTATGATTTTTTATACTTTACACCAAAAATCTCTGCTTTTTAAAATCTTAAATGGCTATAATTTTCTTATTATTGAAGCTAAAAGAACATTTTTTCTGAATAAGTTTACCTTTATGTAAATTTATATAAGATTTCTGAAGAAATTTTTTTTTACTACTTTAATATCTGGTAATTTGGCCGGTTATCCGGCCGGATATCCGGTAATTTGGCCGGATAACCGGATAGTTGCCGGATATCCGGTAATCCGGTATCCGGCCAAAAAAGTATCCGGCCCAACCCTATTAATTACATTAATGAGGTGGTAGAAAAATCTCTCTATAAAATAAAGACAACCAAATTCCTCTAAAAAACATTTCTCGTATTCATTCGAATCCGGTGGACAGGAACCGGTTCTCATGAATATAAAAAAACTATGTCTAGCTTCGTATTATATCCAGTTTTCTACGAATATAGAAATGTACAATCATAAGATTAAAACCGTTTTTTTAGCCGGTGCCTCCGGCACCTCGGGGCTAAAAAAACTAGTTTTAATCTTATAATTGTACATTCTATATCCGCGGAAAGCCGTTTATAATACGATACGAGAAATAACTATTAACATAAAAAAATTTTACGAAAATTTGACAACATCTTTTCCACTGAATTATATAAACACCTCTTGCAGACGTATTTCTAAGTATACAGTAGGGTTGGTTGGGGGATGTATAGAGATGGTATTGGTCATCATAGGCAGATACACTATACAATATTTTTGGAATTTTTATTTAAACCTATTTTGCAAAACCTTTCGCATATTACAATTAGCAATTTTTAAATGTGTAATTAGGGTTTGACAAGGTTATGTATGAATGTTATTTTACAGCCCTTTAAGATTAAAACTAGTCTATCATTGTTTTAAAATTTTTCTTCTACATTTTAGTCTATTGAAATAACAATTTCTTTCAAACCTTTTGTTTTTTCTTGATAATTATATAAATATTCTTAATGTTTAAGATACTATGGCATTTTCAAACAAATATTAAGTTTAAATATGAAGATTAATATAGGGACCTTTGGCTTGGGGGGATGAGACAATGGAAGATTTATTATGTACAACCCCTATTATGATGAACAAAATACTCCTTCTGTAGGATAAGATTACTGTTAGAAAGATTATGACATTTTTTTATTTTAAAGTTAGTATGTTTTTTAACCTATTTTTAAAAAATACACTTTTCTAAGACATGAAGATATATTTCGATTTTAGCAATCATTTTCAATTCATTTTGTCTCTTGTAGAGTTGAATCAAGCAATATTAGCTTGGTCGTTTTAAACACTTTCTTATTAAGATTTGATGAAAGCAACCAATTTTTTTTTGTCAATAAATGGGAGAACATTATAATTGAATTTAAGGTACCAGCTTCACTTACAATCTCAAGCCCTCCACCTTATTTTAAGCAGTAAGGTTTTTGTTTGTCCCTTAAAATTTCACTAACCGATTCACCATTTCATAGAAACTTCACACACGACGGTTTTAGGTGTTTTTTGCTAAGTTATAGTCTTGAACGGGTGTTAAACTACTAATATGCCCCCAGAACTGAGTCTAAATATACTAGGGAGGAAGCCACTAGAACATTATTCATAGAGAAGCGTGACTGTGTGATAATGTTTTTTCTCGTATTCATTCGAATCCGGTGGATAGGAACCGGTTCTCATCCATACGAAAAAACTATGTCTAGCATCGTATTATATCCAGTTTTCTACGAATATAGAAATGTACAATCATAAGTTTTAATCTTATAATTGTACATTCTATATCCGCGGAAAGCTGTTTATAATACGATACGAGAAATAACTAAAAGATATTTTTCATTAAAACCACCATTTTAAATTACACTTTTCCACCGTGACCGGGAAGGAAAAATTAAAAGGGGAAATGTTTAAGGGTTGGGGGTACGGGGATGATTGATTTACAAAGGGGAAAACAAGGGGAAAAAGTGCAAAGGGGGCGGGGAGATGAAAAGTGCAGTGTAAATTTTATCCTTTTAATGATGACAGTCTCTAATGGACCTCGACATCGTGAACATAGCTCTGGCTAGGAGATCTGATACAAAATAAGAGAGTGATGTCTAAACTGATGTTTACAATTGTGAAAAAGTGATTTTTGAAAAGAGGTTGAATTGGTTAATATTACAATCATCTTCTGCATAAAATATTTTGCAATTTAGGAATACAATCAATATTAAAATATATCTTTTTATATAAAGGATTTTAGTAGTCAAGCTTGATTTTGTTCATAATATCGAAATAAATATTTTGTTCGTTAACCTTTCATTATTATAAATACAACTTTTAATATAATTAAGCTATGACCTCTTTAATATCATATTATAGAAAGTAAACAATTTAAAATATGTGTAGAATTAACACTAATATCGATTTCTTTGTCAATGTCGAATTATTCTTGATATCAAAGTTTAACTTAGTATCTGCATGACTGACAGCAAAAACATAACAGAATCGTCAGTGTTTTAAACTATTTATAAAAATTTACCAGGCAGTATTTAATTCATTGACCTTTGTGGAAAATATCATGTCCTTTGTATCAACCATGATAGATTGATTTTTTATGTATCATATTTTTGTGCAACATAAAGATTTGTTTACCCATTTTTATAAATTGTAGCATTGTCAGAACATAGATAACTAATGAATCCCCCCCCCCCTCCCCCTATAAATTAGAGGCTCTGTTTTAGGGAAAAGGATGAAAAAACCTAAAACATCCCTGGACCTATGTATAGCTACACCCCAGTAAATAAGTAAATAAGCTAAGCTAAGGCTCAATTAAAAAAAAAATTGCCTAAAACCTATATAAAGCTTCATTAGATGGAGCAGTAGGAATGAAACGGTTAGTGGTTAGCGATGGAAACGTTACTAATTTATATATTAGTCTACAACAACCATGTTAAATATTGCTTGATTCACTTCCAATGAGTATTTTTTACTTGAAAAATATTTGAAAAGATAAAGTAGACTTTTTCCTTTAACTTGGATAGAGAAGATTTTTAACTGAATGTTTAGTTGATTGTTAAAGTTATTGTGTTTTGTCATTTTTTTTTTTTTTGGGGGGGGGGATAAATTGGGGATTGGGGAATTAATAAATTCCTACTGAACTACTAAATCTTTAAATAACTTATCAAGGTACTAAACATCACATTTCTAAACTTTTTAGCTGTTTTTCATTTTTTAATACTTTAGTATTATTGAATGAACGTTGGTCATCAATTTGATGACAAGTTGAGCTGAAAATGCCAAACTTAAAAACAACAGATTGGACAAAAGACATTAACACACAGCCAGCTTGGGAGATATCAAGATTGATAGATAGATAGTTGGATAAATAGGTGGATAGCTAGGTACCAATATGAATATACAAGCAGCTGCGCCCCTAAAGGTTTTGAGTTGGGAGGAAAGTCAACACCCCCCCCCCCCACACTTTTAATCATATATTTTGAAAAAGTAAAGGTAAATTTTTTTCTAAGGTTGATTTCTCTTGAGAGGTTGGAGATACCCCAAAATATTTCCCTGAACCTATAAAAAAGCTTCACTGTTAAGGATAAATATATCGATTCAGTAGTTAGATCCCTTTTTACAGACAAAAAATAGGATAGATAGATATCAGATACAGATGTCAAAAGACTGAGATAGATAGTTTTATAGAAAGATAGATTGAAGAATATTTGTAAAGATATCTAGATTCAAGATTGATAATAAGTGATAATAATCATTATAAAGAAAGCAATATAAATACAACAGTTTTCTATCTTATTTTGCACTGGTTATATAACAAATACAATAAGTATCACTAATAATTTCAAATACAAAAAAATCACGAGGTTTCTTATTTAAACCAATAAAGCCCCCTAACCCCCCTTTATTTTATATTTTGTTAAAAAATTAGCGGTAATTTTCGGATAAAGTAAATTGCCATTCAGTTCAATACTTATTTTTTTATGATGTTTTGTTAAAAAAAATATTGATGATTTTATGTTTATTATTTTAACTTTTATTGACAATAATTTGAGAGAAAAAGATAAAATCTAGAAACATTATACGGTGCTAGCAAAGATACTCTTTAACTAGAGTCTTCCGTTAGCACGCCAATCCGTCCTTATAAATCTATAATACAAAATGATTTTTATATACGGATTTAAATCTAAATACTACGTTATCTAAGGCAAATAGCTATCCAGCTTATCTTTCATGTTTAGTGATTTATTTACAATGCCTATCAATATTGAATTTGCTGTTCTTTTAAAAATTAGAAATTAGAACCTAGTTTGTTATTGTTGCACTACTTCTTGTTACTTTGTTACTTTTTAATTATATCAATTTTTTAAAATTGTAATAAATTTAAAACAAAATATTAAATATTAGATTTAGATAAATATTATTTAAGTTTTTATTAGAGAAACAAACATGTAGGTATAAAAAATTAGAATTTTTTGACATTTTATTTTTTTATCAATTTTAATCCATTTAAATCATGACACAGATCTATTCCCATTTCAGTAAAACAAGTTGGATTGTCCAAATAAAGGGGTTGGGCTGATCCAACAAACGATAGTTTTAGATAATTTAAATATTTGTGGGGTTATAGTTTTTTTTCTTCTCTAATAGACATGGACGAGTGCCATAAAACCTGGCCAGAACCAAAATCATGCTCTTCTAAGAGATCTTATTTAACATACTATATACATACTAGCGACTACGGCCCCCTAGAGGCCTCTATGGGCACTTGAGGAGGGGGGAGTTGAATCCCAAAACCTATTTTTTTTTTTTTTTAGATTTTTGGTACCCTCCCCCAAAATAGTTATAAACCTTCCCGGGACCTATGAGAAGCTACCCTGTTAAGAAGAACCTGATTGGTTCAGCGGTTAGCGAGACCCTTTGGTACAGATAAACAGATAAACATCCTGTTACTTTATTAAATATATAAACTGCGAACCAAAAAAATATGCAAATCCGAATTTTCAAAATGGCAGCTTCATTATTCATTTTGGACGAATTTACTGTAAATATAATATGTAGATGCATCTTTTTGTTACAAGTTTCCACCGTTGATTTTTTATTAATCAGCACCAATGAAGCACAAGATCTCAAAAACAGCATTTTGGGTAAAAACTAGTGAACCAAAAAGATATGCAAATCCAAAACAAATCAATGGAAAAACAATTTTTTTGCACTTTTCTTCTGTTTTAAAGATTGATTCTGATAAATTCACAATTTTTTAAGGGATTTATGCATTAATTATTATGAAATGTAGTATAAGGTAGAAAATAATGATTTTTTAAAATAAGAAATATTTAAAATAAAGAAATTCATCCCCTATCACTTTAGAGGTCAGCTGCTGACCTCCAGTTTAATGGATGTAGCCTAATACATGTTAAAGATAAAAATTACCCTGAAAAGTATACAAAAATGCTTTTTAATGTAATAAAAAAAAAACATTTTAAAATCCTGATTTTGAGGATGATGACCTTTCAGATGCTCAGATTGGTGATGATGGTGAGCCAAATGTTATATAAGTACATGCCCATTACAACAACTTGTCTATCAACTTGTCTATCAACCTATGTACCTATGTACCAATCTCCACTGGAGCCAGCCGACAAGAAATATAAACATCTTCTTAAAACGACAGTATTTACCTTATGCATTGGAGTAATTAAAATTGCAATTTTTTTCTTTTTTAATACTGCTTGGCTGGATGCTGCTATGAATACAAAAATTGGACCATAGTTCAATATATAAGTTGTCATCATGGTCATGCACTTTGATAACATTTGGCTCACCATCACTACCCATAGGAGCATCTTAAAGGCCATCATCCTCAAAATCAAGATTTTAAAATGGATTTTTTTACCACATTAAAAATCATTTTTGTATACTTTTGGGAGTAATTATTATTTTTAATATGTATTTAGCTTCATCCATAAGACTGGAGGTCAGCAACTGTCCTCTAAAGTGATAGGGGTCGAATTTCTTTTTTTCTAATATTTTCTATTTAAAAAAATTCTTAATTTCTACCTTATACTACATTTCATAACAATTAATGCATAAATCCCTTAAAAAATTGTTAATTTATCAGAATCAATCTTTAAAACAGAAGAAAAGTGCAAAAAAATCGTTTTTCCAATGATTTGTTTTGGATTTGCATATCTTTTTGGTTCACCAGTTTTTACCCAAATGCTGTTTTTGAGATCTTGTGCTTCATTGGTGCTGATTAATAAAAAATTAACGGTGGAAACTTGTAACCAAAAGATGCATCTACATTTTATATTTACAGTAAAATAATCCTAAATGAATATTAAAGCTGCTATTCTGCAAATTCAGATTTGCCTATTTTTTAGGTTCGCAGTTTACATATATCCTTATAGTTTATTAGTAGCGAAGCTACTCTATAATTCGAAATGTCCGTCCGTCTGTCCGTCCGTCTGTCCGTCCGTCTGTCCGTCCGTCTGTCCGTGTAAGACAGAATAGGGGAAACGTGATTTTCTCGGCTCCTATTAAAGATAGACAGCTGAAATTTTTGGACAACATTCCCATTATTAAGGAGCACAATTAACTATAAAACATCAAGGGCGGTCGGACCCCTTTTTAGCAGGTTTTAGGCTATTTTTGTATGTTTCACATTTTTCTCCATATCTTCAGTGTTTATGGTCCGATTTTCAAAATTTTTTCAGTTATTGATATCAAAATTAAATTTCCTGTCGTTTACAGAAAAAACCATGACGGCCACACTGCCATTTTGCAGGTTTTAGGCTATTTTTGTATTTTTCACATTTCTACCATATCTTCAGTGTTTATGGTCCAATTTTCAAAATTTTTTCAGTTATAGATATGAGAATTTAATTTCCCGTCGTTTAAAGAAAACATCCATGACGGCCAGACTGTCTTTTTGCAGGTTTTAGGCTATTTTTGTATTTATCACATTATTCTCCATATCTTCAGTGTTTATGGTCCAATTTTCAATATTTTTTCAGTTATCGAAATCAAAATCAAAATTAAATTTCCCGTCGTTTAAAGAAAACAACCATGGCGGTCAGACTGCCTTTTATCAGGTTTTTGGATATTTTTATATGTTTTGAATATTTCCCCATATATTTGGTGTTTTTGGTTAAATTTTCAAACTTTTTTGGGATAAATACACTTTAAATCTACTTTTACGTATTTCCATCCACGATTTTTTGTGCTTCGCTACTTATGGATGTTGTCATCCTTGTTTTTTACACTTATTGGACAAACATACATCTTTGTATCATAAAAAAGAAAATTTAAATTTATAAAATAATAAATGTAAGAAAACCCTGTTTTAAAAGAATTCGATTGTGGCGACACATATATATATATGCCTATAGACATGGACGAGTGCCATAAAACCTGGCCAGAACCAAAATCATGCTCTTCTAAGAGATCTTATTTAACATACTATATACATACTAGCTACTACGGCCCCCTAGAGGCCTCTATGGGCACTTGAGGAGGGGGGAGTTGAATCCCAAAACCTATTTGTTTTTTTTTTAGATTTTTGGTACCCTCCCCCAAAATAGTTATAAACCTTCCCGGGACCTATGAGAAGCTACCCTGTTAAGAAGAACCTGATTGGTTCAGCGGTTAGCGAGACCCTTTGGTACAGATAAACAGATAAACATCCTGTTACTTTATTAAATATATACATATATCCTTATAGTTTATTTTTTACACTTATTGGACAAACATACATCTTTGTATCATAGATTTGGAAGAAAATAACTAGATATATTTTTATAAAATTAAAATAACTGTATGTTTAATAGCAGACACTTGTAATAATTACTTTAGATAAGTGGGTATTAAGCTTTTAAGCATTAGTTCAAGTAACGCAGCTACTCTATAATTTGGATATGTCATTATTTATGTTTTAGTAACTTTCATAGGAGACTGTAACTACCATGATTATAGTTGATGATGTATATTTAAATAATAAAATTCAGTAAAATTCAATGATAATAAACAAAATTACTGGTTGAAAAGTCTGGACACTGTTAGTTTCAACTAACCATCAAAATTTCATAAAAGTACCCAAATATTTTAAGGCAACGAATGAGAAAAATTGTTTGGGCACAAGCATAATTTAAGATACAATGGCCCCCTCCCTTCCTTTCATGATATCATACACACACAGAAAAATGATTCTAACGCATTATTGCAGTAGTATCGCATCAAGTCTATGAATTAGATATTTCTTTTCTTAAAATATAAAACATTAATTATATGAATTAAATTGGTTGCTTAATATTTGTTGTCCTGATATGAACCCAAACAAATTCCAAGTTAAACACACACACACACACACGCCCACAAACACACACTCACAAACACACACACATTCAAACACACACACTCACACATTCAAACACACACACACACACAAGCATTATTAAAAGAAGTGCCTAGAGTTAAACAAGTGACTGATGCCGAATTATCCTACAAACCAGCAAAGTTACCTATCTAACATATAGCAATTTTTAATCTAGGCCTAGAAAAAAAGTTTAATTGAACATAACAATATTTTAGTAAATATTTGATTATTGGATATAAGAATATGTGGATATTGAAACAGATTCCTACAGACCCTGATGAAATGTTTACCAGGCTGGTTAATATAACAATAACCCAATCCCCTCCCCTGATTGACTGAGGAAAGTATGATTAATATTAGCAACCTAAATTGACGACAAAAAATCCTTTTCAAGATATCCACGTATTCTATAGGTAATATCCATTAATATAAGCAAAACATGACTTTTGGAGACTTAACTTAAAAACTAAGGCATTGAAAAGTTAGCTGTTTCTTTTTAGTTATTATCGTGGTACTTATGGATATAGTTTTCTCGTATTCATTCGAAATCGATTAACATCAGGTGGATTAGAACCGGTTCCAATCCATTCGAAACAAAACTATGTCTAGCACCGTATTATATCCAGTTTTCTACGAAAATAAAAATGTACAATCATTAGATTAAAACCAGTTTTTTTTAGCCCGTGCCTTGTACATTTTGTATCTGCGGAAAACTGTTTATAATACGATGCGAAAATTACTATATTTTTGTCTAAATATCATCTTCAATATAATTGGCTCGTTAACATAATATAACTTTCCTGTACAACGTACGAATACTTTATTAAAGAATCTCAAAAGCTTTATTTAAATAATATTACAGTATGATTATAGCTATATAAAGCTTGAGACCATAATGCCATACATCATTAATAAAATAACATTAGACCCAGCTTTATAACTTTCACTAGCAGAGAAACAATCATCTGATCAACAGGGAAGCATGGATATGATAAAAAAGTATTGATTATTTTTAAGAATAAATGAAAAGGATGTAAAATATAATGATTTATTTGGTATTGCCCCCATCTATATTTCATTTAGTTAATGGATCATTATAAATATAAGGTAATCATAATATCATTATATCATGTCGTTAATATGTCAGTCAAAACAACTTTTGTTAATGCCATTCTGTAAAAGAAATAAGACCTTGCTCTAGTTTGTATCATAGATATACATGCTTTATCTTCTATTCACCTATCCCTGAATATCACAAAGAAATGCATGATGATAGAAATAATAGTTTAATTTCCAACTACTCTTTGGTTGTCAATCAGAAAACCATCCCATCATGAAACCCAATTCGTCCTTTTCAATCTTTTTAAACGCGAAGCTTTTCTATAATAAGGGTCGGTCCATCCGTCCGAGACAGATAGCCTTTTTTCGTTAATTTAGGCATGTTAGAATTGTCGTATCGATTTCAAACTTTGCATGGTGATTCCTGTAGTAGTTAGGTACGAATTAGAAAGCGTAGCAACACTATAATCATTACCAAAATGTCCGTACGTCCATTTTAAACATGTTGATTTTTCTACTTTTTTAACAACAAATTTTTATGTGATCCAATTATCCGATTGTTTTGATTTTTGGTAAATTGATTCCTGTGACAACAAAGTACAATTTTATAAGCGAGGCAACTCTATAATCAAGTCCTAAAAATGTAAGTATGTCTATATACATTATCCTGTATCAATCAGTTTTTCAACAAATTTACTTACAATTTTGCTTTGACTCTTATACTTTTATATTCTGATTAATCTTTATCATTGGAATATTTAAAGCTCTTTCCAGTATGGATTCGAAACCGATTAATGGATTAGAACCGGTTCTCAACCATACTGAAAAATCACTTGTTGCATCGTTTTACAGACAATATTCCATAGGTAATAAAATAAAAATAATCAAATTAATACAAGTTATCGAGACTAGCAAAACTGGTTTTAATTTTATGTTTTTTATTTTAATATTAGTGGATAGCTGTCTATAATATGATGCGATAAATAACTACTTTAAAAGTTGTTTGTTTTAAAGGCAATATGTGGCAAACTTATTTCATGTAGATATTATAAATAAATTATTTAATAACACAATATCTGTACAATTTTATAGTTATATTTTTAGTAGCGAAGCTACTCTATAATTCGAAATGTCCGTCCGTCCGTCCGTCTGTCCGTCCGTCTGTCCGTCCGTGTAAGACAGAATAGGGGAAACGTGATTTTCTCGGCTCCTATTAAAGATAGACAGCTGAAATTTTTTGACAATATTCCCATTATTAAGGAGCACAATTAACTATAAAACATCAAGGGCGGTCGGACCCCTTTTTAGCAGGTTTTAGGCTATTTTTGTATGTTTCACATTTTTCTCCATATCTTCAGTGTTTATGGTCCGATTTTCAAAATTTTTTCAGTTATAGATATGAGAATTAAATTTCCCGTCGTTTAAAGAAAACATCCATGACGGCCAGACTGCCTTTTTGCAGGTTTTAGGCCATTTTTGTATTTTTCACATTTCCACCATATCTTCAGTGTTTATGGTCCAATTTTCAAAATTTTTTCAGTTATAGATATGAGAATTTAATTTCCCGTCGTTTAAAGAAAACATCCATGACGGCCAGACTGCCCTTTTGCAGGTTTTAGGCTATTTTTGTATTTATCACATTATTCTCCATATCTTCAGTGTTTATGGTCCGATTTTCAAAATTTTTTTTTAGTTATAGATATCAAAATTAAATTTCCCGTCGTTTAAAGAAAACAACCATGGCGGTCAGACTGCCTTTTATCAGGTTTTTGGCTATTTTTATATGTTTTAAATATTTCCCCATATATTTGGTGTTTTTGGTCCAATTTTCAAACTTTTTTGGGATAAATACACTTTAAATCTACTTTTACGTATTTCCATCCACGATTTTTTGTGCTTCGCTACTTATGGATGTTGTCATCCTTGTTAATGTTTTTTTAGAATGATTTCTGCATGAAATATTTTCAAATAAGAACCTTGAAATTCCAAAAACCACCAAAAACTTATCATAGTGTGATATTGGTTTGAAATCAGCTTTTTTCCAATAAAAAATAGATTACATATATGTATGATACTTTCAACTTTGATTTAGCAAAGATACTCTAGGTATAACTCAATATCTTTAGAATTTAATTAAAGGTAAAGAATTTAACATTGCATTATGAGAATATTGGTAGAAATATTTTCCTAGTTTCCTAAAGTGCTTAAAGGCCATCTTTTAGGTGGATATTTCAATATAAAATTTAGAGGCTTTTTTTATATCAACATGAAAAGATATAGTTGAAATAACTGTGAAGTCCATATATGTTTTACCTTCCATTGGTTGGTTTCTGACACATCACTGAACATATAAAGATTACAAGATTACGCTATTTATGGGCTTAGCTTCCTTGTTTTCCTTGATGATGAATAATTTCTGATAACATAATTAATTAAAAATCAAGGATTATACAAAGAAACTATGCCAATTCTAAATTAAATGTCTGACAGATCATTCAAATACTCAAAAAAAATTGGAGTATTCCCTCCAACTGATAAGTCGACCACAGAATTCCTTGAAGTATAGTCTCGGCTGCCGAGATAAAAAGCATAAAAAGATAAGAAGAGAGAGAGAGATAGAGATTTTGATTGTAGGCCAGTAGGTGTCTTTTAATACATTTATGTGGATCATTTTTACAGAAGCCACTCCATAATTTACAATATTGCCCCTCAAACAATGAGGACTTTTCTTACATTAAAGTAACAGGAATCCTGCCTGTCTGTTCGTCATTGTGTGTGTTTATCTGTCTGTAGTAAAAGATCTTGGTAACTACAGTGAAGCTCCAGGGAATGTTTATAATCAATTTTAAGAAAGAAATATTACAGTTGAATCAGGAGTTATCATTGTTAAATTCATATGTCATTTAGTTCTACAAAAATAATCTTAAAAATTTTTAGGCCAGTTTTTGGTACGTTAAACATACAATTTTATTTGCTTTTCTGTTGCTGTATTGGGCTTTATTGCTCTTGTTTACTTTTGTCCTTTGCTTCAAGCGTTTTATAAGGTTGTCCCTAAAACCATCCAGTTTTGTAGTATGACAGCACAATTGTGGTTTATAAAAGGTAGAAAACATACCTATCTCTATATTCGTGACTTATTATTCATGGTTTAATAGGGAACTCAATCAAACTTAACCTGCCATGCCTGCCTTGCCTGCCTGTCTGTTAGTTTAGTAGAACATATTACTGTAAATTTTTTAACAGATTTCGTTTTCACTAACAGTGAATATTATACTAATAAACAAAATATAAAAAAATAGATCATAAAAGAAAGACATGTTTTTAATTTAAATTGCTAAAATATTTTGAAATTTTTTCAATAATTAAATGGAAAATTTTTAAAGATCAATTACTATTTTAGGCTATAGCAAACTGATCTCTTTGAATCTATGTCTCCTTATATTTCTAATAAATTATTCGTTTATTATCTTAAACTTTAAAATCATTAAATAATAGCCTAAAACCAAATCGTTACATTTTTGGAAAGCTTTCCTTAAAAGCACAAAAATGTTGGTCTTTTAATTCTAGGGAAAATCCTACTTTATGTTATAGGAATGGATCAGGGAAAGAATAATGGCAAATAGATTAATACCTTAAAAGTAATCTCATCGGAACAAGGATGACAACATCCATAAAAGCGAAGCTCTGAAACGATAGGACACACGGACATTAACACTTGTATAGTGTCAGAACTGAATAATCAGAATATAAATGAATCTGAGTCAAAGCAAAATTGTGAGTAAATTTGTTGAAAAACTTCTTGATACAGGTTAAAGTTTATGGACATACTTACATTTTTAGGACTTGATTTTAGAGTTGCATTGCTTATGCTATTGTACTTTGTTGTCCCATGAATTAGTATACCAAAAATCAGAACATTCTGAAAATTAGATCGCATAAAAATTTTTTGTTAAAAAAGAAAAAAATCAACATGTTTAAAATGGACGTACGGACATTCTGGTAATGATTATAGAGTTGCTACGCTTTCTAAATCATACCTAACTACTTCAGGAATCACCATGCAAAGTTTGAAATCGATAGGACAATTCTAACATGCCTAAATTAACAAAAAAAGCTATCTGTCTCAGACGTACGCACGGACGGACGTACGGACCGACCCTAATTATAGAAAAGCTTCGCTTTTAAAAATTATCACACACATTTTTTTGCTCTGACTTTGTCTGGGAGCCCCTATATAAATTCCATGATACTCCTAATATAAATATCATTAACCGGACATTGCATTTATAGTTAAATTTCAACTTCTCTAGTATTATGTGATTTTTTAAAGATCTAAACAGAAAACTTCTCTGACGGCAATCAGGCCATTAACATATCCCTGTATCTCTGGTCATTACGACGCTTTTCTTTGCCTTGTTTTAATTTAAACTGGCTTTGAAAATTTGATTTATAATGATTGAAAAAAAAAACAACGCAGCATCTCCTGTAGTTTTATCACATTTGCTTGTGTAATTAAAGATAATATTTCTGGTGATCCAAAAAGGCTTTCATAGATTAATTGTCAATTTTTACACAATTAAGACAGGCTTATTGGTATGCGGCAGGGGGGGGGGGGTGGGGTAATAATAGTAATTACCCTTTAGTTTATTATTAAAATTCTGTGCTTGACGTATGATAACACTCACCTGATTTACATAGAATGAACGAACAAACAAACACAAGACTTGTATAATTGCTCCGCTTCAAAAATCAATTGCAACTAATTTGAAAGAAGATTTTGTAATTTTCTCTTTGTAGGAGCTTAACCCAGGGTGGGAGGGGAGGGGACAATGAAAAATAATTCCTTACAAAATGTGTTTATCTACTTCTGCTTTTCACAGCTCAAAAACTTTTGTTGGGTAATACTAATATCTTATCTTTATTATTTTACTTTATTTGTCAATAATTTTAATCTTTGTAAGGGTTAATCAGGGTACACATCAATTTATCGTCCATTGTCAGATCCCTAAAGATCCCTGGGCAAACCACTTCATTTAGCATGTGACCGTGAATTATTATCTAGTATTAATTAAGATAGACAAGAGTTTGTAGCGTAGCTGCTCTATAACTTGGAGTATATACGTCAGGGGCGTCCAAGCTTTTTTATTTATTTTTTTTTTTTGGGGGGGGGGGGTAATCTTTATTTCATAGAGGCATTTTTTTTATTTGAGGTGGGGGTAAAAATTGAAAATACAAAATTTTGGGGGGAGTAATCATCCCTTTATAAGTACTGCCCTACCAACTAAAATAGTCATCCTTGTTGATAGATGGATACTAAATATGAATCTGCAGTTTTTTTTTCAATTTTCTAATTTCTATATTTTCGGTCCACTAAAATCCAGGGATGGAGAGGACAAAGCTGGTTAATTAAATTTTCAATTACCTTTTTCCAAAATTTTTGGATAATGAAGGTAGTATTTTATACATTGACTTTGGGGGAAAGATTTATTTAGAACACAGTAATAGTGTCTGACTGATTATGACGTAACAAAAAAAATAGCCAATGAGAGGCCACTATAAATTTTACCATTGGTCAAAAACGGCCTCTCATTGGCTATTTTTTTTGTTACGTCATAATCAGTCAGACACTATTACTGTGTTCATTTATTTACTGTCAATTTTACCTCCTGAGATTTCTTAAATCAGAATAAATGAAATATTTTCTCGAAAAGCATAATTTGAACAGAACATACAATTATTTAATATACATTAATCAAATTCAAAATTGTAAAATCCGTCTATAAGTTGTATTTTATACTTTTTATTGCTCTGTCATCAAAGATTTGTTAATTTTTATTATCTAACAATTTCCATAAAATTTCTGAAGGTTTTTCCTACGAAAACAATGATTTTTCCTTTTTTTTTTAATAACAGCTTTAACTGTTGCACCACTAGTATCTAAGGGCTTTGTTAATAGCCTAAAACCACCCTAAGACTTAAATCTAACAAGGATGACAACATCCATAAAAGCGAAGCACTGAAACGGTAGGACAAACGGACATTAACACTTGTATAGTATCTGAACTGAAAAATCGGAACATAAATGTATAAATGTCGAATCAAAATTGTAGGTAAATTTGTTGAAAAACTGCTTAAAAACAGGATAATGTTTATGGACATACTTACATTTTGGACTTGATTATAGAGTTGCTTCGCTTATAATATTGTTCCTTGTTGTCACAGGAATCAATATACCAAAAATCAGATCAAACGGATAATTAAAACACTTGAAAATTTGTTGTTAAAAAAGTAGAAAAATCAACACGTTTAAAATGGACGTACGGACATTGTGGTAATGATTATAGAGTTTCTACGATTTCTAAATCGTACCCAACTACTACAGGAATCATCATGCAAAGTTTGAAATCGATAGGACAATTCTAACATGCCTAAATTAACGAATAAAAGCTATCTATCTCGGACGGACGGACGTACGGACAGACGGACCGACCCTAATTATAGAAAAGCTTCGCTTTTAAAAATAGATTAGCCTGTAACCATTCCTGGAACTTTGTGAATCTTTCCTGAAAAGTTCTTTCTTTAGAAGTTATTAAAATATTAAGCATCAGACAAAACAATCTTGCTACTTTATATAACAGGGCCAGCGGCAGCGCACCTAGCATCTTGGAACTCTGTATTTGAAGGGGAATAAAAATAGCTTTAAACCATCCAAAGACTTTAAAACCCTTAATACTTTAATAGTTATTTCTCGCATCGTATTATATCAAACAGCTTTCCGCGGATATAGAATGTACAATTATAAGATTGAAACTAGTTTTAATCTTATGATTGTACATTTTTACATAGTTTTTTTTCGTATGGATAAGAACCGGTTCCTATCCACCGGATTCGAATGAATACGAGAAAACTTATTACAGAAATGCAACTCTCAACTTTTTGATTTTTTAAATTCATTGCCTTTCCATGACGAAAAATAGATACCTCCCCCCCGTCATTCCTTCTGTATATATCAAAATTAGGTGTGACACAGTTTGGACACTGATATAATGCATCTACCAATCAAGATTTTTTAAAAGTACCCAACTAAAAGTTCTAAGCCAACAAAAATGAAAACATGTTTGTAAGACTTTGGTACCAGTGTAATTTACATTCCATTATCCCCTTTCCTCTCTGATTTAACCCTGATGATTACCTACGTGTATAGTTATGGATTTCACAATTTTTAACTTAATAACTATTACCAGGGATAAAGGTATAAATAATAGTCAGAGGCGTCAACCTTTTTTAAAAAAATAAATTAAGATAAGAGGGATGGGTTAGTTTTTCATTTGTTTGTTTTTTACTCTAGATCAGATTAAAATAATGTTTCTCGTATTTATTCGAATCCGGTGGATAGGAACCGGTTCTCATCCATACGAAAAAACTATGTCTAGCATCGTATTATATCCAGCTTTCTACGAATATAAAAATGTACAATCATAAGATAAAAATCAGTTTTTTTAGCCGGTGCCTTCGGCACCCCGGGGCTAAAAAAACTAGTTTTAATCTCGTAATTGTACATTCTATATCCGCGGAAAGCCGTTTATAATACGATGCTAGAAATAACTATTCTGTGCTCGATAAGCACTTTGACATAATTATTATATCAAAGTAACAGGTTATTTGTCTGTCTGTCTGTCTGTCTGTACCGAGTAATCTCCTTTACAATGCAGCTTCTAATAGGTCCTGGGAAGGTTTCTATTTATAAAATAGGATATTGATATAGTCTCAAGAGACATCAGCCCTGGAAAAAAATATCCATCAAAATAATATTTTTTTTAAAACTAAAATGGAAAAGGGTGGATCGCTTTTCCATCCCCTCCCCCTCCCTCACCTAAAATACTCCTGGAGTCCTCTAGGGGGCTTAGTCGCTTGTAAAAATATAGCAACTCTTTAAAATGATCGTCCGTGTTCAAAACAACTTATTTATCCTTTTCCCCATGAATATTAACTAAAAATCTATCACATAAATTTTGATGGTTTTTTAACATTACGTGAGACGGGAACATTGCAAAATGGTATTAATAATTAGTAAAAAAAACATTAATGATTTGTTTTGTCAAAATTTTTATTGTTTTTAGTTCAAGAACATAATAACAAAAGTTTAAAATCTTGCGGCCATAAAAAATTATAAAAACTATATAAATATCTACACTTTTTTATTCTTTTAAGTAAAGTTTTGCATTAATTAGTTAGTAAATATTGGAGGTAGAAAGTGTTGTAAATCAGGAATCAATAAAAAAAAACAAAAAGTATTTTATATTTGAAATTTAAAAATTTCAAATAAAGCATAATAAAACAAGAGCAATACAAAATAGACAAACATACATGAATAATGTATTGTAGTTTTGCTACAAAAACTAGGAGTTACCAAAATGATCTGATTTATTGTCCTTTAAATCTATGACACATAAGTCTAGATAATCTTTTTCACCTTCAATACATTCTTAATTGTGCAGCTACTCTATGACTAGGCTATGACTGTATGTAGGTTCTAATTTTTATAATATATAAGTAACATGATGTCTATCTGTTTGTCTATGTGTGTGTCTTTAAGTCTGTATGTTATAGGTCCAGAAAAGGTTCATAACTATTTTTGGGGAGGGTTCCACCAATCTCCAAACAGAAATCAACTGAAACTAAAATGTGAGCGCCTCTCCCCCCCCCCCTCCCACACACCTTAAGGGCTCCAAGAGGCCTATGGAGGCATAGCTCCTAGTACTAAATATTGTTATAGCTTTATTAATATAGAAAGAAACAATCATGTATTAAAAGTGAACCTTACAAATATTTCCAAAATTAAACTAATTAATCTACATTTTAAGATAATATTACAGGAAAGATTATTTATCGCAATTGTCCTATCCTTGCAAAGTCTATTAATTTGACACATATAAGGTCTTCTAAGCGGCTTAGCAGCAAAGCATACTTTTTATGGGCGGTATCATTTATTGGCTGTGCATTCACTTCTGCAAATGTATTACTTTATCCAAAGATCTGAGAGTGGGAATATTTGACTGTAAATTACGATGGTACGCAAGGTATTCTAATCACAATATGATGTTCGTTGGCTCAAATGTGAGTACTCTTTTTTTATTGAATTTTGGGTTGTGGGGAAAAAGGTGGGTCCGGCTTTCTGGCATATCTCAAATTTGGCGAACTTAAGACTTTGCAACGCCTAGATAGAATTTTTTTTTTCTATTTAGAATATTTACATTCTATATTTAAATGCACTAAAAATTATTAAACGATTATTATTTTGTATATCAAAAACATTAATTTGATTTTAAAAATTAGCGGTTGTATCGGAGACAACTTCGCAGGAAACTAAATAACATTCCTGTTACATCTAGGATGACTTTAGAGTTTAAGTTTTAGTAGCGAATTTACTCTATGTACCCTTTCTGGACCTTAAAAGGTTTGGGGGGCGGGTGGGGGGGGGGGGGCGTTGAAGTTCCCCCCTATTAAACAAACATCCTGTTATTTTCTTATGAGGATTGCTAAATATTCTTTTTAAAAGCGAAGCTTTTCTATAATTAGGGTCGGTCCGTTCGTCCGTCCGTCCGTAACGGATAGCTTTTTTCGTTAATTTAGGCATGTTAGAATTGTCCTATCGATTTAAAATTTTGAATGGTGATTCCTTTAATAGTTAGGTACGATTTAGAAAGCGTAGCAACTCTATAACCATTACCAAAATGTCCGTACGTCCATTTTAAACATGTTGATTTTTTTACTTTTTAACAACAAATTTTTTGTGATCTAATCATCCGATTGATCTGATTTTTGGTGTATTAATTCCTGGGACAACAAACTATAATGTTATAAGCGAAGCAACTCTATAATCAAGTCCTAAAAATGTAAGTATGTCCATAAACATTATCCTGTATTAAGCAGTTTTTCAACAAATTAAATGTTGACAAAGAATTTTAGCCTTCTATCTTAAATGGCAGCTTAGAAAATCACATTTTCCCAAAAGTATTATTGACTGACAGACTGATGGACAGACTGACAGACAGATGGACAGACATCTCAATATCTCTAAAATTAAGCTCAGAGCCTAAATTTTTAATGTTTGTGGGGTCTTTTGCTCAACTAGCTCCTAAAAGGAAATTTCCAATATGAATTCTGTATTGATTACTTAGTACGGTTATGTTAAGAAAGTTTTCTGGAAAAAATCATCTCAATATTTCTAAAAATAAGCTCAGAAATTAATTTTTTAGTGTTTGGGGGTCTTATGCTCCACTAGCCCCTAGAAGGAAAGTCTCAAAATGAAATCTGTAATAATTACTTAATTGGTTATGTTAAGAAAGTTTTCTGGAAAAAAATCATCTCAATATCTTTAAAAATAAGCTCATATTTAAAATGTTAGTGTTTGGGGGGTCTTTTGCTCCAATAGCCTCTAGAGGGAAAGTTCCAAAATGAAATCTATAATGATTACTTAGTACGGTTATGTTAAAAGGTTTACTACAAAAAAAATCATCTCAATATCTTTAAAAATAAGCTCAGAACCTAAATTTCAGTGTTTTGGGGTCTTTTGCTCCACTAGCCCCTAGAAGGAATGTTCTAAAATGAAATCTGTAATGATTACTTAGTTTGGTTATGTTAAAAAAGTTTTCTGAAAAAAAAAATCATCTCAATATCTCTAAAAATAAGCTCAGAACCTAAATTTTTAGTGTTTTGGGGGGTTCTTTTGCCACACTAGCCCCTAGAGGGAAAGTCACAAAATTAAATTTTTAAAGTTTTAAGGGTAGATCCAGTCATGTAAGAGAGCTTACAAAAAGAATTAGGTTGATAACTAGAAAAACAAGCCAGGGCAAAATTTGCTATTGAATTTCATTTCCTATAAGTGTACTAACTTCCCCCCTCCCCCCTTATTTCATTTTTTTTCCCAGCCGCTAAATATAAAAACAGCTGTAGAGCGGCCAATTCTAAAGCTATGATAACCAAATTTTAGGACGAACTCTTAGTTTACATAACAAAAAAATATTTTACTGACCATCGCCGAAAAACGGCAAATAACGGAAACCGCCATTTTCGGCGTTTACGGCGGTTGCCGTCGCCAATTAAGCTTTTTTATATGTTTATGATTACAGTAATAGACTACATACAAAATTGGCTGGTCTAGAGCTGTTTTGCTCCACTAGCCCCTAGAGGGAAAGTCCCAGGATGAAATCTGTAAGTGTACAAACTCCCACCTTAAATTTTTTTATGGAATATGGATATGATTATACATGAATTATAATAAAATTAACAAAATTTACCTATTATTGCCCTTTGGCGCATATCTTATTACAGACTTCCTCATTTGGCAACATCCAAATAAGAAAACCTCTGAAATGTAGGACAAACGAACATAAACACTTGTAGCGTATCAGAACTTAATAAGAAGAATACTAAACACAGGTCTAAAAAAAATTTGAAGTAAAGTAAATTTGTTGCAATCTTCTTTAATACAGGAGAATTTTTAAGGACATTTTCAACTTATTAATAGAGATGATTTGCTTATAACAATGAACCTTATTGTAATAGGAATCAGAATCCCAAAAATAAGCTGAATAAATAAAAAATCATCATGTTTTAGATGTACTTTCTAGTAACAATTATAAAGTTGCTACAATTCAAAAACCATACCTAATTATTATAGGAATCATTATACAAAGTTTGAAATTAATAGGACAATTCTAACCTGTTTAATTTAACCAGAAGAGCTAACTCTGCCAGAATAATAAACTTACATACAGACAGACAGACTTTAATTATATAAAAGCTTTGCTTTTAAAAAGCTAATATGAATTTACTCACTAACAGAATAATACTGATTAATTTTCCAATATTTTTCTCAACCAGAGTACACTTGAACAGAATATATTTGTTTTATTTTTGAATCTTTTGAGGGTGAGGAGAAAGTTGAATGGCAGGAAAATGTTGGCAAATAAACTAATTCTTAAAAGCAAATCTACACTGCAACTCACTTTGTTTTTTGTCCCTGTTAATCTATCACTCTGTTTGAAATCCTATAAGGAAAATACCTAAAAAATATAAAAAATTAAAAATAAATGTAGTAAAAAAGTTACATTAACCCTTTACAGTCGGGCCCCTTGCCGCACCTTAATCGGTTGGGGGGGGGGGCGTTCACCTCCCCCCTTATTATCTCAGTTCCTGTCAGAGCTAGAGGGCTAATTTTTTTTGTGCAAGTCCCCTGTTTGATAATGAATTTCCGACCTTTTATAAGTCTAAGTCAATTTTCGCTTCCTTCACCCTTTTATTCAACAACCTTTGTTTTTAGGTCTTTTTTTACTTAAAAATTTCAAACGGCTGTAATTTTCTTATTTTTGAAGCTAGAAGAAAATTTTTTTTCCAGAAAATGTTTACCTTTATGTAAATTTTACATTAAAAATATTAAAATATAAATTTCTGCGGCCGCAGCTGTACTTGGCAGCTGCAAGCCGCAGCAGTCGGCGGTCGGTGGGAAAACAGCGGCGGATCTTCATGAAATTTTAATATGTAATGTAGACATGTAAGAAAATCTTAAGTTAAAAATTTGAAGTTTCTAAGTCAAAAATTGCGGCTACAGGGGCCTTTTAAAGATTTCTGGAGACCTGGAGGATCAGGACCTGCAGGATCATACCTGGAACCTGAAAGTGACTTGAACACCTGTATTTTATATAAGGATGTACTACTAGAGGATTTTTTAGTATTTTGGCATGATAAAATGCTTTAGTCAAAAAAATATTTTTGCTCTTTACACGGATGACCCTGCCAGGTTTGCTGGCATCCTGTGCCCTCCAGGATGGAGATATTCAAAAAATTCCAACTCTCAGTTATGTGTCATACCCATACTTAAAAAGTCAAGCAGTTTGGGCTCTTTTTCTTTCACACACAGAAAATGAGATAGAAAAAACAGGATGGAAAAAATGGAAAATGAGATAGAAAAAACAGGATAGAAAAAAAAACGCCCCCACCCCCCGACCGTTAAGGGTTGACAGACATCTAAATTATAGATAAAATTCGCCAACAATTTCAAGATCCATATTTCAACTCCATTTATCCCTGCAAACATAATTTACATTGATGCGAATACATTCAAACACATGCGACGCATGTGAATTAATTGATACTTTATCTAAAGTCGCTTGTAATAAAAGATTTATATATATCTATGTATATAAAATACATTAATATACAGATTTTTATTTTTGTTTAAATTTTAATTATTGGTGGTGTTTAAACCACTTTTTTGAACAACGCCCCCATAAAACGTTTCCATGTATAAATTGAAGAAAAGTACATTAAGCTATTAAGTACATCGATAAAGTATTTTTTTTCTTCATAGTATTTAAATTAATTTTTGAAACAAACTTAGAAAAAAAGCTTTTGAGATTTTAATAATCATTAATTATTTAAAAAAAAAAAATTTATTTAAATATCTGAAAATTTGCCGTTAGTTCTTAGTTGGTATAAAACAAAATAATTTAGAGTAGCGGGGCTACTCTATTACTTTTAATATTACAGAAATTTTAAATGAGTAGTAAGTAAATATCATAATATTAGCACCAGTTTTGTTAGCTCAGGCATTTGGAACCTTATTTTCACTTATTATCCACGGAAAGATGTCTATAATACGATGTGGTAAATTACTCAGCTAAATTTATTTAGGGTCTACAATATTTTGATATACATGATACAAAATATATTTTTTTAATTTAATGAAAAAAATATATTTCTTTTATTTCATGAAAAAAAACATTTTCTACTTTTCATCCCTTTTGTCCTTGTTAACACAGTATAAACTTTGCACAGCAGAGAAAGATTGGGCAATGACAATAGTCCCCAAAGTTTTAAATAACGTTTTCTTATTTATTAGCTTAACAAATTTGAAGATTGAGTCAATTTGAATTGGTTGCATCAATAGGTTGAGTGTTCACACTTTTTAACCACAAATTTTAATCTACATAAGGGGCTATTCTAAGTATCATCATCGGGGATGTATATTAATTTATCAGCCATTGTCTTATCCCTTTACATCCATTACACTCACTACTGTATACAACTTCTAATTTAATTTGCTTTTGTGTATTGATAAAACAATATGCTTATGTGATAATATGCGGAAATGACCGCACACCGTTGAATTGGTCTTTTCCCCCCCAACTAATTTGTTTCACTACGCCTCCCACTGTATAAAAGTAGTCAGTAATTAAGAACGATAAATCATGAGATATTTGATCATGCACCTCATGCGTGGACCCACCATATTCCCCACAACCGAATTTTGGTTGTTTTGTTCCAAACTAGAAGTCTTCAAATTTTCAACCAATAATTTAAATCTACAAAAAGGGGTAATTTTATTTAACATCATTATTGGGGATGTTTATCAATTTATCAATTTTTGGGAACTACTTTGACCTTAGCACATAGAGGCTCTGTAACTGAATGGAAGAGGAAAATATCCTAAAACAATCCTTCAAAATGACATTTTTTTTCGTTTTCTCTTTGTAGCGGGGTGGGGGAACTCCCACCGCACCCTGGGACGAAGCCCCCGTGAAAAAAGACCCAGACATCATTTTTTTCGTTTTTTTCGATGCTAGGGGCGAAGTCGCTATCAAGTCAAGTAGCAAAGTTAGCAGCTTACCATTTTTTATGGATTTGCTTGCCCTGATTTTCATTGTATGTTTGATTGGATACAGTTTAACATTTAAAGTGTACTAAAAGTGTACAATAAATAAATTTCCAGTATGGCGTCAAAACCGATTTGTATCCGCTGGATTAGAACCGTTTCTGATACATTCTAAAAATATGTAAAGCGAAATATGACAGAAATTTTCCACGAAAAAAGAAATAAAAAATCATTAGGTATCAGTTTTATTTTTTTCCATTTTTCTATCCGCGGAAATATGTCTATAATACGATGCAATAAATGACTATTAAAAGTTTTGAAAATTTTGCACGGACAAATAAGTTTCATCAATAAATTTTAGAAAAGACATATTTTAAGACTTTTTCTCATATTCATTCGAATCCGGTGGATAGAAACCGGTTCTCATCAATACGAAAAAACTATGTCTAGCATCGTATTATATCCAGCTTTCTACGAATATAGAAATGTACAATCATAAGATTTAAACCAGTTTTTTAGCCGGCGCCTTCGGCACCTCGGGGCTAAAAAAACTAGTTTTAATCTCATAATTGTACTTTCTATATCCGCGGAAAGCCGTTTATAATACGATGCGAGAAATAACTATTCTCGTATTCATTCGAATCCTTTGGATAGGAACCGTGTCTCATCCATACGAAAAAACTATGTCTAGCATCGTATTATATCCAGCTTTCTACGAATATAAAAATGTACAATCATAAGATTAAAACTAGTTTTTTTAGCCGGTGCCTTCGGCATCTCGGGGCTAAAAAAACTAGTTTTAATTTTATAATTGTACATTCTATATGCGCGGAAAGCCGTTTATAATACGATGCGAGAAATAACTATTCTTACCTTTAGCTTGATGTTTTGTAATCGAATCGTACTTTCATTTGAATGAATTACATATTAATTTTAAAGCCTTTTACGTGAAATATTTTATATATTTTCACATAGTATTTTTTTGACTATTCATTTTGGAAAAAAAGTTATAACTTAAATTGGTTATTATATTTTTTAAGGACAATTTCTTCTTATAACATCCTATCTCTTAAATATAAGGATTTCATAACCCTAATTTCCTAAGCACAAACATATTTATGATTATAGAGTATGAACGCTTCTTATAAGACGTCTAATATCTAGAAACATGTGTCAAATTTAATAATAATTAAGGTGAGACTTCACAACCGCATATTATTATAAACGCAAGTTTATTACAATAGCATAATTTATATGATGTTAGTTATAAGAGGTTTTATCTCAGAAGAAAGCCAGGAAGGGAGGGGACAATTGGATGTTTAGTACACTAGTCCCCAAAGTCTTAATATAACCTTTTGTTGGTTCAACTCTTATTGAATTGTGATTGGTGGGTTCATGAAGTTGAGTGGCCAAACGTTTCAACCCCTTATTGTAATCTACATAAGGGATAATTTTGTGTATCATAATTGGGGATATACATTAATTTATCGGCCACTGTCTTTTCCCTTCAGATCCCTGGGGAAAAGGAGACAGTTTGTTCTTTTCTGTGAAATGGAATTTTAATTACTCTGGTACCCAAAGTTTTATAACCCCGTTATCTTAACGTTGACTAAAAATCTTTTAGTACTTTTATTCAGTGGTGCGGAGCCGGGAGCCGTGGAGCCGCCGTATTTTGCCGGAGCCGTAATTTTCGTTAAAAAACGGCGCTGGCTTCAGACTAGATAAATAAAGAGATTTTTTATAAATTATAATTTGGTAACTCTGTGCAAATGCCCCTATTAAGTTTTTCATTTTCATTCTTATCAAAAATTGAACTTTTAAAACCTTCAAAAGTCAAAAATAGACGTAGGAAAAAAATATGTCGAGTTTCAACCTTAATTAGATGTGTATTAATTTATCGTCCATTGTCGTATCCCTTTAAATCCCTTTTACTTTCCAGATAACTGTCTAAAAGTGACATTTATGCGACATTAAAGGCCCACCTATAATTTAATACTACTACAAGAAATTACTGAAGACACGTAGCATTTGAAATCAAAAGTACCTTCTTAATTTTTACCACAATTGTTATCAAGTAATATTTTAAAGGTTAGGTTATTTTTACACAAGCCAAACTAGGTAATATTTAGGTATAAAACAATGGGCAATGCATAATAATTAAATAATGCATTTACCTACATCCCAAAAACTAGATCTAAACCTGCCCAGGAGCAATACAAAGCTAACCTAAAAAATGTTGACCTGATCGTTTAGAAGTTGGAGAGGTCTTTTGGTACAGACAAACATTATAGACCTTTTATTAATTCCAGAAAATGTGCTTTACTAAATTTCTAACTTTTAGAAATCCAAAAATCCGTGAAAAATATTTGAATTATTTTTTATAACACTCTTCTGTAAATGTCACTTAATATTGTTATTGCTAAAAAGTTGAGAATAATACTCTTCTCTTAAAATATATAAATACTAGCAGCTACGCCCCTGGAGGCCTCTAGTTGCACTTAATTTTTTTTATTATATCTTGTTTGAGATAAAAAAAAAAATTGTTGCGTTCAAATGTGTAAGTCATTTTTTTGTGATTTCTCATGGGAGGGTGGTATTACCCTCTCCCAAAATAGTTATAAACCTTCCTGGGACCTATGAGAAGCTACTCTGTTAAGGAGAACCCCATCGGTTCAGCGTTTAGCGAGATCCTTCGGTACAAACAAACAAACAAACAGACATCCTGTTGTTTTATTCTAAGGATAACAAGGATGCCAACATCCATTAGTAGCAAAGCACAAATGCACCATGGATGGACAAACGGAAAATGTGAATTATAATAGAGCAGATCTAAACATAAACCCAATGGCGTTATGGACGGTCAGACAAAGTGAATTATAAACTAACTTCGCTTCGATCAAACTACGCTAACTGCTTTGGTCGTAGTTTTTTAAAAACTTTGCATAAATAATCAAAAAATTTCATTCGTAAGAGAAGGGGCCATAGAGCTAAATTATTGTCAACTGCACAACTTTTTGAAGTTAAATTTTTTGTATTTTTTTATGATACGAATTACATTTATGATGTACTTTAGAATATAATTAAACGATAAAGTTTTTGTTCAAAAAGTAAAACAGTGTAAATGTCAAAGTTTTTACATTAATTTTAGTATTATTTTTATGATCATAAAAAAATACAAATCTGTAATTTTGAAGTTAAATATAAAGAGAAAAAATAGGTCATTTAAAGATTGATTAAAAGAAAAGATATTTTGTCAAAAATAGTGAAATCTCTTACCTAAAGATCTCACTGGTAATGTTATGAATTTGTACCTTAAAAAACATGCGTATATTCTCGGTCTGCTCAGTCTCAGTAATCGCTAGTAATCCAACAATAGTTATTAATTTTACCGTTTTATAAACAGCTTTCAGCGGATATAAAAATGTACAATTTCAAGATTAAAACCAGTTTTGTTAGACCGAGATGCCGAAGGCATGGGCTTGGTTTTTATATTATGGTTGTACATTTTTATATTCGTAGAAAACTGGATATAATAAGATACGATACAAGATTTTTCAGTGTTGCTGAGAACCAGTTCATATCCACCGGATATTATTCGGTTTCGAAGTCATACTGGAAAAGTGTATGCAAAGTATTTGTAACAAACCACAAGAGTAGTATAACCACCAAGTAATTTTACTAATATGATAAACACATCATATTGTACGTTAGTTGTTTAGCAAGCACGTGCACAGAGTTATGTTAAGAGAAAAGGGTAATTGGTAGGGTTCGATTGTACTCCACCTTTTCATTATGCGCATTATTAGAATATCGTTTAATATCTCTCGTAAGGTAATTTTCTAATAGATCAATATATTTAATTATTTCGGCATCAAAAACAGGCAATTTAGATAAATTTAAAAATAGCATGCGATAATTAAAGATGTCAGCTAAGTCTAATTTTAATACATAGATTATTGACAAAATTGTTTTGGTATTATTCCAATATTTAATATTGTAGTTCTTTTTATATTAATGAACATTTTTGTAAAGTCAAGTGAATCATGCCGAGGGAAAGTTTTTTGGCATAACATTATTATATAATACATATACATAAAAATTACGCAAGAATAAATACATTTTGTTGTAATAATTATACATATGTAGATAAATAGATATTCTTTATTTTGATATTGCATATTTACCAGAAAGATACGCAGGGCTCGGCAGCCTCTGTGAAATCGTCATATTATCCTTAGACTAAAGTAACAGGATGTCTTTTTGTCTGTGTGTTTGTACCGAAGGATCTCGCTAACCGCTGAATCAATCGGGTTCTCCTTAACAGGGTAGCTTCTTGTAGGTCCCGGGAAGGTTTTTAACTATTTTGGGGGAGGGTACCACCACCCTCCCAAGAGAAATGACAATAAATAAAAAAAATTCTCGAATAGAGACTCCTATGTAACATTGCAAGGTATCGTAGAAATTTGATAGAGACTCCTACGTTAAATTGCAAGGTATCGTATAATTTTTATATAAAAAAAAACATTTAACGTGCCACTAGAGGCCTCTAGGGGGCGTTGCCGCTAGTAATTATATAATTCATCTGGGTGTCTACACCAGTTACTAAACAGACAATCCATCTTTTAGGGAAATTTTTATTTGTCACACAAGTTTAAATTGAGGCTGCTGTGCTGAGCCCTGAAGATAAGTATTCAATAAAGTATACTATTTTGTTGTCTGAGTTTCAGCAATATTGAAATTTCAGGGATAAGATAATGGACGAAAGAATTATAATCTCCCCTAATTATAATAAACAAAATAACCTCTTTAAAAAAAAAGTTTGCGAACAAGGTTTGTACCAATCAGTTATAATTTCATTTAAGTTTCTAAAGTTTTTCAATGAACAAATGTAAAAACTTTGGATACCAGTATAATGTTCATACAATTGTCACCTCCCTCCTGGTTTAACCCATTAGAATATCTGGCTAGTGATCCCTGTCTCCACAGAAAAGTAAAGTGATCTAAATTATTTTAATTTACCTATATATGCACATGTAGCCCACCTGAATAATTTAGAACCATCCTTTAAACCTAAATTGAGAAGTTCGTATTACATACAAAAAGAGCGGTGTAATGAATTGGAGTTTTTTACATTGACACCCCCTTTGGCTGTTTTAGGGGGATTATCAGGGGGTGTAAACCATTGGAAAAGTGGGTGTAAAGGGATTGAAACCTAAGGGGGTTATACAAGTTCAGTTTCAATGTTAAACACATGGAACAAAATGTACTATAAACCCTTTAAAGATTTTAATTTAGAGGTTAATTAGTTTTTGGCTAAAAATTTGAAATTGTTATGTTTTTGTCTTACTTTTATTATCCATCTAATTTAAATTTTTACTTTCACCTTAGATCATGTTAGAATGTTTTTCAGCTTTAAGCCAAATGTATGTTTCTTGTACATGAAAACACAATAAATAGTAGGCTTTAATAAAAGGCTAAATTGTTTTATTGACCCCAAGGAGGCGACAGTCTGGCAAAAACAAGGTCTTATATATTTTATTTTGGTGGAAAATTATTTATAATTTAGTAAGTATGCATAATCAGTTTAGTATTATCAGTTTGGTTCAGAATCGGATATTCTGTAAGACAATTTTAATAGATATACAAACAAACATAATCATTCATAATACTGATCTGTCAGGTGTATGACATTAAAAACAATTTTTTTTTAAAGTTATTGTTCTTAGTATAAGTATAACTATTTGAATGTTCTAATAAATCAAAATAAAAAAGACCGAAATGATACAAAATTGTAAATTTTTTTTGCCCATAGCAACCTATTTGTCTCTCTCTCTCTCTCTCTCTCTCTCTCTCTCTCTCTCTCTCTCTCTCTCTCTCTCTCTCACTCTTATTTGATGCTATTAGTGTTTCAACGCAAAAGTTAAAATTCATCATTCTAAATTTTATAAAGTCATTTATATTTATGTAAGGCTTAGGAAACTAAAACTGCTAGTAATCTAATAATTTGTTATGGGAATTTGCCTAATTTATCTTTTTTATGTGTTTGCTTCCTATGGATTTTTCCATTCTTGAAGAATTCTGGAAGAATCAATTTCCTACGACCAACAATACTTCAATCTAACCATTTTAAAATTAGCTCTCTGACCCTTTATCAATAACCCAAATTATTTTCTAGTATGGCTTCGAAACCTAATATCCGCTTGATTATAACCGGTGTGAGCCATACTGAAAACTCATGTATAGCCTCTTATTACAGACAATTTTCCACTAATATAAGAATTGAATCATAAAATTAAAATTGTTATCCCGCGCCTTTTGCCCCTCGGGGCTACAAAACTCGTTTTGATCTCATGATTATTCATTTTAATATCCGCGGAAAGCTGTCTATAATAAATAACTATTAACTATTTTGTGTGACCACTTCAACTTTACCCAGAGGCTGGCATCACATCGTAACTTTAAATTTTCTAAAATTAGCGCAGGATAAAAGAATTGGTAAGTGGAGCAAAATAAAGGGTGAGCAAAAAAAAAATGCGTAGATTTTAAAAATTAAAATTGCGCAGCTTGTGGTAATAGTAGAAAAATGTTATGCATACCGTTAGAACCGCTAATAAGTCTATTTTTAGGAAATATAAAAACGATTCCTGTGCTACGCATAGTTTAGGAGCTACGTGTTAAAATGTCCCAACTGACTTAAAACTTGACTTGCGAGTAAATTTTGAAACATTTTACCACCTAGCTCCTAGATTATTTGTAGCACAGGAACAGTTCTTATATTTCCAAAAATGCAGCTCATAGCGGTTTTAACGGTATGCGTAACATTTTTCTACTATTAACACAAGCCGCGCAATTTGAAATTAAAAAATGTAGGTATCTCTTTTTGCAAAATATCTTATCTAATTTTTAGTTATATTTTAAAATTTACTCGCAAGTCAAGTTTTACATCAGTTTGGACATTTTAACACGTAGCTCCTAAACTATGCGTAGCATAGGAATCGTTTTTATATTTCCTGAAAATAGACTTCTCAGCGGTTCTAACGGCATGCGTGCCTTTTTTCTACTATTAACACAAGCCGCGCAATTAAAATTTAAAAAATCTACGCATTTTTTTTGCTCACCCTTTATTTGTATTTACCACAATGATTTCGAAGGTGCTTTGACTTTTGTGTCAGAACCTAAATTGGGACATAGTGCATTTCATTACCTTAGGTTTGGTAACTTTATTTCACTTTTCAATAAAATCTAAAATGCAGCGGATTTTGAGAAAATTAGATTTGAAAATTTCAAGTTAAATTTTCATCCCCTAGGAGTTATCGCATAATCATGACAAGAAAAGCAAAGATTTTTTATTTAAAATTTTGAACAACTTTGCTTTTATAAAGTCTATCATAAAACCTAGAAAATGAAAGAGAGTCCACCTCATAACTGTACTTTAGTTTCACCCCCCCCCCCCGCCCTCTTAAAAAATAGTTATAAAACTTCTCTGGAGTTTTAAAAAGCTTCACTGTAAAGGAGAACTATATCGGTTTTCGATAGAAGAGTTTTTTTCGCTACATAGAGACACACCAAGTCAGACATATAACGATAATAATGCTTTACTTATTTTTAAACTGCTGCAATTTTTAAGGAAATAATTGCTCTTGTTAATCAACAAAACAATAAAAAAATTTACCTATAAACTTATCCTGTATCCCTAATAGATTTGAAACCTCATATTTAAAGTTTCACTTTAACCAACCAGGGTTAGTTCAAATTTTTGGGGGAATTATTCTTGACAAATTTTATATATTAACGGTATATTGATATTTGTTAGCTGTTAGAACATAAAGACGACGATTCCAAAATGGAAATAGTAAAAGATGAAAAACATGTAAAAAATAGCTTAAACATTTCTGTTTCTGAAGATTCCTCTAAAATGTTTAAAAGACTATTCTGTAACTAATACAAATGTGGTCATAACACGACAATAGTTGAAAAGGATCATATCTTTTAGAATAAGGACCATCGCTAAAATATTTAGATTTTTATCTTGGACCTAAAAAGCTCAATCTTGTATATTTAGCACTTAAGATGCTAAAATTAGACATAACAAACTAATTATGCCAAAAAAATATGGTCTTCTTTGAATATTTTGAATATATTTTAACATTGGAATTAATCACTATAAAAAAGTAACTGTATGTTTGTCTGTCTGTTCGTCTTTAACGCTAGGCCCTTAACCGATATGTTTCTCCTTTACAGGGTAGCTTCTTATAGATTCTGGGAAGGTTTATAACTATTTTTGGGAGGGTACCTAAAATAATCAAATGCTACTGTGAAAATACGATGAAACGCCTCTTAAGAAGCGTTGTCACTAAACCGACAATACCCGATGTCCCATTACACAGCCTTTACAGCTCCCTCATTTTTATAATTATGATTCAAATTGATAATTGCGTTACATATTTATCAGCCAAAGAATTGTTCCCTGTTTCCATGTAATAAGTTTGCCATTGGTTTTAAATTTTAACATATCAAGGAAATTTAAACAATTACAATAAATCAGAATAAGTAATAAACAAGAATGATACATATCATAGTTTTGTAGCTGAGAGAGAAATCGAGAAACAGAGGGAGTAAGAGAGTGAGAGAAGGAGATAGATAGATAGATAGATAGGGAGAGAGAGAAATAAAGAGAAAAATTATACTCCATTGCCAAATACCCTGCTTTTGATCTTTTTGTAACCTAAATGTTTAAAATAAAAGTTTTTTTAATAAAAGCATTATCGATATGCGACTTAAAATGCAAATATACGAAATATAAACATCAACATTATCACAAACATAAAATCTAGGAGTTTGAATAGTTATTTATCGCATCGTATTATAGACAGCTTTCCACGGATATTTAAATAAAAAATTATATAACTAAACCCATGTTTGATAGTCCCTTGTTGCCAAAGGCCCGACTAATTATATGATTTTTATTTTGATCTTCGTGGAAAATTGTCTGTAATACGATGCTATACATGATTTACAGTATGTCTGAGAACTGGTTCTAATCCAGCGGATGTTAATCGGCATCGAAGCCATACTGAAAAGGATAAGATTTTGTGTAGCTTCGCTCTTAGAAACGTACGGATCATTTTATAAAAACTAAGCAATTCATCAGATGTTACTTTTAAACTCAGTTACACGAATAATGATAATAAAAAATAAACAGATCTAAGTAAAAGGTTAAAAAATCTTCTGTTTTTGAATCTAAAATCACGCCCAGTCATACCAAAGACTGCTTTTGCTAAATACGTCCATCATTTTAGTTTCTATATTGACAGTATTTTACAAAAATAATTTTTTTGGGGGGGATTTTTTTCTGGGGGCGATTTTTCCTGGGAGGGTGGTGGTACCCTCCCCCAAAATAGTTTTACACCTTCCCGGGACCTATAAGAAGCTACCCTGTTAAGGAGAACCTGATCGGTTCAGTGGTTAGCGAGATCCTTCGGTACAAACATACAAACACACAGACAAACATACAGACAAACACACAGACAAACACACAAACATCCTGTTACTTTATTATAAGGATAATTCATTTAAAAACCCTTTTTTTTGTTCAGTGAAAATTCATTGAATATTGTTAAGTATGCATATGCCTAACACTGGCTGGCTTGTAAATATAAAAGAAGGAAACATATAGTTATATTATAGAAACCACAGTATTACTTACAACTTCATAAATTCAAATGTTAATAGAGTTTTCAGATTATTAATATAGCTTGTCAGATAAAGATGATGAACTGGATTTTAATTTCCGAATGTGTACATAGTTTCCTCGGTGTTTCCTCATCCTATCTCAATATATAATACTAGCTAAATAAGCTTCAAACTTCAAAAAAAAAATCAAAATTTTTAATATTAAGATTTTATTTTAAATCGTTTATACATTCAAAATTCAAAAAGTTTGGATGTTGAAGCTTTTTTAGCTAGTAGTAAATATTGAATATTCGGAATTTAAAATTCAGTTCATCATAAAGATGGTTCATCTTTATTTAATGTTTGTAGAAAAAATTAATGATCTTTAACAACATCTTTGTTGTTCTGAAGGGTAAAGTTAGATTTTAGAGTTAGGGGTTTTAAAGTAGATATTATACAGATTGTTGGAAATTTATATAATTAATTAAAAATAGGTTTATTTCATTATTGAGGGGTTGCCAACAAATATTAATGGATTATTTGATTTTCTGGTTATTACTTAAAATACTTTAACATGGTTCCTTTTTTATTATATATTGACTTAAGATCCTTCATAAAACAAATATTTATGTTCTTAAAATTTAAACATTTCATCCAACAAATATTTTACCACATCCTTATACTAAAGTAACAGGATGTTTGTCTGTCTGTGTGTACCGAAGGATCTCGCTAACCGCAGAACCGATTGGGTTCTCCTTAACAGGGTAGATTCTCATATGTCCCGGGAATGTTTATAACTATTTTGGGGGAGGGTACCACCACCCTCCCTAGAGAAATTAATTTTTTTTAAAATTTACCAATTTTAGAAAGAGAGTTCAACGAAAAATAAACATCAAACGTAAATTTTTTAAAACTTTTTCTTTTAAAATCTAAAATAAGAAATTGAATTATCAAATTCGACTCTCTCCTCCTCAAGTGCCCCTAGAGGCCTCTAGGGGCGTAGACGCTAGTAATAATAAAATTAAATAAGAAAAAATACTTTGATTAATTGAAGTTGAACTTTATTAATCTAAACCGTTTATTGCCGTGCTTTTTCTTGATTTAATTTTTAAAATATTTTTATGATTATATTTTAAAGCTTCTTGATCGTGTTCCGGTTGAAAAATATCATCTCGGTTAGTTTTCTGACTAAAATGTAAAACCGCAGTTCATTTGTCACTTCCTTAAGGCAGGGATCAAGGGAAAGACCAACTTTATCCTCTGCATTTTGAATCTACATCACAATATTTATTCCTGTGAAAAAGAAACATTTACCTATTCTTTGTTAGAAAGGTAATTATTATTAATACTCTTTATAAAGGAAAACTTTCTCGAAACAATTTATAATGTCTGAATAAGTATATAAAATTGATATTTTATAAAAAGAATTATGTTAATGTCTTTATACCAACGTAAGCTATAAAAAGAACATAATAATATCTATTGAAATATCATTGCATTATAAGTAGATAGTGGTTTTTAGTAGTATTGCATAATAAAGGTCACAATAAAGCTTATTTATTTATATTAACATTTCATTGGACCTTTCATTTAAGGGCTATACATTTTATTTCATTTAAAAATTCTTGAATCTACATATCCCTCCACCCGTACCTTAACCTTAAAAACAGTTTTAGAAACATTTTTTACAATGTAGTAACAGTATAATGTCCTGTCTGCGTAGGCTATAATAAAAGTGTTAAATTATTTTGAAAACAGCCATTTGTGAGAATATTCTGTAATTCAGTAATTTTAGGGATAAAGAAAAATTATTTCTCGTATTCATTCGATTTCGGTGGATAGGAACCTGTTTTCATCCATACGAAAAAACTATGTCTAGCATCGTATTATATCCAGCTTTCTACGAATATAAAAATGATAAAACCAGTTTTTTTGCCGGTGCCTTCGGCACCTCGGGGCTAAAAAAACTATTTTTAATCTTATAATTGTACATTCTATATCCGCGGAAAGCCGTTTATAATACGATGCGAGAAATAACTATTCAAACACTGACAGTTTCATTCGAACAAATGAGTTTAATTGACAGAGAAGGCAATATTTTAGATGCAATAAGTATATACCTGAAATATTTCTAGCATATTTTAATACCTCTTTTTGATTTTTAATGAAATGTATTTTATAAATCTTTAATAAATGATCTTAGAAAGGACAGTAAACTTTATTACAGCAATTATATGGAATTATGCATATTTATTATTAATATACAATATAAATTCCCTATATTTTAACGTAGCTGTTAAATTAAAAATTATCATTTAATTATTTGCAATATTATTTACATCCCTGCTGGCTTCAATCTCATAAATGTCAATCTACTTCAACAGTAACACTTACAGTTTGATAATTAATTAAATAGGAGCAATTTTAAATCCTCCTTTTTTAAAGAAGCGATGCATCTCTACAATTCATTAAGTCAAAAAAATTCAACATTAAATATTAAATCTTAATTTTTAGTAATTGAATTTTTTATGTATTTTTTTGTTTTTTCCTTCTTAGCTTGTAGTGTGTAGCTTCTTTAAATCTATGAATATGTTACATACACATATACATATACACTAAATACACTGACACACTTTTTAACTAATAATTTTATATTAAAAAATGATAAGTTTATTTCTTGAATTCATTCGAATCCGGTGGATGGGAACCGGTTCTCATCCATACGAAAAATCTATGTCTAGCATCGTATTATATCCAGCTTTCTACGAATATAAAAATGTACAATCATAAGATTAAAACCAGGTTTTTTTAGCAGGTGCCTTCGGAACCTCGGGGCTAAAAAACTGGTTTTAATTTTATAATTGTACATTCTATATCCGCGGAAAGCTGTTTATAATACGATGCGAGAAATAACTATTATCACAATTTGGAACGTATTTATCATCGATTGTCTTATCACTTATTATCCCTAAAAAAAGCTATTCCCAAAAATATAAAGCAATGAGACAAACATAATTAAATCGAATTTAAATTTCCTAATACCTGGCCCGATCCTTTGTATTAATTTTGACCATCTGACTTTAAATTAGTTTAAATATTTGATAATTAACAAATAAATTGTGCATTATATTCAAATTTTCACAACAAAAAAATTAATAAATTTCTCACCAACTTGTCCTTAAGATTTTAATTAAATATTGACCTCCTGTTAGATTATGGGGGGGGGGCAAGAGTTAGCTAGGATTCGATAAAGAACAAGGATGACAACATCTATAAAAGTGAAGCACTGAAACGGGAGGACAAATGAACATTAAAACTTGTAGAGTGTGAGAGCTAATTAAGCAGAATATTAGTGTATAGATCTAAACAAAATTGTAAGTAAATTTGTTGCAAACTGCTAAAATACAGGATATTATTTAAGGACATACTTATATTTTTGGACTTTATTATAGATATGCTTTGCTTATAACATTGTACTTTGTTATCCTAGGAATCAGATCAATTGAATAATTATATCACATAAAAAGTTAAAACTCAATGTTTTAAATGGACGTACATACATTCTGGTAACGATCATAGAGTTGATACGCTTCCTAAATAATAACTAACAGTTTTATGAGTCATCATGGAAAGTGTGAAATCAGTAGGACATTCTTAACATATCTTAATTAACAAAAATAGCTAACAGTTCCGGATGGACAGACCCTAATTATAGAAAAGATTCGCTTTAAAAAAATAAAAAGCTAAACTTAACATGTACAAAAATTATGAGAAATTTTAATTTTTTGCTTTGTTAACCACGAGCATACGCAAAACAGGGACGATTACATGCAAAGTTACTAAAGTAACTATGAGAAAACTTTAGAGTATAAAATATTCAGCATTGCCTCATATATTGGTGCTTGCAAGAAAACTTGACATTTGATGATAGATTGTTGTACATCCCTAATTGGGAGAAACTCTAATTCTTCTGTTTAATAAAATCCATTGGTGGAAAAGTTTGAACAAGCTGGTTTGTACAACCCAATCAAGATTGAAAGCCATAATTTTATATTCTAAATAATGGTGGAATGTTTGAGCTGGATCTTTAAATCATTTTAGTGGTGAGCCAGATCGGGGTGAGCCGAATTTCAGCCAATCACAGCGCGGCCTTTCATAAAAAGCTGTGCTCTATGGTGGAAAGTTGGCTCACCCCGATCTGGCTCACCACTAAAATGATTTAAAGATCCATTGATAAAACTTTGGGGATTAGTATAATTATCATCTTCCTCTCTGAGTTTTTCTTCCTAACAAACAATCCATCAAGATTTATTCGTAGAGTCGCTATGCTACACAAAAGAATTAGTTTTACACATGTATAATAATGTAGTTTGTCTTGCTCCATACTTTTTATCATCTATAATACAAAGTAGAACTATGTCTGTCTGTCCGTCCGTCTGTCCCTTAAGATCTCGGTAACAACTGAACCGATCGGATTCTACTCTTCAGGGAATATACCTACTGGTCCTGTGGTGTTTTAGGCTATTTTCTTGGGGGGGGGGGGGGGTGACACACCAATCCCCCCCCCCTCAAAAAAAAAACACAAAAACATCCCCATCAATTTTTTTTAATCGAAAATAGTGAGGGCACCTGCAATTTTTTATTTTTTTATTACCTCATGGAGCAAAGCCCCTACAGGCTAGTATTTAGTATTTTTTTTGTTTTTCGATGTATAATGAGTTAATTTAGTTACCCATTTTAGTAAACCTTTACAGTTTATTTGGATATTTTCTGTCTGTTCTCCTTCTGCCTGAATACATACAGAGCTCCTACATACTTGGTGAGCAGCAATTAATTCTATTATAGAGAACCTTATATTTTATATCTTTTGGGGTAAGGGCCAAGGGGTGTATTTTATACAGATCAATTTATTTAATAGTAAAGATAGCATCTTCTTCTCGGATTTTTCTCTCTCAAATTTTCTCTCTTTCTTTTTTATTACATTAAAAAAGTAATCTTATCCTATTTTATAAAGTAGTACGATATTTTTATCTGTGCGAAGGATCTCGCAAACCACTAAACCGATATGGTTCTCCTTTACAGTGAAGCTTCTTACAGGTACAGGGAAGGTTTTAAACTATTTTTGTAAAGTGTATATACACCCTCCCAATGAAGTAACTTCTCCCCCCCCCCCCATAAAAAAGAAATAATATTTTTTTACTTTCTCTTTTTACAACTCAAATTGCCCCTAGAGGTTTCTAGGGGCGTAGCCGCTATTAACAATAACATATAGTTAACTTATATTTTTTTGTGTTTCATAATTTGTAATGTTTTTAACCATGGTAAAAAAACTGTTGACCTTGCAAAAACTCAACAAGCGAAAAATGATATAATATTTTCCACTTTGTTACTTGCTAGATAAATCTAGATGTATGGACAGTTAGATAGATAGCTAAATAGATAGATAGAAGACAAAAATAGATAGATATTGTTTGATACTTTATAAAGAAACTAGAGGCTATTCCCCTAGCATCAAGGGGCTCTATTTTAGAAGGGATATGGATTGGTAGAAAAATGGCCTAAAATCATACCCAGACTTTTTTTTAAATATTAAATAGACAAAAAAATCTTAGTACTTTATATAATAGGATAAAGAAAAAGAAAGAAATGGAAGGGGAAGAGAGAGAGAGAGAGAGAGAGAGAGAGAGAGAGAGAGAGGGGGGGAGGGGGGGGGGATAAGTGTGTGTTACCTTTGATGATAGATTATCAATTGTCCTATGTGAAACAATTTTAAGTAAACAGTGGTTTAGGTTCAATCCTTAAAAATGTTCGATACTTAATAACTATTGTTTCAACATAGTTAAATAATTATGTAATTACATGGCCTAATTATAAAAAGACTACATTACAAATTTCACACAAATATGAAATTTAATTATGTTTAAGCTGTTTCAAATGTTTACTTGTTTTAAAAGTAAGTTTCTTTAAGTATTTTTAAGTATTGACTTTAGCACAAAGTTTTGATAGCCTGATATCTAGTTGCCGAATGTGTACGCAGTTTCCTGGGTGTTTCCTCATCCTCGCTCAATATTTACTACTAGCTACAAATCTTCAAACTTCCCTTAAAAAAATCAAAATTTGAATGTGTAAACGATTTATACAATATACATTATAAATTAGAATTTTTTAAATTTTGATTTTTTTTTTTTGAAGTTTGAAGCTTTTTTAGCTAGTAGTAAATATTGAGCTAGGATGAGGAAACACTCAGGAAACTGCGTACACATTCGGCAACTAGATATCAGGCTATCAAAGTTTTGCCATTGTTTGAAAAATTTCACCATTTTTAAAATAAAATCACTTACAAAGGCAAAGGACAACATAAAAACTTTCACAGGGAAACACATTCTGAAAAATAATTGTAAATTTGTAGCACAATTGACATTAAGTAATTTTGGTATATAAAAGAAAGTTGATTATCCATTTTTATATAATGTAGTAAGGTTTTTTTGTATGATGCCTGAGATTTCATTTACTACTGAACAAATTAAGTTATCCTGTTTTGGAAAGCTTCACATAGTTCCCCGCAGGGTTTTAGACTGTTTTTCGGTCCTCTTTGTTACCCCATTGAATACAGAACCCCTGGATGCCTGAATCTTATTATTTTGATAACTACTGAACCGTTTTAGTTTTCTATTTTAGGGAAGTTTTACATAAATCACGGAATGGTTAAAATGTTGCTATTACTTACACTTTGTTCTACATTTTTATTTTTGAATACAAGTTACCTTCCTAGATTAAAAACAAATTTGAAATAAAATATATTATCAATAGAGAAGCTACTCTAAAATTGACATTGCCGCATCCGCAAGTTTTTAATTGTTTAAACAAATATGAAGAGATTTCTTGCTTATTGGCGTTTTAAAAATTAAAATAGAAACTTTTATCTTGTAAAATGACCTTCCAAAAAAATATAAGTTTTTTTTCTTTATTATTATTTCTGCGCTGCTTATGGACCTAATTGTTGTTGACATAGTATGTGTTTAAATGTTTTCTTTGATATATATTATTTTCTTAGTTTAAAGTTTTGAAATTGAAGGACATTTTTATTTATTTAACAAGAACAATCATAATTTATAATAGAAAATCCTTAAAGAATAATAGTAATGCAGGCATGGAAATGGATATATTACTACTTGCATGTTACACCAGATATTCATGTTCTCCAATAAAGTGAAATTCGCAGTGGGCTAAAATAACGTAAGTCCCCATCTACCTCTTTACCCCATCCCATTGGCTTGGATGAGACAGTGAATGATAAAATTTATATCAAAACTTGTGCCCTTCTGCCAACATTAAAATGGTTTACATATAGAATAATATATGTCTGTCTGTCCGCATGAAACTTAAGATCTTGTTGACTGTTACAATTGAAAATTCTTTTTTTAAAATACTGTGGGAGGGGGGATCTAAAATACCCTCTCCCCCCTGCAATTCTTTTTTATTTTTTTTTGAATGCTAAAATATAATGCTACGTCAAATACTTCACCCCTATCCCTCTTATTTAAGGCCTATTGGGGTGAAAACGCTAGTAAAATATTAATGTACAAAACTAAAAAAGACCAACAAAGTATTAATGTAGCATTTCAATTATTTGTATTATTATTTAACTAACTTATTCAAATCCATTTCAGAAATTTAACAATGGTGATAAGTACAGAGCCACGGAGCAATTACCTGAAACTATCCAGCAGTCATAACCATCATGGTATGGACGGACATGCTGACCTTAGGGCCGCCAGGCTGCTGGCTGCCAAGGATGGCGGTGGTCTTTACAGGTAGGCGTTTTTCACGAATAAATAATGGAGACAACGGACTAATAATTAGACTTTCTGGTACAGCACTATGCAGCATATTTGAACTGCAATTTTGCTAACTGCAACTATATAATATGACCTTTTTTATCAGTACCCTTGTATAGGCAAAGCTGCTGTCCATGACACTTGAAAGTCGGGTCCAACAACCAAGGCAAACTAATGGGAGCTAATCTCTTCTTTTTTGTTCAAACACCCGGAGTATTAGGTTAATTAACACCCAAACAACGAATTTAGTTTGGAACTCCTAACTTTGCATGGTAATGAACTGCGCCTATTTTTGACCAATGCATTACCGAGTATTAATCTCACGAACCATGTTTAATGTCTTAAAGCATAACGCTAATTAAATACTTCCTTTATCTTTCTACTAAATTATATCTATCTATCTCTTGATCCAACTATTTAGAAGACTTGATTCTCCTGAGCGCTGTGACTCTGCCCGTCTAGTTGGAGACTCACACATCTACCACCAGATAGAGTCAGTCAAAGAACAGCGTCGCAACTCTACATCAAGGTATGATTATATAAAAGTAACAGGATCTGTGTCGCTCTGTCTGTCCTGAAGGATCTCGCAAATTACATGGTTTTCCTTCACAGGGTAGCTTTTCATAGGTCATAACTATAATAACTAATTTGACAGAAGGTTCTAACACCCTCCCAAGAGAAACTGCCACTAGAAACCCAGCCCCCCCCCCTCCCCCCCCCCTAAAAAAACATAAATAAACATATTTACCTAATTTGACTAATAGAAACACAGTTTAGAAACAATCATTTTTGGTATTTTTGGTACATTAAAGAAGGTTATTTTTTTCGTTTTAACAAAAACTATCAGCTATGAATAAGTAGATTAAAATATTAATAATGTTTTTCAATATTTTTCCTAATTAAAAATTTTTTCTGAACTGTTTGATACATATTTTTGTGCTGGAAAAAAACATAATTAAAGTTTTATATGAAATTTGAGGGCTATTATTTCATATACTTTATATACTTCAGAAAATATGATAAATATTTGAAAGTGGTACTAAAATATTTATATTCAATTACTTACTAGCTAGAGGTTTAAAGAAAACAACGATTGCGTTAACTTTTTTAGCTAATTTGATCTTGGCTTTTTCTCTCTCAAATATTTGTAATATAAAAGTACCAGGATGTCTGTAGCTAGAGATCTTACTGGACAATTCCTCCACAAATCTCCCCTATAAAAAGTAAATCCCCCCTCCCCCAAAAAGGTATTTTTAAAAAGTATTAAAAGTATTTACCAGCGATGACATTGTAATTTTGAATAATAATAAGCTGAACATAAGACAGATTCTGGTTGTTGAGTAGTTGTGCTACAAAAACAAGGATGACAACATCCATAAAAGCGAAGCACTGAAACGGTAGGACAAACGGACACGAACACTTGCATAGTGTCTGAACTGAATAATCAGAATATAAAAGTAAAGAGTCGAAGCAAAATTGTAAGTAAATTTGCTGAAAAACTTCTTGATACAGGATATTGTTTATGTACATACTTACATTTCTAGGACTTGATTATAGAAATGATTCGCCTATAACATTGTTCTTTGCTGTCCCAGGAATCAATATACTAAAAATCAGATCAAACGGATAAATAAATCACATAAAAATTTGTTTTTAAAAAAGTAGAAAAATCAACATGTTTAAAATGGACGTAAGCAATTATTATAGAGTTGCTACGCTTTCTAAATCGTACCTAACTACTACAGGAATCACCATGCAAAGTTTGAAATGGATAGAACAATTCAAACATGCCTAAATTAACGAATAAAAGCTATCTATTTCGGACGGACGGACGTACGGACGGACCGACCCTAATTATATGTAGAAAACCTTCGATTTTAAAAATATCAAACATCTTACAAAAATTTTATTTATAAAACAACCAATTTTGTTATATTTAAAAATCTCAATTTGAAGAAAATATTTGAAGAAAATTTTAAAAATAAGATAAAACTGTTTTCGTAACCAAGATTTTATTTCAATTTCATTTCTTTTCATTTCTTTTCAAGTGTTTTCAACCTTTGTTTAAGAGCAAATATCAAGAAACAACATTACTAAAATGTATCTTAAATTCAGAATCCTAGTCTTAGATTTAGGTGTGTATATATCAAATTAAATACATATATGTAATTTTTTTTAAGTTATGTGAGTTTTTTAAGGTTCCTTAAATATTTCAAACCAAGGACTCAATATATGATTAAAATATAAGATAAGTGCGGCCCGTCCTAACAAAACTGGTAATAATTTAATGATTTTATCTTATTATTAGTTCAAAAGAGTCTGTAATACGATGCCATGTATTCTATTTCACTATGGGTGAGAACTGGTTCTAATCCAATGGATATTAACCGGTTTCAAAGCCATAGTGGAAAAATATATATAGTAATTCAATATATAGTTTACTTTTATTTACTTAATCCTTTTCCTTCATGGCTTCAAAACCGAACACTACCCGCTGTATTAGAACCGGTTCTCAGCCTTACTGAGAAATATATATCATTGTATTAAAGACAATTTTCCACAAAAGAAAATGAAATAAATATAAAAAATTTAAACAAATTTTGTTAGCCCAGGAAAGCTGTCTATAATACGATGCGATAATTAAATTATAACGTTGTTATGCTACTTATTGATATTGATGTCCTTGTTAAGGTTAACAAGCTCTAGCTCTCCTGCATATCAACGGAGCCAGCACAAATCTAGAACCCCGAGTGTTAAAATGAAGAGTGACTCAAAATCTCACAGATCAAAGGAAATAATTGCTTTAGATTTTTTTGATTTTTTCACCATTTCCATCAGTGGCGTCTCTCTATTTGACTATGTAGTCCAGAGAATACTAAAACTCGTTTCCTCCATGATTTTATTTTCCTGGCCTAGGCATGTTACTCAGTCCATGTCCATCCTAGCCCATTTAAGTCATTTTTTGTGCTTTGCCTCCATGTTATTTTTGGTCGCCCCCCGGTCTCCGTTTTCTTTCTGGGAGGTTTCCTGTTAGGTACTTTATTGGAATACTGTTTCCATATATAGTGACATTAACCCTTAACGGTTTTTTCTATCTTATTTTCTGTGTGTGAAAGATAAAGAGCCCAAACTGCGTGACTTTTTAAGTATGGTTATGACACACAACTGAGAGTTGGATTTTTTTAATATCTCCATCCTGGCGGGCACAGGATGCCAGCAAACCTGGCAGGGTCATCCAGGTAAAGAGCAAAAATATTTTGTTGACCTAAACAAAGCATTTTATCTTGCCAAAATACTAAAATAACCTCTAGTAGTACATCCTCATATGAAATACAGATGTTCAAGTCAATTTCAGGTTCCAGGTATAATCCTGCAGGTCCTGATCCTCCAGGTCTCCAGAAACCTTTAAAAGGCTCCTGTGGCCGCAATTTTTGACTTTTCTGATATGTCTACCTAATTTAAATTTCATAAAGATCCGCCTCCGTTTCCCGCCGACCGCTGACTGCGGCGGCTGACAGCTGCCAAGTACATCTGCGGCCGCTGAAATTTATATTGTGATATTTCTAATATAAAATTTACATTAAGATAGACATTTTCGGCAAAACAATTGTTCTTCTAGCTTCAAAAATAAGAAAATTACAGCCGTTTGAAATTTTTTAGTAAAAAGGACCTAAAAACAAAGGTTGTTAAATAAAAGGGGGAAGGAAGCAAAAATTGACTTTAACTTACTTAAGATCGGAAATTCATTATTAAACAGGGGACTTGCACAAAAAAATTTAGCCTTCTTGCTTTGATATTAACTGAGATAATAGGGAGGGGGGGGGGGCGTAGAACGATCCAAACCCCCCCCCCCCCCCCCGACCGATTAAGGTGCGGCAAGGAACTTCTAGTTTCATAAGAAGTTGAACAACTGTTTTAGTCTAAGCATTTTCATGGCCATTGAGTTGAAGGCAAAATATAAAGAAAGCAATATTTAAAACAGATTGACAGCAGTACAATGGAAAAATGTTCTAAAAATTCTACAACATCCAGAAGTAGTAGCTCAAAAGAAACAAAAAGGAGACCATCCAATATAAATGCTTCTCCAAGGAAAGTTAAACATTAAAGATAGATGATGGAATAAATGTCGTTTAAGGGAGGGGGTAAAATGAGGGATTTCAAAGATTTTGGAGTGGGGTATTCTAATATAATTCTAAAATTTGTTTGGGTGGGGAGGGTAAACACCATAACCCTGGACTCATCAAGCTTAAGTAAGCTTTTATAGGTGGGTCCTTAGCTTATTTTTATATTTATTTTGTTCAGGGTTGGTTAACCTTATAAGATAAATTTTAAACTCTCCAACCCAAAGACACTATAGTTATCCCCAGAGGTAGGGGGTGCAGTCTATCTTAACATTTAAAAATAAACCTCATTAAAAATGAATATAAATAAATTCAAAAGTTCTTTAAAAAAAGGTGAAATCCTATTATCAATCATAAAATATTTCCGGGAATATATTTAATTTTTCTTTTCGTGGTTTTATAAATAAAATTTTCATAAATTAAAATATATAAAATATTAGAATTATAAAAGAACAAGGATTTTAGAATTGATTTTAAAATCTTTTTTTAGTGAATTTAATTTTGTGAATTATGTTTAACTTATTTTTAATCTATAGATATACAGATGAAAACAATATTGTTTATGAAAATACAGAAACTCAAGAACATATTTTTAATAATTCAGGTAATTTTTTTTTTATTAGCCAAGCTACTCTATAAATCACTTTTTCTGTACGTCATTCGCTCCGTACCGCTATAGAGGAAATGTGATTGTTTCCTTAGCTTGTTCCAAGTAAGGCGGCTAAATTTCCCTATACAAATGAGCATTCATTATGTAATTTACTTTGGCCCTCGGTCTCTCAGTCATGCGACAAATTATAAATACTAAAGTATTTAAAAATACATGAGAGAACTTAGTTATTCTTTCTCTTCAATAAATTTATTCTTGTTTTTTTTTTCAAATACTTCTAAATCTCATTGTTAGTATTCCAATCCATGATTTTTGTGTGCTTGGTTACTTAATTATGGATGTTGTCATCCTTGTTATTTTAATAGAATACAAGCTAAGAATAATCGAAATAATATAAAGCCAATCATTTCATATTTACAGTCATAGTCAGAAAAACTAATCTATATAGAACAAAAATACAAAATCAAATTATGCAATTTAAAATTATTGCATTATAAAAATCACGCCAATTTGAATATTTTAAAAAACGCCCTTAATTGTTGAAAATTATGATTTTTTTTTTAATTTTGTAATTTTCCTCAAACATGGTTACATGGTTATCAGGCATTTAAAAAAATATTCGTATCATGGAAAGAAAACGAAGTAGCGGATTTTATTTTCACAGTAGCTTTTCTTCTGTTGTATGCCCCTGTGGGGGTTTCTTACCCTGCGGGGCAATTATTGACATTTACAAAACCTAATCTAAATTAACCTAGCAAAAGCTACTATGAAAATACGACGAAACTCGCTACTTCGTTTTCTTTCCATACTGATTAGCATATAACATGTTTTGAAGAAATAACAAATTCAAGCGATTTATGATTTTAAATCCTTTAATAGAAGGTAGTAGAAAAGTAAAATTACAAATGGACGTATATACAGCATTGCTATGGAGTAGCTGCGCTTCTAAAAACACGGAAAAGTAGTTTCATAAGGCACTTATCATCAAATTAAATAAAAAATCAACTAGCAGAGAATTAAAGGGTACTCTTACATTTAATTTTAATTGCAATGAATATCTAACAACAAATGACATAACAAAATCAGAATTAGAATGACTTCCTAAAGAATAAATTTATAAATTTTTTTAAATTTAATAGTTATTTCTCGCATCGTATTATAAACGGCTTTCCGCGGATATAGAAAGTACAAATATGAGATTAAAACTAGTTTTTTTAGCCCCGAGGTGCCGGAGGCACCGGCTAAAAAACTGGTTTTAATCTTATGATTGTACATTTCTATATTCGTAGAAAGCTGGTTATAATACGATGCTAGACATAGTTTTTTCGTATGGATGAGAACCGGTTCCTATCTACCGGATTCGAATGAATACGAGAATAGTTATTTCTCGTATCGTATTATAAACGGCTTTCCGCGGATATAGAATGTACAATTATAAGATTAAAACTAGTTTTTTTTAGCCCCGTGGTGCCGAAGGCACCGGCTAAAAAAACTAGTTTTAATCTTATGATTGTACATTTCTATATTCGTAGAAAACTGGATATAATACGATGCTAGACATAGGTTTTTCGTATTCATGAGAACCGGTTCCTATCCACCGGATTCAAATGAATACGAGAAAATAATATTAAATATTTCATTTTGCCTTGTAACAATTGTTGAATAACTATTAAAAATAAAATAACTCAATTCTTTCAAAACATTTTACTGTAGCCTTTAATTAAAATGACAACAGATGTGGATTCTTACAAAAATTTGCTCCACTAATCGCTTAGTGGGGCAAAAATCCTCCAAAATCACAAAAAAAATCTACAAAAATTAAATAAAATCTTATGTTTATAACCCTTCTATGATTTTGTTTAATTTTTGTAGATTTTTTATGTGATTTTGGTGGATTTTTCACGAAAACAATTTTGCCCCACTAAGCGATTAGTGGGGCAATTTTTTTAAAGAATCCACCTCAATTTTGACTCATAAACTCAACCAAAAGAATTTCTCTTTAAGTGAGTTATGATTTGCAAAGGAAGGAAGGAAGAGAGAGAGAGAAAGGAAGTTCTGTATACATTTTTATTTGCCCACATGGCATTTAGCTCAGTGTACAATAATACAGATTATAGATATAGAGTAGTGGATTAAATCCTAATGGCGGGGACATTAGCCCATGATCCCAGCTTTTGATAGAGTTAGAGGTCTAGAAAATTTTATTCGGTTGCCTATTATCATAAAGAATTTCTGATTGAAATAGAGTCAGAGTATTTTTTTGCTTTTTTCACTTCTATATTTGGCAATTTTTGTTTTTAGATCCTTTTTTGAATAAAAACTTTACTTAGTTACTTGACTAGAATCAGGCCATTAATTTATCCTCTAGTGTTTTAGTATATCTAATAGTCAACACTAACTTTCTGACTCTCATAAGTGTATGGAACCGTGATTTCAAATGGGCACAAACTTCTTGTACATTTTTTTAATATTAGCTCTAGTGGCCTCGAGATATTGAATGGGGGAGTAGAGTGTGACCCACCAGCCTAAAAAAAAGAATAAATATTCCTGAGAAGTTAAAACTAGCCTTAAGAAAAAGAAACTTGCCGACGCTTAAGAATCTTAACTGTACATGAGAACCCAATCGGTCCAGCGGTATGAAAGTCTTTTGGTTCAGAAAGAACGACAGACATCTTACCTCTTTTATATATAATACTACAATAAAAGTAACTCTTATTACAAAGGCAATAATTGTTTTTAAAATGGACAAAACTAAATATCCAATTATGGACCATCTTTTGAACAACAGCTTTGAATGTGGCAGAAAAACATTCAATTATCTCTGCAAATCATCCCTTTGGAAGTGCAAAAATTTTGCAACAATTCTTTTGGCAGAATAAATGAAAATATAATTTGTATAAAGTTTCCATATTTTCGTATTACAATATGTGTTTTTTTCCAGTCTTTTAAACAGTTGCGTTATGAAAGCTGTGCTTTTCAGAGAAACCTTGTCCTAGGTTATTTGATTTTTTTAAAAATGGATAAAAAGGTTCTCATAATTAAAAAATATCCTTAAAATATCATTACAAATTTGTAATAAATAACTTTATTAACTTTTAAAGTTAAAGAATTTTGTCTCAAAAAGCAAATTCTTTAAATTGTTAAATTCGGTTTAAACTGTGTTGTTGTAAATTTGTAGCACCCACAGGGAATTTTGGCACATACAAAAATAGCTTAATTTGATTTAAGCACTTATTTATATTTTTAACCTTCATTTTTAAACTATAATAACATTTTTGTAGCAAAGATCTTGCTTTGCTGCAGTCACAATTGTTTGGAACGCAGCTTTTATTTAATCTAATTTTTATTTTTGTAAGTTTCTTGGTTAATGGTTAGTTATCAGAAATTATATTTATATAGGACGAAGAATGACTCTCTATCTTTCTGTCTGAACTAATAGTTATTTATTTCATCGTATTATAAACCGCTTTCCGCGGATATAGAATGTACAATTACAAGATTAAACCGTTTTTTTTTAGCCCCGAGTTGCCGAAGGCACGGGTTAAAAAAACTGGTTTTAATCTTATTATTGTACATTTTTATATTCGTAGAAAGCTGGATATAATACGATGCTAGACATAGTTTTTTTCGTATGGATGAGAACCGGTTCCTATCCACCGGATTCGAATAAATACGAGAATATATTTTACAGTGCTTTACCTCAAATTGCCTATAAAACACAAATCCATCCCCTGTATTTTTAAAATAAAGGAAAGGGGGATATAATTTACTATGAATAACCATTGAATGAGACTTTAACCCACCGAGGCCTTTACATGCGGGGCTACCCAGTTGTTAAATTAATCTAACCTAACCTGACCCAAAGTAATAAACAATCAAACGAAAAAATTATTACCCCCCCCCCCATTTTCCATTGATTTCAAACGAAGTATCGAAGGTCTCTGAGCTCGACTAGTCTCTTTAAGGGAAACCACCGACCTCTCTAGACTGACATGTTTCTTCGCATCAAAGAAGTATTTTAATGGTTTCTTTTGAGGAAGGGGCCAACAAAATAGGAATTCTTCATATCATTTTCCTATAATACGATGCGATGAATGACTATTAATCAGTAAAAATTTGGCTACCCTATAATGTAAATGAACCACCTTGTAATTTGTTGAATTCCCACGTTTTTCTGTTTAGATTGTTGTCCAGGGTATTTTTATGGATTACACTTTTATTTGTCATATAATTATTGAGAAAAAAATTAAGAGCTCAGCAACCGCCTGTAAGTCTCCGGGAAGTCAACCTTTTACAGTTTTAAAAATCAGCTGAAAGTCTTAAACTGAACTAAAAATGGAAATCCCTCTTTAAAAAAAAATTCAAAGCATACCAGCGGGTTAAATTTGAGGCTTAGTCGCGGCTGACGCCCGGCTGGCGAGCCCTGTAAAAATGTAATGAAATTGTATCTTTAGATCTGCTTTGTGAACCCTATCAAAATTGTGTTGGCATTCTAATTCAATGGTTTAATTGACTATATTGTATAAACATTAAACAGTAGTCATTAATACGTAATTATATAATAATTTCAGTCATTCAAGTTGATAAGTCTAAAGCAAACATAAAAGCCCATAAGTTAGCAAGAAATTTAATCTCATAATTCTATTCAATTCACTGCCATTACACTATCTTAAAACATTGATAACTTTTTTATTAATTCTTGATTGGTTGGTTTAAACCAGCAGAGTCCAAACTGTTCAACCAATAAAAATAATTTCCAAAAAAGTTAATTTTGTACATTATCATTGGGGATGTTCAAAAATTTATCGTCCATTGTCTTTTCCCTTAAAACACCAACGGAAGCAAATCTGATTCGAAGCCTAGTTTGAAACTAATCTCTATATGTGAAAGTACGAAAAGATTGTATCTTTGAAAATGTGCACCTTTAAAATTGATTTCATTTTCAAGACTAATTTGAGTCTATTAATTTACTTTTCTATTTGGCTTACAAAGTCCTTTTTTTCTCTTTTTTTTCTTTTTTTCACACTGTTTCTCTCTCTCACTCTCTCTCTCTCTCTCTCTCTCTCTCTCTCTTTCTCTTTCTCTCTCTCTCTCTCTCCCTCCCTCTCTCTCTCTTTCTCTTTCTTTTTCTCTCTCTCTTTCTCTTTCTCTCTCTCTCTCTCTCTTTCTTTCTCTCTCTCTCTCTTTCTCTCTCTCTCTCTCTCTCACACTTATTTTTGGGGAATTAAAGGATAAGGTAATAATAAACGGATAAGATAATAATAAATTCCCCTATACTAACATTATTGGTTGAAAAGTTTGGAGACTGCAATTAAAAAGAACCAACATTTGATGTGATTTGATGCATTTGTCGCATGTTTGTGAATGATTAGATTAACATATAAGATAAAGATCATCAAAAATATCAGGACAAACAAAGGTATTATATTTAAAACAAAACAAAAAACAGGAAAGTGAAAAATTAAGTGGTAAAAGAAGAGAAAAAGCCGCTTAGCTAGCAGTGATGTATATTGTCAACTTTAAAATCAATGTGTTTTTCTTTTCAGGTACCCCCAAGCATAGAAGTGTTTGTGACAGAAGGGAATCTGTCCGACAAAGCAGCGGAAGATATAACAACAATACTCAGGCATGTACAACTATAGATTTATAACAACAGATCATGTTTATTATGTTTTCAAATGTATATTGAACATTAAAAAAAAACTTCTGAAGGAAACATAGTCCAGGTTAAAAAAATGCAATTATCTTTTCTTTTCCTAAGCTACTTATTGAAGAATTGGAAATTTGTTGAATATGGTTAATATAACATAATATATGTAATTGTTGTATTATCTATATTTATGTATGGTGTGTACAGGGTGGTAGCTATAATTCCCGCGGTCAACTCAGATCTGTTTCTCCAGCAACTACCATTCTTAGCAGAGGATCAGCTGATTCAGGTAGTTACAACGTTAGATAGATAGATTGGTAGATGTAATTCCAGCGGTCAACTTAGGTCTGTCTCTCCATCCACTATCATTCTTAGCAGAATGTTTTAGCTGATTGAGGTAGCTACGTATATATAGATATGGGTAGATAGATATACAGACATACAAACAGATAGACTGACAGACAAACAGACAGACAAGCAGACTGGAAAATAGACATAAAAATAGACAGACAAACAGATAGACAGGCCCCATATGAAAAAATGAACAGTTTATAGGTAGATAGCCAAATAATTAAAGAGACTCTTTAAAGTAAATTTCTGCAGTTTTTGTCACCTTTCTTCTTTCTAAATTTTGGCAAGTAATGCCAAATGGCATTTTTCTTTCCGTTGGCGCATTTTTTACAGCATAGCAATTCAATAACTATTTTTACTGTATGAATTTAGTTTGTTTAATAAATTTTTTCTCTTGCTTTCAATCTCAATATCTCTCTTTCTCCCTCTTCTCCTCTCTCTTCCTCACTTCCTCAGGCGCATTCCTTATTAGATTTCTTCAGGGCTCGGCGGCCGCGTTTGAGCCCTAAATTTAAACCCGTTTGTGGGGAAAAAAATAAAATTCCGTCAAGACGGATTGTCTGTAAAGGGACAGGTTTAGACATCCACCAGCTGAATTTTAAAGTCATGACATTTACTGAGGCCTACATGCGGCTGGTGTGCGGCTACCGAGCCCTGGATTTTGTCCTTTTACCTACTTCTTTTTTTTCTGACTTATTTTTTTGAAAACCTAATCTTAATTTTAGGTAAAACATACGAAATTGTTAAATGTTAATTGTCCTTCTTATACCGACAAAAATGCAAATATTTTGCTAAAACTGTTGCTCTTTAGATGTTGTTTGTATCTTAAAATACTTATGATAAAGTAACAGGATGTGTGTTTGTGTGTCTGTACCGAAGGATCTCGCTAACCGCTGAACCGATCGGGTTCTCCTTAACAGGGTAGCTTTTCATAGGCCCCGGGAAGGTTTATAACTTTTTTGGGGGGGTAGGGACACCCCCAACCCCTCCAAAAAATGAAAAATACCCCCCCCCCCCAAAAAAAAAAATATTTTTTCTTTTTAAAACTAAAATCAAAATAGTGGGATTACCCCACCCCCTCAAAAAAAATCCCCCTCCTCTAGTGACCCTAGAGGCCTCTAGGGGCGAAGCCGCTAGTCTATAAATATAGTATAAAATTATTAATAATATTATGTTTGAAAGCTTTTGTTAAATGAAATGGCTATACCAATAATTTAATTGATTTTGCTACTCCTTTAATCAAAATTTTGTTACAATGCATTTTAATATTTAATCAGTTGCTTTTTTGTTCTGATGACAAATACATGGATAGGTTACTAGCAGGTCAAATTATTTGATTTTCAGTTGAAATCGCCAAATTTAGTTTTGAATGAGAATACGTTAATTACAGGAGCATGTTTTATTTCTTTTCTGTTTACTTATCCATCGACAATTGAAATCAGAAAGTACACGTGTGGCAAAAAAAGGGTTTGTGTGTCAAATTTGTTTTTATACTGAAAATTATAGTGTGAGAAAAAATAGATAGATAGTTATTTAGCGCATCGTATTATAGACAGCTTTCCGCGGATAAAACAAATGAATTTTTTTTAAAGAACCAGTTTTAATCCAGCGTATGTAAACTGGTTTCGAACCCATACTGGAAACAGAAGGAGAGAGCAACAAGCAAACAATGATTTAGTTTTTAAAAGAAAAGTAAATTGTAGTACTTTAACAATATATGAAAATGTTAGTTTAGAATGCATTGCATAAATATATTAAATAATCTATACATACATACATGTATAATGTATGGATATAATTAATATGATTATAGTCTATAGAGTATCTTCACTAATTAGAAGACGTTTGAGTTAGGAAGTAATAGAGAAGCTCTACATGGCCTACGGAGTGGTTTAAGACTATTTTTCTTCCTTACCTCCAGTCCACATAATAACAATAGCCATGTGTGCTAGGAGCGGAGTCACTAGTGTACATTAAAGTATTAATCAAATATCTAATCTTTAATTGTAACATATTGTACTGTTTTACTATTGCCCTTGAAAATTAAATATTTTACATAATATTTTGACGAATTTTGGTTTGATCCATTTAATCAACAAGTAAACTAATAATCTCCCCCCCCCCCCCTCCTCAACCGTAATTTAGCCCTAATTAGAGGATAATTTTATCCTTTTGTACCTGTCCTACATAAACAAAACATAACCAAACTTAATCTTAAATAAACCAAACAATCAATACATTTCATATACAAATTTAAGGTGGGGTTGTAGAACGGGTTGTTTTAGTTGCAATTAATGGGATAATGCAAATTTTTCGATTATGAATTGCCTAAACGTTTGTAGCAAATTTCCGCAAATTCATGTAATTCCGAATAACACAGGGGGATGGTACAAAGGAAGATAAATAAATCCTCAATAAATATATACATTAAACCTTTATAAAAACCTAGAAGCTATAGTGAGATAGTCATTAAAATAGAGTGTGGTCCTAATGCTTATTTTTCAACTTATTCTCGATATAAATATAAGGTAAATTGGCCTTTTTTGTTAATACTAGCGGCTTCGCCCCTAGGCTCTAGGGGCTTTGCTCCAAGAGGTAATACAGGTATAGTAGAATCCGATCGGTTCAGTGGTTACCGAGATCCTAATGGACAGACGGACGGACGGACGGACAGACAGACAGACCTCATTCTACTTTGTATTATAGATTACAGTACATGAGTTTCAAAGTATGAAAGGAAAATAATTCAAGAATTTTTATTCATTTGACACATTTCTTAGATGTGAGCCTTCCATATTACTAATTCATATCTTTATTTCATACCAAATGTACCTTTTTTATAGAACAAGGATGACAACATAAGCGAAACTCTGGAACGGTAGGACAAACGGTCATTAACACTTGTAGAGTGTCAGATTTAATAAGCAGAATATAAAACTAAATTCTAAGTGTATTTTTTGCAAAACTGCGAACCTCGTAAAATTGTCGAACTATGACGTCAGAAAAAAATAACAATTAACCAATGAGAAGCCAGTATTCACTGTAATTGACCAATGGTGAAATATATAGCGGTCTCTCATTGGTTAATTGTTATTTTTTTCTGACGTCATAGTCAGACACTTTTACTGGGTTCCAAAACTGCATAAATACAGGATATTGTTTAATGACATACTTACATCTTTTGAACTTGATTATAGAAATACTCTGCTTATAACATTATTCCTTAAATCAGATGAATGGAATATTTATACCACATAAAAAATTGTTGTTAAATAGGTTAAAAATCAACATATTTTTAATGGACGTATGGACTGTCTGGTAACGATAATAGAGTTAGTTAGCTTCTTATATCGTATCTGATTGTCAAGGATGTTCAAGCTTTTTTTTATTTGGGGGGGTGGGGTTATCTTTATATCATATAGCTCTTTTGATTTGGGAGGGGGGGGGGGGAATTCCTAAATTCATTTTGGTGGGGGGGATAATCATCTTTTAACCCCCCCCCCCTCATCCGTCGTTATGATTGTTATTAGAATCATCATGCAAAGTTTGAAATTGAATTATAACCTGTCCTAATTAACTAAAAGAGCTAACCGTTATGGACGGATTGACGGAGCAACCCTAATTGTAGAGAAGATTTGCTTTAAAAACTAACATCAATGGTTATTTATATATTACAACAGTCTATCCGTAAAAATGCTTTCCAAAGACCTTCAGATCTGGGTAATTTTTAAAAAATCAATCTTGTAAAATAAAAAATTACTTTTTACGTCTGTTAAAAAATGTAGTTCTACTTTCATATATGCTTTATATACATACTAGCAACATACTAGGGGCTGTATATTCCATGGAATACGGAGGGCAGAAAAATAGCCTAAAACCATCCTAGGACCAATAAAAAGCTTCACCTAAGAGGAGGACCACATCGATTCAGCGGTTATTAAAATCCTTCGCTACATATCTATAGTTACATTATGTAATAGGATATTTCAAGGTGGTTTAGGTTCTATCATAATCACGTCTATCAAATATTATGGGCGAAGCTGTTAGTATCTAATATAAAATAGTACAGAAAAAGCTGTTTATTACCATTATAAATATTTTTGCGACAAAATAGAATTTATTGCCTAAATTTTCTCTTTTTTTTGCAATAGAAAATTCAAGGGACAGTTCTGGATTTAGTTTTGTAAAAAAAAATTATTTGATAAAATGAAAAAAGCTTTACCAAATAAATCTCACTGAACGTTAATTTAAATTTTCAATAAATAATATTATATAATTTAACTTTTACAATCCTATTATACAAAGTAGTGAGGTTTTTTGTCTGAATCTTAAGAGTTCAATAACAGCTGAACTGATTAGGTTCTACTCTTTAGGCAAACTTAACATAGGTCCCGTTATGGTTTTAAGATATTTTATTTCTAACTATAAGACATTTGTAGTTTCAGGCTATTTTTCTACCTCCTTTGAATAAAAAATATAGAATGAAGTGTACTTTTAATCGGGGACAAGACGGTATTTATATTTTTTTCTAAAAGAAGTAAAAATTACATTTTATTGCAATTTTGCACAAAATATATGTAATTACAAACAAGGACGATTTTTGTATATCTCTAGCGCAGAAAAGTAATGTAATGTAATAGTGTTTAGTAAACATGTAATAGTGTTTAGTAAACATGTAATAGTGTTTAGTAAACATGTAATAGTGTTTTAGTAAACATGTAATAGTGTTTCAGTAAACATGTAATTGTGTTTTAGTAAACATGTAATGGTGTTTTAGGAAACATGTTATTGTTACATCTAGAATCCCTTTCTTCTTTTAGTACCTATTAGCTACCAAAGAATTAATTTTACACATAAATACAGAATAAGGATTGATGAATTGTTAAATGTATGATTTTTTTCCTCCAATGATCTTATCTTACTTTAGGGTAATTATGTTTCTCATACTTGTCCTGTACAAATCGATGCTGTTGTGTATGACAAAGAGGGGAAGTTATAGAGTAGCGGTGCTTTTAAAAATGTACCAACATGTAATACCTTGCGGGGACATTCAGACAAAGTGGGGTAGACAAAACTTTCATTGCTGTAGAAATTTAGATAGCTATTCTGAAATTTCTTTGATTCTTTATATTTAAAAAAAATGTATAATAGAGTGAAATAATAGAGGGGGAAGGTGTTAAATAACAGTTTATCCCCACCCCCTGGATCCTGTACCGACTTTCACTTGGGTCTTTGAATAACGCCTATAGCATCGTAAATACTAACAAAGCCTAGTCACTACAAAAAAAGTAGAAAGAATTTTGCTAGCAGACTAAAAAGGTCTCCAAGACTTGGCCAGGTAGTTGTCTGAATTATACATCTATTCTTATTACATTTATAATTGGTACAACCCCGCAGTAAGAGCTGAAATGCATGGTAATGAGGATTATACTATTATACATTATACCCCCCCCCCCATCATATTTTTTGGGAAGATGTATCAAAGGGAAATGCCTTTGCTAATGAACTGGTGTAGAGTAACATTTTAACCAATCACTGTGTTAGGCATCCAGACAAAGATTTTTGAATCAAAATGTTGGTTGTCTGCAATAGGACTTAAAACAAAGAATCCAATCTTTGACATTTTCAACCGTCCCTAGAAAAGGTTTTTTCATGTGTTACATTCTGCCTTTGGAAGTTAGTAATAGTAACAAAATCTTTAAAGCTCAGTTCATTCTTTAATAGTTTTTAACCATACTTATCTTATTAATGCTGTTACTTTGGCAGAGAAAATAATTTAGGAATAGTACACGTACTTAATTTTGCAAGATGTCTCTTAATAACTTTCTACAGTATAAATGTATAACACACTTTGTCGGTCAGTCTGTCAGTTCGTGTGAGGAAAAGTGTGGTTTAAAATCAATGTTAAATTACTTTTGTCAGCCAAAAAATGAAGATTTTTAATGAAGATTTATTCTTCATATCACAGTTTAGCTTTTCCGTAAATAATGCTTAAATTTAAATGATAAGTATGAAGGTCTTTATAGGGCCTATAAAATAATGACGTCATACAATACAAATGACCAATGATAAGTCATTACACAGAATAAATTGTCAAGTGCATGCCGGTACAAATTTTAGGCCAGTATGACGTCATTTTTTAAAGGCAATATAAAAAGCTTCGAGAAGACAATTTAGTCATATTTGAAACAATAGTACCTGAATTGCAGGCCATTTGGCAGATATTTTCATCAATTATACTCTTTCCCAAACTAATTAGTATCAATAAAATAAGAAAAATCAAGTAAATTAGTAATCTTGTTTGAGGCCCAAAATGTGACAGGTTCTAAACTAAAAGCAATCCTTTCCTCAGCTGTTTAAACTATTCTTGTTTAGGATTGGTGAGTGATTTTGATAGTCAAGGAAGTTTGCTGGAGGCCAGCCTCAGCCTCCTGGAGGATAGTTTAACTCCGGACAGCTTGAATCCTGGAGAGACATATCAGTACATACAGCAGTCATCTAGTAATCAGGTACAATTTTAATGAGATTTATGGTAAATAACTGTTAATATTGTTAAGTTAGGGCAACATTAGATCCTTTTACTTAAAAAAATCAAGGGAGTAATGTCTCCTTTTTCTGTTTCAACACCTTAGGCATTAGGTTAAGCAACACTCAAGCAATTTGATTGCACTGTCTAGAAGTCATTGCTGCTGGTTAATTATAAAGTAAAGGACCCATGAAAACTAACAATTTATGAACAAAAAGAAAATTTAATCAAAATTGAAAAAAGTTGCATTATTGTTTAAAAGGTTTTGACCATAAAAGTATTTCATTTACTTAGGTTGTTAAGAAACTGAAAAGTATATTTTTTTCTTTTGCGCCATTAGTGGCAGACCAGAAAGACCAGAATTTCCGGAATTCAAAGCTTATTTGGTAGATAGGTATACCTAAATTTTTTTGTGGAATTCCTACTAATTCTCAATTCAATTTCAGGTTGATTCTTTGGAAAACAATCTGTATGAAAATTGGGCTAGTTCAAAATCTGAAAATTCAGGTAATTATTGTATAATTAGTTTCTATATAATAGATTTATTACCAAAGTTTGTCAATTAGTCACAATAATCAATCAAACTTTAAAGGAATTTCTAGCAGATAAGGATTTGTTTATATTTAGTCTCATAGGATTTAATCATCATATATTTTTGCATGAAATAATCTTTATTATATTTAACCATTTCAGCCGACCTATTTAATAGATGAAATTAATAAACATTGATTGCAATCAATAATATAGTCAGATTGTTCCTACACTTAGTCTTATCGGTCCATTTAAGGGACTGATTTTCTAGGCTTTCTATATCTATTCTCTTTGTATATTAGTTCATTTAACTGTTAATGGAATAAAGTATAATTTAAAAGTTAATAATATTAAAAATTCTAGGTTCACAAGGGGGCTATAATTGCCCAACTCCCCCTCCACCCCCGGCATTCAGGGATCCAGTACCCTTTCCCTCCTTGGAACTTCCCACATTTAGGCATGGATTATTTTGTGAGGGACCAAAAATATATCCTTTAAAGTACAATAAACAGGATTTTAACTTTTTAAAAAAGTAACTGGATCTCTGTCTGTGTGTATTAAAGGATCTCGAAAACCGCCGAACCGATATTTTTCTCCTTTACAATGTAGCTCATAGGTCCTGGGAAGGTTTATAACTATTTTTGGTGGGGGATTTTATTTTTTATTTTTATTTTAAAAACTTAAATAAAGATTGATGGGGGGAGGGGGTCAAATTAACCCTTACCACTTCAAGTACCCCAAGAGGCCTCTATGGGTAATATAGTAATCCAATAGGAGCATTGTTTTAAATTAAAATTTTCTAGGCTATAACAATTGTTCACCGGCTTTAATGTAAGAATAGTATTCTTGAGATTAAATATCACTTCAAGCATTTTTACCAACCCCTACAGTAGAATAATCCTTGGGATCAGGGTGGGACGACAGTCAGACTCCATCCCAAGTGTGATCCAAAGTGATGAGAACGAGATGGAGGAGGGTGTCCTGCCCGCTGTAACCGCCAGTTACACAAGGGTCACCGAGGAGGATTATTCCTCTATCAATGTTATGACCCTGAAGAAGAGAAATGTAAGTAATTGTAGGTTTGTTTGAAAGGTGAAATCATGAAAAACAAATTAGTATCTTAATTTTCAATATTGTATTATATAATAACTGTATCTATTTTAAAATTTCCCTTAGGCATGTAGTGATTGATGTGGTAACTAAAATGACCATTTAGGTGACACTGTACGAGTTCCCCAAATTCTTTGCCGAGGAAAAGCGCAGAAAATCCGCCAAAAAATCTGAGGAGCGATATCAGCTGATTCACCGGCAACAGAGTGACCAACATATTTACAACAATGTTCTGTATGAGCAGGAGGAACAAAGTTTTGGCAACCTTGACAATGTGTACTTCAATGATGAGAGGTTTAGTGAGGATTTTAAAACAATGGGAAGGTCAATTAGGTAAGTTTTTTTTACCTTATCGTCTAACATGCCATGTTAGATCTTATTTCAATCCTCTTAAGTCTTATTCTTCCTATACCCTGGTAGTGTTTGCGATTTTTTTTTTAAAATTCTTCTGATTAAATACACAGAAACATGTGACAAATGCAAAGTAATACAATGGGTTGAAATTAAATATATTAGATCTAATCAATAAATTTATTTTTCTAAGTTGTTATAAAAATTAAGAACTTATAAAAAAAGTAATGAATTAAACACGGTATAAGAGACAAGTTATGTAAAAAAAAAGAAAGGTAGATAAAATAGTAAAATTTTTACTAAATAATGTGAAGATTTCAAATCGTTGGTGGAGAGTTTGGACACTATTACTTTGTACCATCTAATCTTCCCCCCAAAAATTTATGTGTAGTTTATAGGATGAAGGGGCATTATAAGTTTCAATAATTCCAAATTCTGTTTCATCTCTGTTTGGCTTTTCTCTTTCTCAAAATGTTCATCTCCTTTTCTAAGAGAAACTGTAAAAGCAATTTTAATTTTAGATTTTTAGGATTTTAAGTTTTTAAGTGTCAAAGCTCCTCTACAATTTGTTGGTTTGTAGCACTCACACATACACTCTATTTTGAACCTGGGAGATTTGCTAATAGCAAATAATTCCTTGGTATTATTTTCATATCAATGCTTTAGTACTATCATCATCTATGAAAGAAAGTGACAGGATGTCTATCTGACTGTATGTAGCCCAATATCCCACTAACCATTATTCGTCTTTGCAGTAAAACTTTTGATTGGTTCTGGGAAAGTCTATAAATACTGGTTCTTTCACCCTACCAAGAAAAAAAATAAATATGTATTAAATTGCTGATTGATATTTATTTGTTAATGGATAGTTTTTTTTGTTAACTGAAGGATTTTTTACTTTGGGACACAAATGCTTTTGTTTTTAATTAAAGATTTGGTCAAGAAATTAAAATTTAATTAAGTTTTGTAATTTTATAATCAGGAAATATAATCTTTAATTATTTTGAAAAACTAAATCTTATTGAAATTTAGAGTTTACTTTTTGAAGAAAAATATTTTTTAAAAGCGAAGCTTTTCTATAATTAGGGTCGGTCCGTCCGTGCGTACGTCCGTCCGTCCGTCCGTCCGTCACGGATAGCTTTTTTCTTTAAATTAGACATGTTAGAATTGTCCTATCGATTTCAAATTTTGCATGGTGATTCCTTTAGTAGTTAGGTACGATATAGAAAGCGTAGCAACTCTATAATCATTACCAAAATGTCCGTACGTCCATTTTAAACATGTTGATTTTTTTACTTTTTTAAATAGCTTTTTTCGTTAATTTAGGCATGTTAGAATTGTCCTATTGATTTCAAATTTTGCATGGTGATTCCTGTAATAGTTAAGTACGAGTTAGAAAGCGTAGCAACTCTATAATCATTACCAGAATGTCCGTACGTCCATTTTAAACATGTTGATTTTTCTATATTTTTAACAACAAATTTGTATGTGTCCTAATTATCCGATTGGTCTGATTTTTGGTATACTGATTCCTGGGACAACAAAGTACAATATTATAAGCGAAGCAACTCTATAATCAAGTCCTAAAAATGTAAGTATGTCCATAATCATTATCCTGTATCAAGCAGTTTTTCAACAACTTTACTTACAATTTTGCTTTGACTCTTATACATTCGCATTCTGATTATTCAGTTCTGATATTTTACAAGTGTTAATGTCCGATTGTCCTACCGTTTCAGAGCTTCGCTTTTATGGATGTTGTCATCCTTGGTTTTGGGAAAAAATACATAGATGTATTTATCACATTTGGGGGTGAAAATAAATTTATCTTTTATTTTCTTATCCTGTAAGATCCTTGCCTTAATATTTTTATGTATTTACCAGGAGTAGTCGAGGAACTGTGAGAGGAATGAAAAATCTGGTCAAATCTGGAATTGCCAACTTTCTACTGGATCAAAGTATTAAGGTAAGATCACAAAATAGGATTGCCTCCATTTTTACAAATTTACTTAGATCTTGTGTGGACTAATCCACTTATATTCTGTTTATTCAGTTCTGACACTCTACAAGTGTTAATGTTCGTATATCCTACCATTCCAGATCTTTTGATTTTATGGATGTTGCCATAACTGTTGTCGAGATAACTCTGATAATCCCTGTCTGCAACCCAATTACTATGGGACGAGTAGCTCATTTATCTAAATATATTTTATAGGATAAAAGAGATAAAGAGAATGGAAGACTGGTTGTTTTTGTATCTAGCTGCGGTATTATTAGGTAAAAATATTTTATATACAATATTATTCAGCTTACATAATAATAGGGAGTTTTCATAAAATATACAATATTTTATATTTCTACTAGCGGCTATGACACTAGAATCAAGTAAGGGCACTTAAGGTGAAAGGGGAAAAGATGACCTCACCCTTCATTTTCATTTTGAATATGGAAAAGAAAAATTTTAAAAAATTTGACGTGGGGTAATTTTTTTTAACAGGAGGGTGGAGATATCCCCCCTCAAAATAATTTAAAACTTTCTCTGGACCTATAGGAAGCACACTGTATTGGCGAACCGTATCGGTCCAGTGGTTAGCGAGATCTTTCGCTAAAGACAAAAAAAATATTTCTATCTAATAAAGTATTATTAATTAAGTAGTGCACGAATATTGAGACCCCATTCTGACAAACAATTCTAAGTGAAAATATTTCACCAATCCATCATTTTTCCCCTTCTTACTACCACTCTTTAAGTTACATTACAAAACAAGTTTAAATCCCCTAAAATATCCAAACTTTTGGCAATTTCAAATAGAATTAACTTGCTGGGACAAAAACTTATTCCTTTTATTCAAGTTTTACTTTTTCTTTAAATAAAGATCATTTAAAGAAAAAAAACTGGAAGAGGATAATAGGATACGTTTGATAAAGTCTTCCAGAAAATCGTCCAATTTATATTTTAGAATAATTAGATACCTGATATTCTATCTATCTTAATCTATGTTCTTTACCCTAGTAATCTCTATCTCAGCAATTTACCTTTTTTTGTGCTTATATAAGCATTTTTGTCAGATTTAAGTAGGACGTGCTCACATCGGGAAAGTCCGCACTTTACAACAAAAGTGGCTTACTTAAATCGGACATGTCGGACTAACGAGCCATTTTCGTAGGTTAATTGCTTACTTGAAGAACTATTATTGCCCTATAAACCCCTAAAAATCCCCAAAAATAAGGGTGGCTGATAAGAATCAGCCAAATCGGACGCTTTTGACGTAAATGTCTTACAGATTAAGATTTTAATCCGGATTATTTTTCCTCAAAATTTAATCCCTTCTCAGCAATTTAGGCTATATTTGTAGTTGGTTGCTTACTTATATCTTCCATTTTTGCTACAAAATCCTTACTTAAACAAGCCATTTTTGTGATTAATGTCCTACTCATATCTTCCATTTTTGCTACAAAATCCTTACTTAAACAAGCCATTTTTGTGATTAATGTCCTACTTATATCTTCCATTTTTGCTACAAAATCCTTACTTAAACAAGCCATTTTTGTGATTAATGTCCTACTTATATCTTCCATTTTTGCTACAAAATCCTTACTTAAACAAGCCATTTTTGGGGTTGATTGCTTACTTAAATCCTCCATTTTTGCTGCAAAACCCTTACTTAAATAAGCCATTTTTGGGGTTGATTACTTACTTAAATCATCCATTTTTGTTGCAAAATCCTTATTTAAATAAGCCATTTTTGGGGTTGATTACTTACTTAAATCATCCATTTTGGTTGCAAAATCCTTACTTAAATAAGCCATTTTTGGGGTTGATTACTTACTTAAATCATCCATTTTTGTTGCAAAATCCTTACTTAAATAAGCCATTTTTGGGGTTGATTACTTACTTAAATCCTACATTTTGGTTGCAAAATCCTCACTTAAATAAGCCATTTTTGGGGTTGATTACTTACTTAAATCATCCATTTTGGTTGCAAAATCCTTACTTAAATAAGCCATTTTTGCTACAAAATCCTTACTTAAATAAGCCATTTTTGCTACAAAATCCTTACTTAAATAAGCCATTTTTGGGGTTGATTACTTACTTAAATCATCCATTTTTGTTGCAAAATCCTTACTTAAATAAGCCATTTTTGGGGTTGATTACTTACTTAAATCATCCATTTTTGTTGCAAAATTCTTACTTAAATAAGCCATTTTTGGGGTTGATTACTTACTTAAATCATCCATTTTGGTTGCAAAATCCTTACTTAAATAAGCCATTTTTGGGGTTGATTGCTTACTTAAATCATCCATTTTTGCTACAAAATCCTTACTTAAATAAGCCATTTTTGGGGTTGATTACTTACTTAAATCATCCATTTTGGTTGCAAAATCCTTACTTAAATAAGCCATTTTTGTAATTAATATCCTATTTATATCTTCAATTTTTGCTACAAATTCCTTACTGAAATGAGCCATTTTTGTGATTAATATCCTACTTATATCTTCCATTTTTGCTACAAATTACTTACTTAAATAAGCCATTTTTGGGATTAATTTCCTATTTATATCTTCCATTTTTTGCTGTAAAATCCTTACTTAAGCAAGCCATTTTTTTGTGATTAATTTCCTACTTTCATAATAAAAATTGGCAAAATTGAACCTATATTGCTGTTAAAAAAAAACTAAAAAAACTTTTTAAGTAAATTATATTAAACTACATGATAGTATACAGTATTACAATACATTCAAAAATTTTATATTCTTTTCATGTTTAAAAAATTTGTTTTAAATTGATACAAACAAGATTTTTAAATCAAATTCATTAGTTTTCTGCATAAATCAATCTTCTGTTTCTGATTTAAAGTTGTGTTATAAAGTTCCAGCAAAACCACTCTAACCACAGACTGAGACAATCTGTCTTTAAAGTGATTCTAATGTACTCTAATGATATTTTAATTGATTGATCAACTCTGTTCTCCAATGAAGTGAACTCCTGAGAAAAAATTACAAAAAATAAAATATATCTTAATATACTAATATGAAATACACAAAACTACTCTTTCTAACATATGTTTCTTTAATATTTTACAATAAATATTCATGAATCACTATTAACATTTAGAATGAATAAATACTAGTAAAATAAAGAAAATATAAACTGAAAAGTATCCAATACAGTATTTGTCATTTGGGGTTAGACTTTTATTTTAAAAAATAAAAATAAAGCTATTATACATAAAAACAAGCAATGAAGTGCACTGATGTCAAAGAGGGGAAGGGTGTACAGGTATGATAACCCCCACCCCCAATGAAATTTGGCATTCAGGAACTATGACATCATTGTGAAGCTTCTATGTAATACAGCATGACACACAAAAAGTATTTTTTAGGATTTAAAAACCATATTACTTAGTGTATCTTAAATAGTAGCATATGTTCTTGATCTCTTTACATTTCCCCCACAAAAAAATATATAAAATAAACGCCTAAATTTTGAAAAAGTTTTAAGTTGAAAGCATTTTTTTGAGTCTTGTAAGGTTAATGATATTTTTATTATCCTAACTTTTTTAACAAAAAAGATATAAACAAAAGAAAATTTCATTAAAAGAGTTTTTATTTTCAAAAGCATAATTTACCAGAGATCTAAAGAGATATGTCAAAAAGGGGGCGAAATAAATGTTGAAATTAATTCTTTATTATACACATTGTAATGAAAAAAAAAAATTTAAGTCAAAAGCATTTTTCTATTATTTGGGTTAATTATCCCCACAAATTTTAGCCCCAAGGTAAAAAGTTTTGGGAATTTACAACCTGAAATGGAAATTATCACCCCTTTCAAAAAAAAAGCTTGGAAGTTCTTGAAAATGTAAGAATCAATCTAACACCCCAAACAATTGGCAAAACTTAATGAAACTTGGTGAAAATATAAAGATTGTTAGGATAATTATCCCTAAAAATTTCAGCTCTTTATTTTTTATACACCCTGAACCACTTCATTATGCAATTTACATTATTCTGGATATTTTGCTATGATAGTCCATAAGTGTACAGATTTACTGTATATTGTTTCTATTTGTTAATGCAACACATATGATAAAAGAAAAAGATTCTGTTTAAAGTAAAATGCTTATGTATTGATCAAAAAATAATTTTTTTGATTTTTTACTGATTCACTTCATTATGCAAATCCAAAGAAAATCAATGGGAAAAGATTTATTTTGCAATTTTCTCATCTTTTAAAGATTGAAACTCATAAAACAAAATTTTTAAAAGGAATTTATGCATTAATTATTATGAAAAACAGTATAAGGTAGAAATTAATGATTTTTATTAATAAGAAATATTTGAAAAAAAGAAATTCGACCCCAGTTTTATGGATAAAGCTAAATACTTGTTAAAGATATAAATTACCCTCAAAAGTATACAAAAATGTTTTTTCATGTGTTAAAAAAATCCATTTTAAAATCTTGATTTTGAGGATGGTGGCCTTTAAGGTGCCCTTACTGGTGGTGATGGTGAGCCAAAGTTATCAGAGTGCATGGCCATGATGACAACTTATATATTGCACTATGGTCCAATTTTTGTAGTCATAGCAGCCTCAAGCCATGCAGTATTAAAATAGAAAAAAATTGCAATTTAAATTACTCTAATTCATAAGGTAAATATTGTAGTTTTTAGATAATGGTTATATTTTGTGTCGGGAGGCTCCATTGGAGGCTGCTATGACTACAAAAAATGGTACTTAGGTTAATAGACAAGTTGTAGCAATGGGCATGTATTTAGATAACATTTGGCTCACCATCACCTGGAGTATCTCAAAGGACATCATCCTTAAAATCAAAATTTTAAAGTTGATTTTTTTAATACATTAAAAAACATTTTAGTATACTTTTAAGGGTAATTTTTATCTGTAACATGTATTAAGCTACATCCATTAGACTGGAGGTCAGCAGTTGTCCTCTAAAGTGATAAAGGTTGAATTTTTTTTCCCTAATATTTCTTATTTAGAAAATTCATTAATTTCTACCTTATACTGTTTTTCATAATAATCAATGCACAAATCCCTTAAAAAATTGTTATTTTATCAGATCCATTTTTTTAAAGAGGAGAAAAGTGCATAATAAATGTTTCTCCATTGATTTTCTTTGGATTTGCATAATGAAGTAGACCAGTAAAAAAATAAAAAAAATATATTTTTTCATGGACACATAAGCATTTTACTTTAAACAGAATCTTTTTCTTTTATCATATGTGTTGCTTTATCAAATAGAAACAATGTACAGTAAATCTGTACACTTATGGACTACCATAGACAAAATATACAGAAAATGTAAAATGCATAATGAAGTGGTTCAGGCTTTAGGAGTTGAAAAAATCATGTTTCCCCCTTTCTGTCTCAGATGGACGGACAGACAGATAGACATTTCAAATAATAGAGTAGCTTCACTACTAATTATAGAGTAGCGCTTTGCTACTAAAAATAAGCTCAGAACTCATATTTATAGTTTAAGGGGGGTCTTTTGCTCCACAAGCCTCTAGAAAAGAAGTCCTGAAATGAAATCTGTAATGGTTACTTAGTTAAGTTATGTTAAAAAAGTTTTCTTTAAAAAAATCAGATTGATATCTTTAAAAATATGCTCAGAACTTATATTTTTAGTGTTTTGGGGGTTCTTTTGTTCCACTAGCCCCTATTAGTAAAGTCAAAAATTCAATTTTTACATTTTACAGGTAGATCCAATCATATAAATGAGCTTACAAGCTATAAAAACAAGCCCAACAATCCAGGGCAAAATTTGGTACTGAATTATACATATTCTTGTATCATTTGCTGCATAACTAAAACACACACACATAGAAAAACTTTTGGGTACCTACATTTTTGGGTACCCCAATGCCATAGAAATGATAAGGGAGTAATAAAAAAAAATTTATTTGTGTAAGAACCAAATATATTTTGAAAGTTTTTATAAAACAGAGGGGGAGAGGAATGAGGATACTTTGTTAAATAGTTTAATGTTGCTGCCCTACTTATGAATATACTTATCCTTGTTTTCAATTAGTATAGTATAATGTTGCTGTGCTAAATATGTATATTACTGTCCTTGTTAACATTAGAAGGAATAATGTTGCTGCGTTACTAATGTCCTTGTTAAATTTAGATTATTATAATGTTGCTGACAAACTTGTGGAAATAAATGCACATGTTAAAATCAGTAATTTACCACAAAAATGGCACAATTAAGTAAGCAATTTACTTTTTTTCATGCTTACTCCACGAGGAGAGATTACTAGGGACAGCATAATATAATTTTGCTGCGCTATTTATGAATATACTTCAACATTACTTAAACATCACTATTGTATAATATTGCTGCTCTACTTATATTTATACTTGTCCATGTTAAATTCAGTATAGTAAAATAATGCTGTTCTTCTTATGAACATACTTGTCATTATACCAGTATTACCTCTAGGGGCTCGGTGACGCTTCGGGTGCAATTCCTATCCACGCCACCTTGAACCTACTCTGTGTTTTAAATTGCAGTGTAAAGCGCTCAATCGCCCAGTGTATTAAGTAAGGTAACACCTAATAGACAACCAAATCTTTGATTGCACGAATTTTGTCTCGAGTCCTAACTGCATTTTTAGTCCATTGTTGTATCCCTTCAGATATCTGATAGTATTGGATAACAATAAAATATAATGTAGAGGGAGAGGTCAATAGCAGATAAATAATGCATTAACATTAGTTAAAATATAATTTCAATCGTGATAATTTTATTAACCATGCTACAATGTTACGAGGAGGGATAGGATACTTAAAGGTTAGTTAATATACAGCCCTTGGTCAAAATTTTTATGATTAATTATTGGAAGGGAGATTAATTTTATTCATTTTCATATAACTAAGATTTTACGAATTTCACCAACAACTTGTATCCACCACAGCGTAAAGATAATAATTTTTAAGCTGTAAGGGACAGGGATCTTAATGGATATGACAATGCATGATAAATTATAATACTCCCTAATGATAATAAACAAGATTACTCCTTCAAGATTTAAGTTATTGGTTGAAAATCTATTCATACAACAAATAAAATAATGTGTTTATAAAACTCTGGATATTGTAATTAACAGTCCAATGCCCCCCACCTCCCTGGTGAAGGATTATATATCACATCGTTTTAAAGGCATTTTCAAGGATACAAAATTTTATTACAAAATTAATTCCAGATTTGTTGTTTTATTCAGAGTTGCTCAGAAACTGTTTTTAAACCGCGGAAATTAATTAAATTCTGAGTAATACTGAAATAGTTATTTGTTGTATCGTATTATAAACAATTTTCCCGAATTAAAAAATGTACAATAATAAGTTTTGTAAGCCCCGAGATTCCTAAGGCTAATAAAACTGGTTATAATCTTATGATTGTACATTTTACAGTATGGCCTAGTACCGAAAATATTTTTTTCCAGTTTGGCTTCAAAACCAATTAAAATCCGCTAAATTATAACCAGTTCTAATCCATACTGAAAAAAATCATGTATAGCAACTTATTACAGACAATTTTCCACGAGTATTAAAACAAAATATCATGAAATTAAAATCCGTTTTCTTAGCCAGGTCCTTCAACCATTCAGAGCTAACAAAACTGGTTTTTAATATTTTAATTTTTTCAATCTAATATCCGCGGAAAGCTAACTATAATACGAGGCGATAAATAATTATTATTTTTTGAATAATATACTGTTTTTAAAAAGTAACAGGATCTATGTGTGTCTCTGTCTGTTTAAGGGAGAATACCACCACCCTCCCAAGAAAAATCGCCCCCCCCCCCCAAAAAAAAAAAACCGAACAACAAAATAACTAATAGTTTGGAACCTGCTAGAGTTTTGAGTAAAAGAAAGAGATAAAGTTGTAAGAAAACTTTGGGTACCAGTGTACAGTTTACAGTCCAATGACACCTCCCTTCTTTGTTTGCTCATAAATATACATCAAAACGTGATAATACCTAACATTAACCTATTTCTTCTATTAACCAAGTTTGCAATCCAAATATTTCTAGTGAAAACCCCGCGCATTTCTTATATTTGTTAAGTTAAAACAAGTAAATGTAAATAACAAAATGCATAGCTCAAAAAATGTGAAAAGGTTTGCGTCAAAATAGTTTTTAAAAATAAATATATAACAGACGCACTGTTATGTATACATGTATGTATTTATAATGAAATAAAGTAAATGCTCAAATGAGGTAAAAAAGAAATGTAATAATCTTTTAGATTTTTTAATAGACACTGTTTAATTTAATTTTGATATCTATAACTAAATAACGGTCCGACCGCCTTGTATGTTTGATAGCTATTTGTGCTCCTTAATGATGGGAATGTTGTCAAAAACGTTTCAGCTTTCTATCTTTTATAGGAGCTGAGTAAATCCCATTTCCCCCGTTACGGACTGACTGACAGACTGACGGACGGACAAAGTGAATTATAGAGTAGCTTCGCTTCTAAAAAAAGATTATTTTAAATGATACATTATTTCAGTATTATAGATAGATTTCCACGGATAAAAAAAACTATACACTAAGTTTATAATTAAAATTTGATGGATTTAATTCCTTGATGATTTTTTTGTGTAAAATTGTCTATAATTCAACATGTAGGGTTGAAATACTATTCTAACACAACGGAAATAAAAACAAAATTATTTTTAAATTATGATTTTGCATTTTATAATAGTAGAAAACTGGGTATAATACGAAATGATACTTGCTTTTTCAGTATGGCTTAAAATCAGTTCGAATCCAGCGGATGTTAATCGGTTTTGTTGCCATACAGGAAATTTATATGTGAAAAATAAAGAATGTAATTATTTATTGCATCGTATTATAGTCAGCTTTCCGCGGATTTCTTAACCCCGCATGGCCCGGGCTAAGAAAATTGGTTTTAGGTTTATGAGTATTATTTCAATATAAGTGGAAAACTCTCTGTAATACGATGCTATACATAATTTTTCAGTATGGCTCATAACTGGTTCTAATCCAGTGAATATTAATTGGTTTAGAAGCCATACTGGAAATTTCGTTTTAACTCGGAAATTGGGTATAGTCCCTCTCATAGCAACGCCCCTTAAGGGGCGTTTTTTCGTATTTTCACATTAGCTATTCTCCTACTGCTATCCCCTGTGAGGGGCTCTAACCCTGCGGGACCAATTGTCTAACCATACGGGGCAATCACCTAACCCAATATAACCTAACCTAACCTAAAATAACCTATCAAAAGCCATTTTAAAAATACGACCCTTAAAGAGCGTTGCCACGAAAGGGACTATACCCAGGAAATTGTCTACATAATTATAATACATTATTTTTCAGTATGCATAAGAGTTGGTTAATTCAGAATTGATTTAATGGGATAAGACAATGACCAATAAATTGATGTATACAAAATTACCTCTCCTGAAGTTGTAAACCCAAAGAATAAGAAAACATTATAATAAAACTTTGGGGACTACATAGTTGGATTATATTTAAAATGGGTCGATTATTGGCTTTATCACTTAAAACGTTTCATGATGCATATATTTGAGCAAAGGAGGGAGGTGCCATAGAAGGGTAAATCACACTTTTATTCAAAGTTTTATAGCCAGTTTAACTTGGTGAGTATTTATAGGATAGCGCTTAATGTAACTAATTGAATTGTTTTTAATTTTTATTTTAATATCCACGGAAAGCTGTCCATAATATGCTGAAATAATATTTGTTTATCGCAAAGAAACAAGGTTGACAAACCCATAAAATCGAAGCTCTGAAATAAGCATGATACTATTTAAGGACATACTAACATTTTTGTTACTTAATAATTATAGAGTTATAGTGCATAGTTTTAGATCGATAGGACAATTCTAACAAGTTTAAATTAATGAAAAAAAGCTAACCAATAGACGTAAAAACGGACGGACCTGCCTCAATTATAAAAGCTTTGCTTTTATCAATTGATACTCCATTTTCCAGTATGGCTTTGAAACCGATTATTATCCGCTGGATTAGAACCGGTTCTACGCCACACTGAAAAATTATGTAAAGCATCGCTTTAGAGACAATCTTCCACAAACGGACGGCCCGACACCAATAATAAAAGCTTTGCTTTAATCAATTGATAATCTATTTTCCAGTATTGCTTTAAAACAGATTATTATCCGCTGGATTAGAACCGGTTCTACGCCATACTGAAAAATTATGTAAAGCATTGCATTGTATTACAGAAAATTTTCATTGAATATGAAAATAAAAATAATAAAATTAAAACCAGTTTTCTGATAATAATCCATTTTCCAGTATGGCTTCAAAACCGATTATTATCCGATGGATAAGAACCGGTTCTATGCTATACTGAAAAATTATGTAAAGCATCGCTTTAGAGACAATTTTCCACAAACAGACGGACCAACACCAATAATAAAAGCTTTGCTTTTATCAATTGATAATCCATTTTCCAGTATGGCTTTGAAACCAATTATTATCCGCTGGATTAGAACCGGTTCTATGCCATACTGAAAAATTATGTAAAGCATTGTATTACAGAATATATTCATTGAATATTAAAATAAAAATAATAAAATTAAAACCAGTTTTCTTAGTCCTGATCTTCGGCTCTAATTAGGACTAAAAAACTGGATTTAATCTTTTCATTTTGATATCTGCGGAAAGCTGACTATAATACGATGCGATAAATTACTATTCCAGTATGGAAACCGATTAATATCCGCTGGATTAGAACCGTTTCTCAGCCATACTGATCTGTGTATAGCATCGTATTACAACCAGCTTTGTTTATATTCTTATTTTGTTTTGTTTTGATATCCGAGGAAGGCTGTCTATGATACGATGCAATAAATAACTAATCAAATCTAATGTCCATACATTTTTTGTTGATTTCATTTCACTTTTTAAAATACATGTAATAAAATAAACTTTATAATAAAAACAGAGTCTTACCTCATTAACAGAACTGTATACCCAGTTTCTTTTCAACCAAGTTTGGTTCAATAAGATGCGTAGGTTTATATAACATTGCGATTTCCTACAATTTAAATACCTTTCTTAAAAGTAATACTTAATATTTAGAATTGTTTGGAAATGCATTGTTAACAAAGATATAGAATTCACAAGAGAAGGTTTCATAAATAAAAATAACTTTTACTGTAGAAAATAAATTGCACAGATTTTTAATAAATACATATGTTTCCACCAGGAGTAACCTTGGCCAACTGACGCGGCAGCCTGGGTCAGCCTGTGTTGACCCATGTTGTACTGGCACGACACACACGCACGCACTTATACACACACACTTACAATTGGCATCTAAAATAGATTTGTTATGGGAAGGGAAAAGACAATTGACAAAATAAACTTTACATTAAATTTTAAGAAACCAAATTATGTCTTATGTAGCTTATGATTATTTATAGAAATATTTTTGTGCTTTCACACAAAATACTTGTTGAGCACTGATAACTCCTGCCACCTTTTAATTTGTGAGAAAATTTGTAAAACTACCTGGCCCCACCTCATAAATAAAAGGGATTTTCAGTGCTCAACATGGTAGTCTGGGTGAAAGCACCAATATTCTTAAGATGAGCGGGCGTGGTTTTCAGGCAGAGTCAGGACATAACGCTGTTTATTACACTAGTCCCCAAAGTTTTATGATAATGTATTCTTAATCGTTGGTTTAACAACTTTGGGGACTTTTATTGAATTTTGATTGGTAAATTCATTAGGTATAGCGTGCAAACGTTTCAACCAGTAATGATAAACTACAGAAGGGGTATTTTTGTATATTGTCATTGGGGATGTACGTCCAATTATTAACTATTTAACTTGTTAAGAATCTTTGTACATATTTTAATTCAGGGATCTTCGGGGATAAGAAAATGTTGGTTTATCAAAATAACTCTGAAGTACTTTTATTAAGGCAAATCAATTTAATGTAACGTAAATTTTTTATATCTATAACTGTTTTTTTTGGCCAGATAAATTTAAATTTGAAGCGGTTTTTAATACTTTTTAGTAGCGAAGCTACTCTGTAATTCCAAATGTCCGTCTGTCTGTCCATCCGATTGTCCGTCTGTCTGTCTTGTTTGTTCGTCTGTCTGTCCGTCTTTCTGTCTGTCTGTTTGTCTTTTTGTCTGTCTGTCTGTCTGTCTGTCTGTCCGTCTGTCTGTCCATCTGTCTGTCCGTCTGTCTGTCCGTCTGTCTGTCCGTCTGTCTGTCCTTATGCATGTCCGTCTGTCTGCTTGTATTTATGTCCGTCTATCTGTCCGTCTGTCTGTGTGTGTGTATGTATGTCTGTCTGTCTTTCTGTCCGTCTGTCTGTACATCTGTCTGCCTGTCCCTTTGTCCGTCTGTCTGTCCGTCTGGTTGTCCGTCCGTCTGTAAGTCTGTCAATCTCTCAGTCTGTCATTCTGTCTGTCCGTCTGTCTGTCCTTCTGTCTGTCCGTCTGCCTGTCCTTCTGTCTGTCCGTTTGTCTGTCTGTCTGTCCGTTAACTTTTTAATTCTTAATTTTTGGAGGAAAAGTTTGGACATTGCTAGTTTATACATCTCAATCAAGATGTAAATAATGGCGTTTAAAGGTGACCTGGAAAGTACTTGTACCCAAAGCGTCACCAAGCCCCCTGTAATCATCACTCTTTTGTATACCAGCAGATACGCCCCTAGAGGCCACTAGATGCATTTGAAGGGGGAAAAAAGGGTAAATTGACCTTCCCCTAAATTTAGTTTTAAAAAAAAAGTAAAAAAAACTTAGGGAGGGGGAAATAATTTTTCTAGGAACTATTCATATTTTGAGAAGTTTGGTACCCTTATGAAATGGTAATAAACCTTCCTAGGACATATGAGAAGATACATTTAAAGAACCATACAGAGAAACAATATCTTTTCAGCTGCTAGCAAAGTTCCTCATTACATACAGACATAGAGACATACAGGGACACAGACAGACATCCTGTTCCTTTTTATGAGGATTAGGACAAAAGATTAAGAATTGATTGTTTTCATTTAAATTAGAGAAATTATCTTTTGATTCTTTAAAATGGAAAAAATAGATTTCAACTTTAAATTTTATATACCTAGCTTAATAAATTAGATTCAAAGGTCTGTAGATTTAATTAACTTTGGGATATTGGTGAAGGACGATGGAATATTAATTATCCTTGCCAAACCATTTCATATTTTATGTAAAAATGTATAATAATCAATCTGCCATTGTCCTATCCATTCCAGAATAAGTGTAACGTTGGCCTATATTAAGTGTTACAACACATACATGGAACTTCAAACTTTATATGTTGTTGTCGTGTAATAAAAAGCTTCACTAAACAAATTATGAAACAAATCAGGGATCTAAAGAGATAAGACAATGGCAGATAAATTGATGCACATCCCTAAATATGACATGCTAAGTTATCCCTTCTGTAGATTAAAATTAGTGGTTGAATCGTTTATACATTCAACTTAAGCCTTAACGGTCGGAGGGGGAGGGGGCGCTCCCCCACCCCACCCTCCGTTTTTTTCTATCTCATTTTCTGTGTGTGAAAGATAAAGAGTGTAACTGCGTGATTTTTTAAGCATGAGTATGACACATAACTGAGAGTTGGAATTTTTTTAATATCTCCATCCTGGCGGGCACAAGATGCCAGCGAACATGGCAGGGTCGTCCAGGTGAAGATCAAAAATATTTTTTGACTTAAACAAAGCATTTTATCTTGCCAAAATACTAAATATCCTCTAGCTGTACATCCTTATATGAAATACAGGTGTTCAAATCAATATTAGGTTCCAGGTATGATCCTGCAGGTCCTGATCCTGCAGGTCTACAGAAATCTTGAAAAGGCTCCTGTGGCCGTAATTTTTGACTTAGATACTTTAAATTTTAAACATAAGCTTTTATAACATTTCTACATATTGTAATAACATTTCATAAAGATTCGCCGCCGTTTTCCCGACGACTGCGGCGGCTTGCAGCTGACAAATACAGCTGCGGCTGCTATAATTTATATTTGATATTTCTAATATAAAATTTACATGAAGATAAACATTTTCTGCAAAAAATTGTTCTTCTAGCTTCCATAATGAGAAAATTACTGACGTTTGAAATTTTTAAGTAAAAAAGGACCTAAAATCAAAGGTTGTTAAATAAAAGGGTGAAGGAAGCGAAAATTGACTTTGACTTACATAAGGTCGGAAATTCATTATCAAACAGGGGACTTGCACTAAAATTTTTAGCCCTCTAGCTTTAATAGGAACTGAGATAATAGGAGGGGGGGCATTGAACGACCCCCCCCCCCCACCCAGACCGATAAAGGTGCGGCAAGGGGCCCGACTGTTAAGGGTTAATGAACCAATCAAAATTCAGTAAAACTCCCCAAAGCCATTGAATAAGAAAACGTTATTGTAAAACTTGGAGGACTATTGAAATAAACAGCCAATTGTCTCCTCTCTCCCTCTGGAAAAAAAATACTAACCAAGAAAGAATAAAAAGCAAAGCTACTCTATGATTCACTTACTGCCTCACGTCATTCAGTCCGTAATTTATTTGATTTTCCAGTATGGCTTCAAAATCGATTAATATCCGCCGAATTAGAACCATTTCCCAAACATACTGCTAAATCATGTATTGTATCCAAATATAGACATTTTCTATGAAGAGTAAATTAAAATCCTAATATTCATACCAGTTTCATTGGACCAAGCCTTCGGCCCTTCAGGACCAACAAAACCATAATTAATCTTATAATTTATAGTTTGACTATCAGCGAAAAGCTAATTTAAGAATGCTACGATAACAATAAAATATTTTTCAATAATTGGTCCTAAAAATGATTTTTGATTTTGCTCAGGGATAAGATAGTGTACAATATTAAATAAAAGTAAAAAAAAAATTAGGCCAACAAATAATTATGAAACTTTGGTTACTACTGAAATTCAAACCCACTCTTATTTTCTTATAGTGAACACTGAACATCCTTAAATTTAAAGACAAAATTATAGAAACATGCAAACCATAAGAATAATTCTTTTTACATACAGATATACTTTTCTAAATATATTTTTTGTGTGGAAAGCTTCGCTTAAAAACAATAAGGTTGTGTTTTATGTATCTTATCTATGTAAATTAAATATTGTCTATATAATAATTCATGAATAAGAAATGGATAATAAATTTACATACAATATACATTCCCAATGATAATTTAAATCTACAATAGCCAGATGTTTTAAATTAACGAACAGACTTTCTGATAACGATAATAGAAATGCTTCGCTTACCAAGTTTTATTTATGTTACAGGAATCATTACCCGAAGTTTGAAATCAATAACATGATAACATTTATTAATTAACAGAAGTTATACATAAACTTGGCAAGGGATTGAACAATGGAAAATTTATTTTGGGTATAGTCCCTTTCACGTCAACGCCTCTTAAGGGGCGATTAGTCATATTTTCACAGTAGCTTTTGAGAGGTTAAGTTAGATTAGGTGATTGCCCTTGGCTAGGTGCTCGGAACTTGGCCCCCTAGCCTATAACCTAACCTAACCTATGTTACTTTTTTAGTAGCGAAGCTACTCTATAATTCACAATGACCGTCCGTCCGTGATTAATGAATTGGGGGAAACGTGATTTTCTCGGCTCCTATAAAATATAGAGAGCTGAAATTTTTTGACAACATTCCTATCACTAAGGAGCACAATTAACTATAAAACATCAATGGCGGTCGGACTGCTTTTTAGCAGGTTTTAAGCTATTTTTTATATATTCTAAATTTCCCATTTCTTTGGTGTTTATAGTCCGATTTTCGAAGTTTTTTCAGTTAAAGATATCAAAATTAAATTTCCCGTCATTTGAAGAAAACAACAATGATGGTCAGACTGCCTTTTTGCAGGTTTTTGGCTATTTTCATATTTTTCACATTGTCCCCATATCTTTGGTGTTTATGGTCCGATTTTCGATTTTTTTTCAGTTAAAGATATCAAAATTAAATATCCTGTTGTTTGAAGAAAACAACAATGACAGTCAGACTGCCTTTTTGCAGGTTTTTGGCAATTTTTACATTTTTCACATTTTTACCCATATCTTTGGTGTTTATGGTCCAATTTTCAATAAATTTTTAGTTAAAGATATTAAAATTAAATTTCTGGCGTTTGAAGAAAAGAAACAATGGAGGCGAAACTGCCTTTTAGCAGGTTTTTGGCTATTATATATGTTTGACATATTTCCGCATTTATGTGATATTTTTGGTCCAATTTTAAAACTTTTTTGCATTAACAGTTTCAAAATATTTTTTCCTATTGTTATGTACATCTAGTATGTAATTTACTTTAACCGTCTTCATCATACAAAATAAAACAAGGTTTCATGTTTATTTTCTCCAACAAATCTATTCTTGATTTTAATAAATACACTACTACTACGTATTCCCATCCACATTTTTTTGTGCTTCGCTACTTATGGATGTTGTCATCCTTGTTAAAATGACAATTTAAAAGAAATTTAACAAAAATTGCAAAATTTGGCAAATAAGCCAAAAAAGCATTTATTGTGATTGATTGCCTTTAAGTAATTTATCAAAAAAATTGCATGGTTTGGTATATAAGCCAAATAAGCAATAATTTTCATTGATTGCCTATAAAAAATTTATCAAAAAATTGCATGGTTTGGTGTATAAGCCAAATAAGCAATAATTTTCATTGATTACTTATAAGTGGTTTGTCAAAAAAAGGCATGATTTGGTATATAAGCCAAATAAGCGAAAATTTTCATTGATTGCTTACAAGCAGTTTGTCAAAAAATAGCATGATCAGATATATAAGCCAAATAAGCAATAAATGTGATTGATTGCTTATAAGTAATTTATCAAAAAATTGCATGATTTGGTATATAAGCCAAATAAGCAATCATTTTCATTGATTGCTTGTAAGTAATTTATAAAAAAAATGGTATGATATAGTATATAAGCCAAATAAGCATTTATTGTGATTGTTTGCTTATAAGTAATCTATCAAAAAATTGCATGATTTGGTATATAAGCCAAATAAGCAATAATTTTCATTGATTGCTTATAAGTAATTTATCAAAAAATAGCATGATTTGGTATATAAGCCAAATAAGCATTAAATGTGATTGATTGCTTATGAGTCATTTATCAAAAAATTGCATGATTTGGTATATAAGCCAAATAAGCATTTATTGGGATTGATTTCTTATAAGTAATCTATTTTAAAAATGCTTGATTTTGCTTATATAAGTTGAAGTGAAGAAAAAGGAGGAGGAGTAAAAATTAATCCCTTCCTTCCTGTAAGCAGTTTATGAAAAAAAGAGAAGATTTGGCTTATATAAGCCAAATTATTAAAAGCCTTTTATTGATTGCTCATAAGTAATTTAACAAAAAAATAGCATGATTTGGCATGTAAGCCAAATAAGTCAAAATATTCATTGATTACTTATAAGTAACTAGCGGCACTTGAGGAGGAGAGTCGAATTTAATAATTCAATTTCTTATTTTAGATTTTAAAAGAAAAAGTAAAAAAAATTTATGTTTGATGTTTGTTTTTTGTTGAACTCTCTTTCTAAAATTGAGAAATTTAAAAAAAATTTAATTTCTCTAGGGAGGGTGGTGGTACCCTCCCCCAAAATAGTTATAAACCTTCCCGGGACCTATAAGAAGCTACCCTGTTAAGGAGAACCCGATCGTTTTAGCGGTTAGCGAGATCCTTCAGTACAGACACACACACAGATACACAGACATCCTGTTACTTTAGTATAAGGATATATTAAAAAATAGTATGATTTGGAATAAAAGCCAAATAAGCAAAAATGTTGATTGTTTGCTCATAAGTAAATTATCAAAAAAAATTGCATAATTTGGTATATAAGCCAAATATGCAACAAGGATCACAACATCCATAAGTAGCAAAGCTCAAAATTATGAATTGAGCAGTTTCATAAGAAACATTAAGCTAAAAAAAATCACCAAAATTAATTGATGAATCTTTATGAAACTTGGTGAAAATATGAAGAATGTTAACATATTTAATCCCAAAAAATTTTCAGCCTTCTATCTTTTATATGAGCCAAGAAAATCATGTTTCCCCCTTTCCGTCTCAAAGAGACAGATGGATGGACGGATGGACAGACAAACAGACAGGCATTTCGAATTATAGAGTAGCTTAGCTTCGCTACCAATAATTGTTATTGATAAGCAATAATGACAACATCCATAAGTAGCAAAGCTTAAAATTATAACTTGATATCCGGAAAATATGAACATCATTCTTAAAAACACCAAGTTAAAAATTCATGAAACCTTGTAAGATAAATAATGAGAAAATCTCAATGAAACTTTGTGGGGATATGTAAATTGTAATCCCTAAAAATATCAGCTGTCTATCTTAAATAGGAGTAAAGAAAATCATGAAAACCTAAAAATCTAGGAATCGAACTATCATTCCAACCAATAAGCAAATCTCATTAAACTTGATAAAAGTATTCAATCCCTGAAAATTTCAGCCATCTATGTTGAATAGGAGTTGAGACAATCATGAAAACTTTAAGATGTAGGAATCGATCTAGCACCTTAACCAACTGCCAAATCCTAATGAAACTTGGTGAAAATATTTATGAAGACTGTTAACATAAATAAACCCTGAAAATTTCAGCTCTCTATCTTTTATAGGAGTTGTGAAAATCATGTTTCCCCCTTTCTGTCTCAGACGGACTGACTGACAGACATTTCGAATTATGGAGTAGCTTTGCTACTAAAAAAAACAAGATTTGGTATATAAGTCAAATAGAAAAAAGTTTTCATTGATTGCTTACAAGTAATTTATCAGAAAATAGCATGATTTGGTATATAAGCTAAAGAAGCAATAATTTTAAATTGATTTATTATAAGTACTTATAATTGTGGAGTGGATATCATAATTTAATTTTGATATTCTTAACTACAAAAATTTTAAAAATTGGACCATAAACACAAAAGATATGGGGAAAATATAAAAATAGTTAAAAAACCTGATACAAAGCAAGGATGATTTTTTTGTATGTAGCCTAGGATCTCATTAACCACTTTTCTCTACTAAGTTCTTCATCTAAGGTATTTGAATTTGTCTTAAGGTGGTTTTATTCTATTTGATTGTTAGATAAGTCTAGAACCGGTTTTATTCTTTTCCCTCGCCTTCACTTTTGGAACAACGACACTTCTTATATTCAAAATTAGTATTAGTTCATAGTGTGTAATTTGTATGTTTGAAGGCTCGATTGCTAGCTCAGACAAGGATGACAACATCCATAAAGCAACACTCCTAATTTTAGGAAAATAAGAATATAGAATACTAGAATATGTTTTAAATGGAGGTACTGACATTCTAGTAATGCTTACTATATCATACCCAACTGTAATATAAATCATCATGCAAAGTTTTAAATTGTTAGGACAATTCTAATATGCCTAAATTAAAGAAAATAGTTAACCATCTCGGAGGGACATACAGACCAACCCTAATTTTATAAAAGCTATGCTTTTCTAAATTTCTTTGAAAGTTTAGTAAATTTTTTAATCTGTTGGATTAGAACCAGATCTCAGCCATACAAAGAAATGTATTTGTTTTATATCCATTTTCTACGAAAAGACTGATTATTAACTTAAACTTTTACATTTTTATAACTGCAGAAAGCTGTTAATAATACAATGCGATTATTATCTATTTCAGTATGGCTTCAAACCAAATTAATATCCGGTGGATTAGAACTGGTTCTTAGCTATACTGAAAATTTATGCATTGTATTGTACTACAGACAATTTTCCGCGAATATTAAAATAAAAATCATAATAGTGTGTTATACAAGTGTTATTACCACCTCATGAAATTATTTTCAATTTGTTTCATCATAATCAAAATTAAAATGTGGGCTGATAAAACAAAGAAACTATTTTTTGATAAATTACTTACAAGCAATCAATGAAAATGATTGCTTATTTGGCTTATATACCAAATCATTCTATTTTTTGATAAAATACTTAAAAGCAAACAACTACAATAAATGCTTATTTGGCTTTTGTACCAAATCATGCAATTTTTGGATAAATTACTTACAAGCAGTCAATCACAATAAATGCTTATTTGGCTTATATACAAAATCATCTAATTTTTTGATAAATTACTTACAAGCAATCAATCACAATAAATGCTTATTTGGCTTATATACCAAATCATGCAATTTTTTGATAGATTACTTATAATCAATCAATCACAATAAATGCTTATTTGGCTTATATACCAAATCATGCAATTTTTTGATAGATTACTTATAAGCAAACAATCACAATAAATGCTTATTTGGCTTATATACTAAATCATACCATTTTTTTATAAATTACTTACAAGCAATCAATGAAAATGATTGCTTATTTGGCTTATATACCAAATCATGCAATTTTTTGATAAATTACTTATAAGTAATCAATCACAATAAATGCTTATTTGGCTTATATACCAAATCATGCAATTTTTTGATAGATTACTTACAAGCAATCAATGAAAATGATTGCTTATTTGGCTTATATACCAAATCATGCTATTTTTTCATAAATTACTTATAAGCAATCAATGAAAATGATTGCTTATTTGGCTTGTATACCAAATCATGCTATTTTTTCATAAATTACTTATAAGCAATCAATGAAAATGATTGCTTATTTGGCTTATATACCTAATCATGCTATTTTTTCATAAATTACTTACAAGCAGTCAATCACAATAAATGCTTATTTTGCTTATATACAAAATCATCTAATTTTTTGATAAATTACTTATAAGTAATTAATCACAATAAATGCTTATTTGGCTTGTATACCAAATCATGCAATTTATTGATAGATTACTTATAAGCAATCAATCACAATAAATCTTTATTTGGCTTGTATACCAAATCATGCAATTTTTTGATAGATTACTTATAAGCAATCAATCACATTAAGTGCTTATTTGGCTTATATACCTAATCATGCAATTTTTTGAAAAATTACTTACAAGCAATCAATTACAATAAATGCTTATTTGGCTTATATACCAAATCATGCTATTTTTTCATAAATCACTTACAAGCAATCAATCACAATAAATGCTTATTTGGCTTATATACCAAATCATACAATTTTTGACATATTACTTATAAGCAATCAATGAAAATGCAAATTACTTATAAGTAATCAATCACAATAAATGCTTATTTGGCTTATATACCAAATCATGCAATTTTTTGATAGATTACTTATAAGCAATCAATCACAATAAATGCTTATTTGGCTTATATACCAAATCATGCAATTTTTTGATAGATTACTTATAAGCAATCAATCACAATAAATGCTTATTTGGCTTATATACCAAATCATGCAATTTTTTGATAGATTACTTATAAGCAATCAATCACATTTATTGCTTATTTGGCTTATATACCAAATTATACAATTTTTTGATAGATTACTTATAAGCAATCAATCATAATAAATGCTTATTTGGCTTATATACCAAATCATCCAATTTGTTGATAAATTACTTACAAGCAATCAATCACAATAAATGCTTATTTGGCTTATATACCAAATCATGCAATTTTTGGATAAATTACTTATAAGCAATAAATCACATTTGTTGCTTATTTGGCTTATATCAGCCAAATCTTCTCTTTTTTTCATAAACTGCTTACAGGAAGGAAGGGATTAATTATTACTCCTCCTCCTTTTTCTTCAATTCAACTTATATAAGCCACTTTTACTATAAATGACTGAGTATTTATTTACTCCACCCTCTTTTAACTCACAAGTCAGACCAAATTGTTGTTGAATGCTGATATAAGTAAGCAATTAGTATTTTTATGGCTTATCAGTAATTTACCACAAAAATGGCACAATGGCACAATTAAGTAAGCCAAAAAAAATGTTAATTGCTTACTTACACGGATTGGGATTACTAGGGTTACCCTTGCATTATTTGAAGAATTGCCATTATTATGTTATTTATGAAGATTCTTTTATCCAAAAGCCCCGGGTACTTTCTATCTATCATAGAAGTGATACTGGCTTAGAAAATATATTATAATATAAATTTAAATATTTCAGATAATGAGGGAGGAAATGTTTGAAGTGTAAATTTATTTAACTACTTTTGTTACCTTTCAAAAGAATCAAAATTGAATTGGTATGGAAAAGTCAGTTCAATAGCAATTTTGACCAAAAAAAATTTACATTATTTGAAGTAACTTTATGGCTTTTTATAGGTTATTTTAGCTTAGGTTATATTGGGTTAGAAGATTGCCCCACAGGGGTAGGTAATCAGCTCCGGAGGGTTAGAGCCCCCCCGCAGGGGCTAGAAATAGGAGAAAAGCTACTGTGAAAAATACGAAGAATCGCTTTATAAGGTGCGATGTTACGAAAGAGACTATACTCCATTTAAGTAATTGAATGAAAGCTACAGTCTTATGTAGAATAAAACAAGAACTGAGGCAAGTTCTTAAAAAGAACAAGTATCTCTGAATCGGATATGGTGGCCAATTCACAAAATTGTTTTGTAAAAAATATAACAAAATCTTATTAAAAATCTCCAAAAATTGAATAAAATCTTGTGTTAATAACTCTTTATGATTTTAGAACACTTTTCTTAAAATTAATATATTAAAGATAGGAACCTAGTAAAAGTGTCTGACTCTGATTATGAACTAAAAAAAAATTAGCCAATGAGAGGCCAGTATACACTGTAATTTACCAATATAGTAAAATTTATAGTGGCCTCTCATTGGCTAATTTTTTTTACGTCATAATCAGAGTCAGACACTTTTGCTAGATTCAAAAATAGTGATCTGACTACCATTGCCGTTATAGCGATACTTTTTTACAAAAATAACCCACCTCTGATTAAGGCTTTAGAAATCCCTTTAGTTCTTGTAACAATTCTATCACATTATATCTATTGTTCTCTCTTCCTTAGTACAAAATCATACCAACGTGCAGTCAAAGTAACAAAAAAAATCCTCATTGAAAAAAACGACCACGTCCAACTAATTAAATTGAAAATGTAAACATACCAGCAATTGGGAAGGGGGAGGCTAGGATCTACAGCACTTTAGAATCCCGACTAAAGGCAGAATAATTAAAATCCTTCAAATTGGCAAGTTGCTCAATAAACTCCCCCTAATACCCTTGTCCCAGGTTTGTTTATGTGTTAGAGGCTCGGCAGTGTACTCTTATTTTTTCAATTGACTTCAACTTGTTTTTTTGTTGATAAAACAACTAATTTCCCGAATATTTTTTTTTTATCTTTTTCGAGAAAACGCTATTCGTCTAACAATAGTGAATTGATTACCTTAAATTAATCTTATTTCAACTCTTTTCTTTATATTTTCATATCTTTCATATAAAGTATTCTTTGTATTTCAGTAGAATATCTACTCTATATGTGATCATGATTTCTTTTAGTGAAATACCATCCCTAAAACGTAAAAATAAGCTCCCCCCAACTGGATGGACACCCTGCATAAAATTTATCTCCCTGCTTGGGGATGACTTTATGATTTTTGTCAATTATTTTTAAACCATTATTTTTTACATTTTAATTTATAAATTATTACTTTATACCATATCTATTTAGGAATTTCCATAATTTTTTATCAGTAATTCTAAAATAAAGATTTTATTTTGTATTTTTTTTTGGGTAATGCTCAAAATATTGTTTCTTTTATTGTGTTATGTAAATTGTTTTAATGTAAAAGTTGATCAATTCGAGCACAAATTTGTTTTTATTTTATTTTATACAAATGTGTTCTGATTTTATTTCATATAACCATAAGTTTTTTTTCAATTTTAAATCTTGGTCATTTGCGCCTATATATATGCCAAAACATTCCCCCAAGCTTATAATGAGCCTCAGGAACGTCTGTTTATATGATAGAATAAGGTTTTATATTCAAAGAACTTCCCGAACAGGAAGCTAGAGTTGTAAGCAATCAAAGCTGGTAAAATTGTCTCCTAAAAAATGGACAAATTAAAAACTTTGAATAGAAGTATCTCAATTGACGTCATATTTCCGTTTAATACAACGTCAATTACAATTTTGTTTTAAAATTTGTAACATTTGTCCTCTTATTAGGAGACACTTTTACCAGCTTCTAACAAATTTACTATTGCCTTTTTAACAAAAAATTAACAAAATGTTCCAGTCAACAATTGATCACTATAAGTGTTCAGAGAGTAAGGGAGGGGACAATGGGCAATTAATTCAATTTAAGAGGGTTCGCTGAAAAGCAATGAAAACCAGATTTATCAAGAAAATTTTACCAAAATTGTAAAGGGATCATGGTAACCTAATTTAGAACAAAATTAGTTCTAAGAAAAAAATCATTTACTTGAAAATTAAATTATCAACACATTACAATGTAGTAAACATTCTGTAATTAATCACTAGAAAAATCTTGTTTAGAACTACCTCAACCCTTCTGATATATTTAAAACTGACCCCTAAATTCAAGCGGTTCTTAGATTATTTAATACATAAATATCACAGTAGAGTTTCTATACATGAAAAGACATTTTCTATGGAAAACATATTTGTTAAAACCAGCGATAAATAACAAACTTTTCTGTCTGCATATTCAAAACTAGCTCAGCTAGTTAGCGGGGCATTGATGCGCAAGTACCCAAAATCAGTAAGAATCTGCTGTATTCGTGCACATTCCCTTTAAGTTAGTCCCCAAAGTCTAAGACTCATTAAAAATTGAATATTCGATCCATTGTCCCCTCCCTTACTCCTTGATAAGTGTTTATGTAAGGAGAGAAAATGCTGAAGTAAGCAAAACTTTTTTTTCTATAGGAAAATCTTTTCAAACTTTTTACAAAGAGATTTTAAGAACCATTATAGACTGTTAACTACACAGTTGTTTTGAAACAGAAGTTTAACTCTCATTGACCAAAGCGATAAGACCTTTATTCTATTTGTCTATGGAATGAATTAAGCTTTTTACTTCATGTTGATATTTGAAATAAATTGAAGTATTTAATCTTCATTTAATAAACAAAAAATATGCGTTCTTAATATAGTAAATTTAAGAAAACTCTGTTTTAAAAGAATTCGATTGTGACGACACTTCCTTTGTGTGTTCAAATATTAAAAATAAAATTTTAATCATATTAACCCTTTGGTGATGGTAATGTGAAAAAAAAATATAATTGAAAAAATCTTTTTAAAATCATTTAAATTTTTAAATATTTACTTCTTTCTTTTAGATAGTAATGGCTGGGGGGGGGGGGGGGATTGATTTATAGAGAAATAGATAAATAGATTTGTACTTATAGAAAACTAGCCAATAGCAAGATAGTTATATCGAGCTAACTCTAGTGTTGCATATAAGCCTGTACAATAGAATAAATTTATGTTTTGACACATTCTTTTAATCATAACTTCCAAATCAAATAAACTGTGAACGTTTTTATTGAATAAAATGTTGCAAAACTTAACCTGGCTAAAGTGAATGGTTATTGAAAAAAATTAGCATCCACCTAATTGTCAACAAATTTTTATTATTTTGTTAAAGTTAACAAAAATATTAAAATATTAAAAAACAATATCATAATAGATATAATTTTAATGAAAATTCCCTTCAATCTATAATAAAAGGCGACACAACCCAATCTTTCCCGTTTTTGTATAATTTTTGAGGAACACGACTCCAGTGACGTCATATTTTTCTTTCCCGAAAAAGGGAAGGGGGGAAAAAAATCTCTTCAAAAGAGATGGGGAAAATCCCCTTTTCTCCCATCTCTTTTTTTCTTCCCCCCTTCCCTTTTTCCGGAAAGAAAAATATGACATAACCGGAGTCGTGTTCCTCAAAAATTATACAAAATCAGGAAAGATTGGGTTGTGTCATAAAAGGCTTTACAAAAATTTTTTTTTGTCTAATTAAATTTTCTATTGGAAAAATGTTCAGATATAATTGGTCTTTCTTTTATTATCTGTTTTAAAAGGTCATATCTACTATATTATTTTTAATAGCGAAGCTACTTTAAGATTCACTTTGTATATCCGTCCGTCAGCCTTTCAGATCGGAACGCTATGGTATGATGTGATTTTCTCATTTGCTATTCAAGATAGACGGCTGGTTGCACAATCTTTGATTCTTGTGTAGAAAACACTATTTGATGGTTTTCAGAGATTTTTTTAGCGGGGTGGGGTGAAATTTAATATATTCTATAAAAAAAATGCTAGTTCTTGAATGGCAAACCCGCAATAATGTATAATGACCAGTACACGTCTTATCCATTAAGATCCCTGTTCGTTTATCTGAAGAAGGGGAGGATGAAAGTTGATAGTTATTTCTCGCAACGGCTTTCCGCGGATATAGAATGTACAATTATGAGATTAAAACTAGTTTTTTTTTTGGCCTGAGGTGCCGAAGGCACCGGCTAAAAAACTGGTTTTAACCTTATGATTGTACATTTTTATATTTGTAGAAAGCTGGATATAATACGATGCTAGACATAGTTTTTTCGTATGGATGAGAACCGGTTCCTATCCACCGGATTCGAATGAATACGAGAAAATCAATTAATTTTTCAAAGTCTTATCCCTCAAATCTCTGGTGTAAATATGATCTGTCTCGACATTCAGTTTCATGGGAAAAACAGGTTTTTTGTTAAGCTTGAGACAATTTTGACACTTCCCTTACGATTTTTAAAAGCCCTTTAATTTCTCTCATAACGTTACGGAAGAACGAATTGACATACTGACAGACAAAATGAATTATTACGTATCTTCGATAGAAAATAAAAAATTACAGAATAATAGTTATTTCTCGCATCGTATTATAAACGGCTTTCCGCGGATATAAAATATACAATTATAAGATTAAACCTAGTTTTATAGCCCCGAGGTGCCGAAGGCACCGGCTAAAAAACTGGTTTTAATCTTATGGTTGTACATTTTTATATTCTTAGGAAACTGGTTATAATACGGTGCTAGACATAGTTTTTTCATATGGATGAGAACCGGTTCCTATCTACCGGATTCGAATAAATACGAGAAAAATGTATTAAAATTTGTGATTGCATATCACTATCCCTTACTAAAGGTTATTCTCATCATAAATTAGATTTGTTTCTCAAGCATGCTTTTAGTTTTAATTTCAACAGGAAGACAGGGTAGGACAATGGTAGATATATTCATTGGTATCACCCCTCAAACTTTTAGTAGGTTATAACTGCCACTGTTCCCTCTCTCTTAAGAAGATGATTAAAGTCCCTCCACAGATTATGACGTCATACGATAGAATAGCCAGTAAACCTAGGTAAAATTTATGCTGGCCTCTCATTGGTTATTCTATCGTATGACGTCATAAGCTGTATAGGGACTTTAATCATCTTCCTCTATTAAGGACATTCAGAGTCAATTATACTGGTACCCTAAGTTTTATAACACTTATAACATAGTTATTATTATCTATAATACAAAGTAGTCTATAATACAAAGTAGCTTGATGTCTGTCCGTCTGTCCGTCTGTCCGTCTGACCGTCTGTCCGTCTGTCTGTCTGTCCCTTAAGATCTCGGTAACCACTGAACCGATTGGATTCTACTCTTCAGGGAATATACCTACTGGTCCTGTGGTGGTTTTAGGCTATTTTCTTGGGGGATGGGACACCCCCAACCCCCCCAAAAATAAAAAAAACCCAACCCCCCCAATTTTTTTTTTTACATTTTTTGTAAAATCTCAGTAACTGCTGATCAAATTGGGCTCTACCCTTCTGGGAATATACCTACTGGTCCTTTGGTGGTTTTAAGCTATTGTCTTGGGGGGTGGGACACCCTAACCCCCCTAAAAATAAGAAAAATCCCCACTTCCAAAATTTTTAATTTTTTAAAATTTTTGTAAACAAAAACCAGTAATTGGGGTGGGGGAACCCCACTGCAACATGGGGCGAAGCCCCCATGAATCCACCCCCCCCCTTCCAAGAAATATTTTTTTTTCAATTTTAATTTTTGTGTATGCGAACAACCTAGGTTTAATTTTTACGAATTGAAATTTTTGTGTATACGGCAAACAACCTGGGATTAATTTGTACAAATTAAAATTTTTGTGCAGAAAGCGCACAACCTGGGTTTAATTTTACCACAGAGTAATTAAACAAAGAATATTTTTTTTGAATATTTCTATTAAGGAGGGTTGACTTCACATAACTATATAGGGCGAAGCCCCTAGAGGCTAGGGGCGAAGCCGCTAGTAATTATATATTATAATTATAATTAGGGTCGGTCCGTCCGTCCGTACGTCCGTCCGAGATAGATAGCTTTTATTCGGTAATTTAGATATGTTAGAATTGTCCTATCAATTTCAAACTTTGCATGATGTTTCCTGTAGTAGTTAGGTTGGATTTAGAAAGCGTAGCAACTCTATAAACATTACCAGAATGTCCGTATGTCCATTTGAAACATGTTGATTTTTCTACTTTTTTAACAACAAATTTTTATGTGATCTAATTATCCGTTTGATCTGATTTTTGGTATTTTGATTCCTGGAACAACAAAGAACAATATTACAAGCAAAGCAACTCTATAGTCATGTCGTAAAAATGTAAGTATGTCCAAAAACATTATCCTGAATCAAGCAGTTTTTCAAAAAATTTACTTACAATTTTGCTTCGACTCTAATACTTTTATATTCTGATTATTCAGTTTAGACACTATACAAGTGTAAATGTCCGTTTGTCCTACCGTTTCAGTGCTTCGCTTTTATGGATGTTTTCATCCTTGTTTGGTTAGCTTTAGGGAAAAATTTACGATTGTAAAATGTTTTTAAAACTATGTGTGTAATTAAATATTTGGCAAGAGATTAATTTTTCTTTCATTTTTAGATCCATGCGTTTCTGAATTAAATTAAAAAATAAAATTTCCATTATGGAAAAATGAGCCCCCCCCCAAAAAAAAATCAATGTGGGATCAACTTTGACCCCCCTTCTTTCAAGTGCTCCTAGAGGCCTCTAGAGCCTAACAGTACTATTGTATAAAATAAGAACAACTGAACCAATTGAGTTCTCCCTTTTAGGAAATCTTTTGGGATGGTTTCAGGTTATTTTATCCTCTTCCTCACCCTTTCGAATATAGAAATCATAAATACCAGGGATGAACCCCCTAGTGAGAAAATAAACAGATATATAAAGCTTTTAGAGTAACTTCGTTGCGATATAAAATAGTTGAATGTGTACTAATGAAGTATGAAAACATACAACAATGGTTATCATTTTGTAATATCTAGTAGATTCTCCAATATTTAAACTTGTATACCAATATCCCACCCACCCTTTATTTATTTTAAACTCCTAGTCTGTCCATTAGTCTGTAACGAAAAGGTCTCATCGTCTAATGATATAGCCTCAGGTAAATCAATCTTTTACAATTTTAAAGCTGAAAGTCTAAACCTTACCCTAAGAAGACAATCCAACCTTAGTTATAGAGAAGCCTTCGCTACAAATAGACTAAGACATCAGGGAGGAAGGGGACATTGGGCTGTTTATTTCCCTAGTCCCCAAAGTCTAACAATAATATTTTCTTATTCGTTTGCTTGACAAGATGGAATCTTTTATTGAATTTTCATAAATTGTTCATTTAGTTAAGTATACAAACCTTTCATTGGGGATGTACATCAATTTATCGGCCATTGTCTTATCCCTGTAGATCCCTGCTTATACCTTGTAAATAAACAATAAGAAATGTCATGCAATGAATGTAAAGAATCAAAAAGAAATATACATATGTGTATTGTGTATCCTATTCTGTAAAGTATTGTCAATTGTAAGATCTCACTAACCACTGAACTGATATTTTTTTCCATCTTAAGAAAACTTTACATAAGTTCCGGGATGGTTCGATTATTTTAGATAAACTCCTCCATCGATTACAGGGCCATAGAGGCTACTTGAGGAAGATTAACTTAACGTCTATTTTCCTATCCCTGTGGCCTTGCTTATCACAATGTATAGAAACAAGGATGACAACATTCATAAAAGCGAAGTGCTGAAACGGTAGGACAAACGGACATTAATACTTGTATAGTGTCAGAACTGAATAATCAGAATATAAATGAATAAGAGTCAAAGCAAAATTGTGAGTAAATTTGTTGAAAAACTTTTTGATACAGGATAATGCTTATGGACATACTTACATTTTTAGGACTTGATTATAGAGTTGCTTTGCTTATAATATTGTACTTTGTTGTCCCATGAATTAGTATACCTAAAATCAGAACATTCGGATAATTAGATCACATAAAAAATTTTGGTAAAAAAGTAAAAAATTCAACATGTTTAAAATGGACGTACGGACATTCTGGTAATGATTATAGAGTTGCTACGCTTTCTAAATCATACCTAACTACTACAGGAATCACCATACAAAGTTTGAAATCGATAGGACAATTCTAACATGCCTAAATTAACGAAAAAAGCTATCTGTCTCAGACGTCCGTACGGACGGGCTTACGGACGTACGGACCTACCCTAATTATAGAAAAGCTTCGCTTTTAAAAATACGTATAGAAAATAATCTAATTGAGTGTAACATAATCCCCAGAGCATTTATTATTATTATTATTATACATTATTTTTCCTCAATAATTCCCAATTGGTGTATAATTTTTATTGATCAATGGATGTTTATTAATCGTTAATTAATATAAGAATGCTTGGAAATGAAAGCTTTGTCGTTTGTTATGGGACAGCCGAAAGTGTCATGTGTGACGTCACATAAAATTACGTCTATTATCCATGTCTTTTTTAGAGGTTTCCTTTCTCACTTCTCCGTACATTCTTCCTTTTTATACGTATTTTTATGACGTTCCACCTGACACTTTCCGCTTTCCCTTTGTTATTATCCAAATTTGTTCTCATATCTTATACTAGTGGCTACGCCACTAGAGGCCTCTAGTGACACTTTAAAGTTTTTTGTTTAAGTCTCTACGTTAACTCTTTATGTTGCGTTCAAGTCCCCAAATATTTATTTTTTTCGATTTTTTTGTGATTTCTCTTGGGAGGGTGGTTATACCCTCCCCCAAAATAGTTATAAACCATCCCGGAACCTATGAGAAGCTACCCTGTTAAGGAGAACCCGATAGGTTTTGCAATAAGCTGGATCCTTCGATACAAACCAACAGTCAGGCATCTTGTTACTCATAAGGATTGCTGTGTTTCTCATATACAAATTTGCCTTAATTTTCAATGTTATAAATTTTAATTTTGTCAGGGAGACTCGAGCCCGATGCACCAGTGTCTGCAAAATCCTGAGAAATTTGATGGTCAGGTAATGTCCTTTAAATTTGTTAAATGTCCGTTAAAACTGAATCTTTTTATAGTGCTTATAACATTGGTCAATTTAAACGTACACTGGCCTGTTATTAGTAATTTATTCTGTACATTGGTCTATCATTGGTTAATTTGTCTAGTATGATGTCATTTTTTATGGGAACTCTAAAGAACTTCGTTAAAACGATTATAATGATGTTGTTAAATGCTGTGTTTTAGTCTAAATTAGAAACAATATTAATAAAAGTTCAAAAACATAACTTTTGACAGCTATTTAAATGGTCTATTAAAACTATCGTAGAAGAAAAATATATGCAAAGATCCATAAATATAGCTCTAAAATATAAAAGTAAGTAGTAGGTGGTAGTTTTCAATAAGTCGTGACATATTTTATCAAACAAATTGTGAACTAACCAATAAAATTTAAATTCTTGAAGCAGACATAGTCTTCTGAACTTCCTATGTCGAGTGCTATATTTGCATTACAAATTAAAATCAGGAAGCATATATGTATTATTGTGTGTAGGTACGAAGAGAGGGATGTATTTGTGTCCAGAGAACACCTGGAGGATCTGCAGGACCGGCTCAATATGCCTCCACCCCTTCCTCTACCACTGGTTTTCCTACATGGAAATCTTCTTGGGGTAAGATTTGTTAGATGCAGTAAATGGTACCTATTGCTGCTATGTCAGGTACATTGCTAGCAAGAGTAAGCTCATTATAAAGGTTATAAAAAAAACTTAAACATATTTCAATGCAAAGTAGGTATTTCCAGACAAAGGTCGCGCGGTTAAAAAAGTAACATATGATACCCATTTTTTTTCTCCTCCAAATAAAATACAATAAAATGTACTCATTGGAATGAGATCTACTACAAATATAAGAATAAAAATTTATGTTTTTGATTGCAATTTTCTTCAAGTGTAACCAACTCGAGAAATAAATTTGCGTTTTAAGCGGTTGTGGGGGGAGGGGGGCAACACTTTTTAGTAAATACGACCTTTTTATCTGTCCCCTAAATATTATTTTAAAGTTTAACTTGTTGTCTATACCTTATTCTTATATTTGATTGAAAAGGATTTTAAAATCGTGTCAAAGATACTTTTTTTGTCCTCTTTTCAAGAGTTATTCATTCAATAAAAAATATAATATACACGTCTTTTCAATGGAAAGTGCGTGTTTCTCTTTCATTGATTAAGCTAATGAAACAAGAATATCTTTTTTAGTAAGTGCCACAATTTGAGTTAAAGAAGCCCTTGAAAGTGTCATGAGTGACGACAAAACAAATACGTCTATGTAAATCCATCTATTTTTTAAAGGTTTCCTTTTACACTTCTTCTCTCATCCCTCCTATTTAGACGTATTATTATGACGTCACACAAGACTCTTTCCAGTGCTTCTGGAGAAAAAATTCATATAGATATAAGAAGGCTTTACCTTTTTAGACGGTTAGCAACATACCTAATTATCATAGGATTTACCATTAAGGGATTATATTATTTTTAATCAAGCGGCAAAATAACCAAAATAATACGTTCAAAATGAAGTAGCAGACTGTCTTGTAATGTTTATATTGGATGCTTCGCTCTTGGAAAGAATGAAGAATATGTATCTAGTGCAGCTTACGGTGAAATGTTCCTGGTAACGATTATCTCCAAAAATCTATGAACTTTAAAGGCTGCTAGATGCCAAACAGCTGAACGCACTTGACCTGTCATCATAGACGTCCAAGGGGGGGTAATGGGGCGATTACCCCCCCCCCCAAACAATTTTGGGGGGTTAAATACCCCTCCCCAAAAATAAAAAATATCTGATGAAAAAAAAATTTGTGCGCTTCGCGCGCATTTTTAATACTAAATATTTAATAAAATTTAAATTACCCCTCCCCCCAAAAAAGCGAATTACCCCCCCTTAAAAAAAATTTTACCCCCCCCCCCAAAATAAATAGCTTGGACGTCTATGCCTGACATCACATCATTTAAGCGGCAAATAACCTGTAATAGCCAAGATCCAATAATGCACAAAGGGAAAGCTTTTTCGAAGAAAAAAAACATAAAATAAAGTATTTTACGCGCATTTATGTGTACTGCAAGATAACTGTGCAATTGCATTATTGAGAAATAACTATTCAGATTATTTGAAGACCTTTTTTTGTCGGTAAAATTATGTGCGAGCACAATCTACATGTTTCACCGTTAGGCCGTTAACATATTATAAAGTTCAATAAGATATTTTGAGATATCTAGAACCACCGTGAACTGCACTAGATCCAAGAATATCATAATTTTGTAATCACTTTTCAATAATCAATGAATACAAAAATTTGAAATAAAGTGAAAGGTTAATAGGATAAAAAATGTATAAGTATAAATTACTACTTGTCTAAAGTGGTGGGGACCTTTTCGTCTGGCTGATATTCAAAGACCCAATTGAAAGTCCCCAACGAGAGAACAGTTACATATAGTTCGTGTCCCTATACTGTTACTTCATGAGATTATCAGGTGAAACCATAACAGTAATAACGATGGTTTTATAACAACACTAACGGCTAAACTCCTTGCCTTCTAAAGCATTTCTGTTTGAAGAGGAACTGAAGAGAGAGAAAAATAGCCCAAAACCATCATGGGGCGTATGTGATCCTTGTCTTTAATGGAGCATGGCTAGGAGTTGGTGTCCTTATAAAGAACTAGGTATAGGATGTTGCACCAGATTTTCATGTGCTCTAATGCAGCTGGCTAAACACAACGATACCCCACACCTACCCCTTTCTTTCTACTGGATAAATAAAATGATCAATAAATGAGAATTATTGTAGCAACCTACATTGACGACATATTTTCTCCTGTCAATTTATCCACGTCTTCTTCTATATTCATTTATGTACTAAGTAATTTTAGAGGAATTGGCCTAATAATTACACTTCTTGTGTCTATCTATTTATTTTTCATTTTCCTATTCCTGTGTAACTGTAGACTCACATCAGATTAAATAGAAATTAAGAGTTCAATTCTAAAGAAAAAAAATTATAAAAACTTCTTTAAAACGGCTCAACAATTAAGATAATTGAAAAAATTACTGTTAACTATGGCAGATAGAAAGTAAGATGGCTTATTTTTTACATAGGGGCAAGTTAGGTTATATTTAGTACTGTGTAGCAAGCCTATTTGCCCTGTAGGGTTATGGCCCCCGCAGGGCATTAGGGAAAAAACAATCCCCGCTTTTTTTTTCCAAAAAATAAGGGGCAGGGTTTCAATGAAAGTGTTAAAAGTATTTTTGATATAAAAGAAATTGTAAACACCCTGACTATAAATATGCTTTGCTTAACAATATACCCATTCGTTTTAGGAATCTATATTTCAAAACGAATCATTAATTAACAAAGTACAAATGTATTTTTATACCTTATATTGAATAAAGAAAAATATTGTAACGGAATAATTAATGTTTCATTAACAAATAAATTACTTACAAACATGCATTGCAAGGAAATAGGGATGGTTAAATAAAGGATAAATATATACCCCCCCCCCCCACTCCCACCCTTTAGTGGCAAAAGGAAATGATCTTTCTATCTTTCTTAAGATATTTATCTTTTATAGACCTTCCCTTATTTCTAACCTTTAATTAAACAAACATGATTGGACTTACTCAATATTATTTACAGTAGCAAAGCTACTCTTTAATTTTAACAAATTTTAGTCAGTTCCCGTCGCGTCAGAAACGCATTTCCGACTGATGGACAAAAATGAATTGTTAAAGAGTAGCTTCGTTTCTAGAAGAAGAAAAATATATTATACTTCCAAAAATTATTTCTTAATGTTGAATGGGTAAAAAGTCAATCAAAAATCAGCCATGTGACATAAAAATAAGGGATCATCCATCTCTTTTTGAGGGGTTTTCTTTCCCACTTCTTTTCTCGTCTCCCTCATTTTTTTTATGACGTCACGTGGCTGATTTTTGAGTGACTTTCTCCACTTACCTTAATGTTTAAAGTATATTGTAATTTTTTTAAGGACTAAAAGTTTGAAATACATTTTAAACTGATAATGAAATTGTTCTTGTTCGATATTACATCTTAATCTAGAAATGGTTTATGTACATTACATATTTATATTATTTCATAAGTCTTTATAATTATGTATTTATAAAAATACAACGTATTTATAATTACAAAATAAAACGTTTTCAAAAAATTTCTTTTTGAAAACGTACCTTGGTGCTATTTGTCGACTACATGTTGATTGAAAGTGGCCATGGCTGACTTTATATCGATATGCAGTTATAAGAGCAAAATTGCCTGAAACTTGAACCGACAATTTGCCTAAAATTCATCCTTAATAATAAAAAGTATAAATGGGTTTTACTTTTCAGGGAAGCTTTTAATATCTTCGGATGATTTATATGCTATTCTATTAACCACAACTAAAGGCTAGGGGCAAACGCTACTGGTGTAATTTAAAGTCCTACCCTTAATTGAAAAAAAACCTTTTTATGGTTGTTGTTGTAGTATATAGTTAATCGATCAAATGTTACTCTAAAGTTTAAAATTATAAAACTTTTTATGACCAGGGTTGAAGTAGACATTGTGCTGTTTAATACACTAGTACCCAAAGTTTTATAAATATTTTGGGTACTTTTACTAAATTTTGATTGGTTGATTCTGAATTAGCAGTGTCCAAAAGATTCGTCCAATACTTTTAATCTACGAAAGGATAATCTTGTATATTCTCATTGGAGATGACTATCAATTTATCGTCCATTGTCATATCCCTTAATATCTCTGTTTTTGACCCTTTATGAACCCAGCCTATATCATAAATAAATGAAACAAGGATGACAACATCCATAAAAGCGAAGCACTGAAACGGTAGGACAAACGGATATTAACACTTGTCTAGTGTCTGTACTGAATAATCAGAATATAAAAGTATCGAAAGAGTCGAATCAAAATTGTAAGTAAATTTGTTGAAAAACTGCTTGATACAGGATAATGTTTTGGACATACTTACATTTTTAGGATTGGATTATAGAGTTGCTTTGCTTCTACTATTGTTCTTTGTTGTCCCAGGAATCAATATACCAAAAATCAGATCAAACGGATAATTAGATCATATAAAAATTTGTTGTTAAAAAAGTAGAAAAATCAACATGTTTAAAATACACATACGGACATTCTGGTAATGATTATAGAGTTGCTACGCTTTCTAAATCGTACCTAACTACTACAGGAATCATCATGCAAAGTTTGAAATCGATAGGACAATTTTAACATGCCTAAATTAACGAATAAAAGCTATCTATCTCGGACGGACGTACGGACGGACGGACCGACCCTAATTATAGAAAAGCTTCGCTTTTAAAAAGAATTTAGTATTTTTTTTGGCTCATGTGGTCAATAATAATACAGTTTGTCTCATAAAATTTAACATTACAGAATTTTTAATTAAAATAGATTTTTTTTCTGAATTACTCTTGCCTTTTTCTTCCATTTCTCATTTTCATATAACAGTTTTAATTGATTAGATATTTATTTTATATGAATATTTTTAAAAGCGAAGCTTTTCTATAATTAGTGTTGGTCCGTCCGTTACGGTTAGCTCTTTTCGGTAACAAGTTAGAATTATCCTATCCATTTCCAACTTTAAATGCTGATTCCTGTAACAGTTAGGTTAAAGCGCAGCAACTCTATAATCGTTACCAGTCCGTACGTCCATTTAAAACAAGTTGATGTTTTACAGTATAAAGTATTTAAACAGTTTTGCAACAAATTTGCTTACAATTTTGTATAGAATTAGGCATAAATGTTCTGCTTTTTTAGTTCTGACACTCTACAAGTGTTAATGTTCGCTTGTCCTAGCTTCCATTTCAGAGCTTCGCTTTTATGGATGTTGTCATCCTTGTTTGGTTAGAAATTTTATTATACACAATTCAAAGGAAAATTTCATTTTTTGTCATTCTTTCATTCAAAATATCTTTCAACGATTAGTGTTTCTTCTTGATTGGAAAATTTGTTAAAAAAATAATTCTTTTACAAACTTTTTTAAAGTTTTAAAAGAATGATTAAATTTGATGAAGTTTTTAAATTTTTTTTAATAGAAATAATAAAAATTTCCGTTTAGTAAATAAAACATAAAAAATGAAATTTCCAGACGGATAAATTATAATCACCGCTGCAAAGTCAGATGCTTAACATTAGTTTTTAGACAAGAAAGATTGCCTGTTACTTAAGAAATTACATATTAATACCATACAAAGTAAACACTTGCGTCGTGCACTTGTGTTAGTGCCTTGGACCTAATACAGTAGCATTTTTGTTGTATACTTCATTCGTAAGAGGATAAAGTCACTCAAAAATCAGCCACGTGACGTCATAAAATAAGGGATCATCCAACTCTTTTTTAGGGGTTTTCTTTTTAACTTCTCCCTCATTTTTATGACATCACGTGGCTGATTTTTGAGTGACTTTCTCCCCCTACCTTCATTCTTTATTTTTTTAAGTTTGAATATCACAGTATAAGAATTATTAAAGCAAGACTATTTTCATGATTCCATTTACCTAAACCTAAGAACCCATAATAATAAATTGTAAATACAGAGTAGGTACATAGTAATGGATAGGTATATCTAACAATTATTTTTATTCAGGATTGTGGAGGAATAGAAAGATTGAATGAAACTGGTGAACTTAAAAATATAGTCAATAGTTTTAAGGTAATATCTCGATGATTTTTAGAATCTTTTAATATGATTTTGCTTTTATACAAGGATGAAATGCTGTGGCCAAGTAACAGGCCATCTTGTATTGCTTTCAGACTAAGGCCTTCACTTTATACCAGCTTATACCAACAACGAAATTAATTCGGAAAAATCACGAAACCTATACATAATTTTCAACTGACATTGGGGGGCAACACTAAGTAGAAATGACGACCTTTTTATCTGCCCCCCAATTATTGTTTTAGATATATTTTGCTTGTTGGTTATACCTTATTCCTTACGTTATACAACTGATCTAGATTAACCAACTCTCATATAACAAATTAATATTATTACTCATATTCAGTTGTAGGACCCTACAATCAACAAATTTTGTTGTAGGACCCTGAGGCATGGCGTAACACCTGCCGTAAATGTGGTGGCTTTTGTGTTGTTCCCTGTCACATGTGTTATGGAAGCAAAAAGTCGTCTTACAAGTCATTCCCCGCCCGCACACAGGTAATGCATAGAAAGGCAGGAATGGAACCCAGTAGGGTTCACAGCTCCCCGCAGATGAAATTGGCCTGAAATACTTGCAAACTTATGCACTACTAGCGGCTACGCGCCTAGAAGACTCCAGGAGCATTTAAGGTGGAGGAAGGGGGATGGGTCGACTCCTCCCCATTTTTATTTAAGATTTAGAAAGAAAAGGAAAAAAAATTTTTTTTTTTTTTGGGGTGGGGGCGGGGGTCAATTTTATTACAAGGGTAAGATATCCTCCCCCCAAATAATTAAAAACCTTTCCTGGACCTTAAGAAGCTTCGCTGTAAAGGAGAACGATAGCGGTTCAGCGGGATTTATTGTCCATCATATCCTTTAGACCTAGCTTACAGAGCTTAAAATTACCCAAAATTCTATGTATTACATTGTACATATATTTTAAATCAAATCAAGTGAAGAAATAAACTTACACACTCTGTAATTCAAGTAGGGAGGGGACAATGGGCAATTAATTCAATTTTAGAGTTCTAACTCAATATCTTCAAAACCAGATATATATGGAAAATTCCAAAAATTTAGATTTAGCAATCTTTATTAGATTTGTATAATAAGAAATTATTAAACACTGAAAGAAAAGTATTCAACATTAGGTTATCCTGTCTTATTTTCCTGTGAATAGTCTGTAATTTATCATAAAAGGTATGACCTTAGAACTGGCAGTTTCTTACAAAATAATACCATAATTGGGGTTTGTTTTCATGTTTGACAAAAGGGGTTGATTAGAATGGATAGTTACAGAAGTATCACAGTAGAATTTCGGGTTTATCCAACCCATTCTTAGAAGAAATAAAAATCAAAATAAACTTGTTTTGATTTTTTTCAAATAGTCTGCTAGTATTTGTAATATTGGTTAGTTCAGTAAGAGTCGTCTGCTTTGGGAATAATTATTTTAGCGGCATTCTTTGCGCTGGTACCCAAAGTCTTTGAAATTTGCCCAAATTATAATAGTTGCATGTCTTCTTGTTCTCAAAGTCCAAGACTGTGAGAAATATGAATTTTAGATCCATTGTCCCCTCTCCTCCCTGAATTCAAGTGCCATCATTACATATCTTGAAATCTTTCATTACGCACAAACTTTAAAACAAGGATATTTATTTTCATAATTAGCTCAGCCATAACGTGCTACCAATATTTTAATGAACATTAAAAGATGTACATAAAGAGACAATTAAACAATAATAGAGGAAAATAGATTTGGATTTTAATAAATATTTGAATAATAAACAAATAACCTAAAAATTAAATAATGTATAATGTATGTGACTCCGTGTGACATATGGATCGATGTCTAATATAGAATAGTAACGCTATACTTAAATTACCAAAACTAACTTTTATTACAAAGTCAAGAGGTTTTTTTATGTATTTTTAATACAGATAAGTGTTCATTAAAATTGTGCCATCAGATTAAAAAAGAGATTGTGGTAATTTAGAAAAAAACACTAATCCTTATATAAAAGTAACAGAATGTCTGTCTGTCTGTACCGAAATATCTTGGTAACCGCTAAACCGAAATGCACAGTGTAGCTTTTAATAAATACTGGTAAGGTTAAGACCTATTTTGGGGGAGGGCACAACCACTCTCCTAAAAAAATCACCACCAAAAAAAAACTTTTTTTCTTTTTTTCTAAAACTAAAATTGTAATTAGTACTCCAAGAATTCTCTAGGGGCGTAGTTTTGAAATAAAGACAGATTATTAAGATCGGTTACAACTACCAAGTAGTCCGAGAAAATACAAAAATAAAGGACAAAAAAACACCAAATAATGCTTATAACAGTTAAACTAATATTTGAATTTAAATTTATCTTTGTTTTGTGTTTTTAAGTAAATAAACCTATTCAAGAAACTAAGTGTATTCTCACTTCCAATCTCAGTGTGCATCTGAACCCGAACTTCAGAAAATCAGAGCTTCATACATCCATGTACACTAAATTTGCCTGTAATTGAAAGATCTTGTAAATATTTGTTTACTAGCATTTCGTTAGACTTTTAAGAATTAAAATAAGAAATAACTGTAATACACTGACCTAATTTTCATGTAACAGATTTGGAGGATTAAATTTGATGTTTTCGTAACCTTTTATTTCAATTAATTATACATGAAGTTTCTTTTATCTTTCCATTCAATTAAGTAAAACATAAAATACTATTGAATACGAAACTATGAATTTGTTAAAGTAAAACAGGGATATAGAGATAGGTTAATAGAAGATTTTTTTCCTTAAGAATATTTAAAAATTTTATTATTATATTATTATTCAATATTTAAACTGCAGTGGTGTGCATACAGTTGTAATAAATTCATGAAACATTTTTTAGACTTTTGTCAAAATTAGAAAGCTGGACTGGGATATTCCATGGTTCACCCCTCTTATGAAGTTAAATAAAAGAGAAACTTTTAAAAACCCACACTCATAGACTTTCAAGGGTGGGTGTAAAGGTGTGTTTACCCCTCTTAAACGCAGGAAGAATCCCTCATTTTAACCCCCTCTAAATTTTTAAAGATTTCATTATTACTCAGCTCCCCACAACCCTTTAAAACTTTTAAAATTTTGGGAGCCTGGACCCCCTATAAGAAATAGATCATTAGTTAAACTATCAGTGTGATTTTTATGGACAGACAGACAAGACAGATACTCTACTACTCTTTTTATGCAGGGTCAGTGAGAATAAATATATTATTTCATTAAAAAAAACAGTTTTAAAAATTCAGTCAAATCAATCATATTAAGAACTAAATTAAATTGATTTTTTTGGAATATTTTGAAAATGCTATTGCAAATAAATTTTTTATGTATAATTTTTAAAGAGCTTTTATATATTTTCAATATCAATTCTAGAAAAATGAAATTGTTTTCTGAAATGAGATAGATTTCTGTTTAAAGCATTTATTTATTTATAAATTCACTTTTAATGTATTAAATTTATACAAATTGAATAAAATTATTAAAATAAGGTGGATTCAAAGATAAAATTATAAATTGTGGTAAATTACATAAAATGCATTTGCTTGAAAAGCACACTGTCTACTACTTAAAAAAATTTATTAGAAGTATTTCTAAAAGGTGGTAAAAAGTATGTTTAAGACAGGAAAATGAAGCAAGGTCTTGAAGGATGCTGTGCTGTCTGTAATGGATATAGAAGACATGGATATAGTGACTAGGATTTTTTTTGGCTTCGAGTTAGGTTGCTAATATAATTCTCAGCAATTGGTCAATATGTTCCTCTATGGTCAGGGGATCGGATGTGGTAAAGGAATAGTGGGATATCGTTTTATAGAATTTTAAATAGTGATTAAGTGGCACAAACTAGCAGTATCTCATATCAGCTAATAATCTTAGACTACATAAGTAATCACTTTGTTTGTCATAAATTGGGGTGTGTATCGACTTATTCACTGTCTTATCCCTTAAGATCCTTGGATCTTCATGAAGATCTTAATGGAGGACAGTAATAAAATACGCAATGGTGGAAGGGTGGCGCAAATTTTAGGTCTCAGTTTTCGCGATTTGAGAAAAATTATATCATAGCGAATTATATAATCTTACAAGCATTGCTTTTATCTGATAAAGATAATAAAATAAGTAAATCAAATTGCGTAGACTGAGATCTGAAATTTGCGTCACCCTTCTACCATTGCGTATGACCGCGAACGACTTAGAGAAACGGCATTTTATAACTATCCATCTTCTTTATAATATTTTATCAGTTGAACTGAATTTTAATTTCCGAATGTGTACACAGTTTCATCAGTGTTTCCTCATCCTATTTCAATATTTACTACTAGCTAAAAAAAGCTTTAAACTTTCAAAATTTTGAATGTATAAAGAATTCATACATTCAAAATTTTAAGAATTAAAATTTTAATTTTTTTTTGAAGTTTGAATCTTTTTTAGTTGGTAGTAAATATCAAGATACGATTAGGAAACACCGAGGAAACTGTGTACACATTCGGAAATTAAAATTTAGTTCATCTTTTTTCAGGTTATTCTCCGGTGTACTAACTGCGACCAGGCTGGATTGGTTAAATGTGATCTGTGTACTTAAACATGTACTTTATTATGTACTTTTATTTAGTACAATGAGGCTAAAGTTAATCTACATCTCGCTTTTCTTAACAAATAAAGGCAGAATTTTAAAGGGAAATATAAATTAATGTCTATTGTCCTACCGCTGTTTCTCTGTTCTTATTTAATAGCAGGAATGTAGCACATTGTTTATCCCACAACTTTTCTCTAAATATTCTTTTAAATCTCAAAAATAAAAAATAAATAAAAATTTAAATTTAATTAATGGAAGTGAATTAGTTTTTCTTTATACGCCTGTCTTTTTTTATATATTATGTGTAGTTAGAAATGTGCAACTCTATAACTAATTTTGTCTGTATGTCCTAGCTTTACGAGAAATTAGGAAAGCTAAGTAGAATTTTTTTTTAAATGGAAAAATATGTTTGTTTCATCTTTCTACCTTTGAAATATAAAAAATTCTAAAAATAAATTATGTTTAACAAATTCATTAAATTTTGTGCACTACACTGGAATGTTGTCATCATTGTTTAAAGTATTAAATTTTGTTTAATAAATAACTAATGCAATATCATTTCATCGTGTATTAACTTTTACTAACATTTTAAACAGACAAAATACTCAAAACAAGGATGACAACATCTATAAAAGCGAAGCACTAAAACGGTAGGACAAACGGACATTAACACTTGTATAGTGTCAAAACTGAATAATCAGAATATAAATGTATAAGAGTCGAAGCAAAATTGTAAGTAAAATTGTTGAAAAACTGCTTATTACAGAATAATGTTTATGGACATACTTACATTTTTAGGACTTGATTATAGAGTTGCTTTGCTTATATTATTGTACTTTGTTGTCCCAGGAATCAGTATACCAAAAATCAGATAATTCGGATTATTAGATCACATACAAATTTGTTGTTAAAAAAGTTTATCAACATGTTTAAAATAGACGTACGGACATTCTGGTAATGATTATAGAGTTGCTACGCTTTCTAAATCGTACCTTACTACTACAGGAATCACCATGCAAAGTTTGAAATCAATAGGATAATTCTAACATGCCTAAATTAACGAAAAAAGCTATCCGTTACGGACGGAACGACCCTAATGAAAAGCTTCACTTTTAAAGATTGTAGGTTTTGCATTTATTTTTTCTATTGAAGCAGCTATTTATTCACAAATCTTATTAAGCTATTTATTTTGCTTTTATAAATAGTTAATTTTGGTAGTTTTTCTTTTATTTTGTTGTATATTAACAGAACAGATAACAAATTAATCAGTATAGTAAAATTCTTAATTATTTTTGCCATTCAAACTTGTATCTATAGAGTGCATTCTTTTAGACTTTATGTAGATTTAAAATTTGTAATTAAATATTTTTAATATTTTTATAGTTTTCTTAGTATGTAATATTTTATTTAATAAATATATATTTACTAAAAAATTTTTTTTTTTTTGAGAATTAGACTTCAAGTGAAGAATTTTAACAAAAAAAATTCTTATATCTTATTGCAATTGGATGATAGAATAGAAAAACATTATTTATCTTAATTTTTATTAGAAATTCTGTATTTGAAGTCTTATTTCAATGAAATGAGTTTATCTATAAGTTTAGAACATACTTAAGGCAAAAAAATTTCTTTAGTGTTACTTTTTTCACCTTATATATGAAAAAAGCAGTTTCTCACAATTTATGATAAAAAAAGGTATAGGAAAAAAAAATATATTTTTTCTTGATGTAAACACAATAATTGGCATAAAATCTAACATCCTGAATGTAAAAATCAGATATAGAATCCTTTTTAGAGCAAATATAGTGCAAAAAGTAACCAAGACATTTTTGCAAAGTATGAAAATCTAAAGAAAATAGTTCTTTTTGCTTTTGATATACATATCAGATAAATGTATATAAAATTAGTGATCAAAAACTATAAAACAAGATATAACTTTTTTCAACCCTATCATTGATTAAAATGCACTTTTTAGTTTACTCATTACCAAAGTTGCACATAAAAACTCTTTTTATTAAGTTATTAAACAAAATAAATTCAAATCAACAATTAGGCGTTTTTTATAATGCAGTAGACCATTTTGTAGTTGGTTTTTTGGCATTTATTTTGTTTAATTACTTCATAAAAAGAATTTTTATGCACTACTTTGGTAATTCTTAAACCTTAAAGTGCAATTTAATCAATGACAGTGTTAAAAAAATTTATAACATGTTTTATAGTTTTTGATCACTAATTTTATATACATTTATCTGATATGTATATCAAAAGCAAAACTATTTTCTTTAGATTTTCATACTTTGCAAAAATGTCTTGGTTACTTTTTGCATTATATTTGCTCTAAAAAGGTTTCTATATCTGATTTTTACATTTAGGATGATAGATTTTATGCCATTTATTGTGTTTATATCAAGAAAAAACATATTTTTTGTTCCTATACCTTTTTTTATCATAAAATGTGAGAAACTGCTTTTTTCATATATAAGGTGAAAAAAGTAACACTTAAGAAAATTTTTTTGCCTTAATTATGTTCTAAACTTATAGATAAACACATTTCAAAAAAAGATTTTTTTCTAAATCTGTCATTTAAGGCATGAAATTAATTTTGCAAATTAACATTGCAGATTTTTGCAAATAACTTGCAAATATGATTTCTGCGGATTTTCTAATTTACATAGGCGTTTTCTATGTATATTCCTCTTTCCAAAAATACCTCACTTGTCAAGATTGGATGAAAAATTCTTTGTGGTCAAGATTCCATAACTGTGCCTAATTGGTCATTTGATTTCTTGACAAAATAAATCGAATGAATTATGGAAAGGTATGAATGGACAGTAACCAAATTCTATTGGAAATAGGATTCTGCTAAAGAACAGGTGGAAAGGGATAATCTCGCTGCAACCATTCAATTTGGACACGATCATGTAGTCATTAGATGCCAATAATAATGTAGAAAACATTTTTTGAACAATAAGCTTTTGCTTTTTAACCATTTTTAACACCTCAAGTTATGATCCTGTAAATCCCTAAAAAGTAAAACCATTTAAAACCGTTCATATCAGATTCTGACGCATTAATATTTTGAAAGCTGCGACAGTGTCTTAACTTGCAACCGCTCATTGTCGGAGTGGTGGTGGGTTTGAATCTCTGCTTACCACGACTTCATAACTAAAGACGATAAAAATAGTTTCTTCTGCTGCTCTGTCAGAAGCTAAATCCATGTTAGAATATGGGGAATGCCTTAGTCTAAAATAGGCACAACAGTGCACAGAGAAATGTCGTGCAATTAAAGAGTTGGCTTTGGCTATAATGTCGGTGTTACTTAACCAAATGCACCAGAAAGGGAGAAATTGGCTCCCTTAGTTATCCATGGTTGTTGGACCTAACCTTGAAGTGTCATGGACTGCAGCCTCACCCCAAGGAGGTAATGGGCAAGTAAAAATATCTTGAAAAAAAGTTTCTATCTAAGTAAACGAAAATATTGTTACTATTAGCCTTATAACATTCCTAAAGCAAGGTTGTACAAGACCTTTACAAATCAGTGGAACCAACATACAAACCCCCAATAACAGATAAGCTGCGCTACCAAAGAATTTTGTTTAGCAGGTTTGACTGGCAACTCTCTGGTATAGATATTGGAGGGAGGAGACATTGGGCTGTTTATTACACTAGTCCCCAAAGTGTTATAATAATGTTTTCTTATTCGTTGGCTTAATGACTTTGGGGACCTTAATAGAATTTTAATTGGTTGGTTTATTAAGATAAATGTCTAAACGTTTCAACCACAAATTTTAATCTACATCAGGAGTAATTTTTATTTTATGATAGGGGATGTACATCAATTAATGGATGTAGTCTTATCCCTTTAGATCCCTGGGTATAGATTGAATATTGTGAAGTGTATAGAATTCTCCAGAGGATTTTTGGTTTTCATGTGAAATGGAATAACATTCCCCAGGTACACTCCAAGGTTGCTGTACATAATAACGTTGCAAAACGTGTAAGATTTAAAAAAGAATTTGTAAAGAAGCTATTTGACTTGCTGCCCGTATTGTACTGGGAATCTGCGGCTTTAATTTTACTATATAAAGTAGTATGGTTGCTTTTGTTGTCCTTCAAGAACATGTTAACAGAGGTCTCGGGATGGTTTAAGGCTTTAGTTTTTTGGGGGTTACTTTTGGCTATTTGTCTGCCCCCTCTATCTATTTTCGAATACAGAGTCCCTAGATGCTAGAGTTGCAGTCACAAGTTTAATAAAATACGTAAAAATATAATAATATTAATAAAACAATTAATTATTAAATAGCATGCTTCACCCCTACCTACTAGAGGCTATGAAAGGGGTAGGGGCAGTGCAATAGACTAAAATTTCCATAAGAAAATTGAAAATTGAATCACTAAAAAGAACTGGCGGGCCATTTTTAAGATTTAGCTCCAGAAGAATAAAAACATATATTATTTGATTTCTAGATATATATAACTTGTATTACTTTTTTTGTTTCATTTCAATTCCGTGTTTAAATACTGGAATTTTTAAAAGATTAGATATCTGATCTTCTTACAAAACTATCTTTAGCAATGTAATACACAAAAATCAGATAACAAATCCTTTTGTAAACTGAAAAATTATAAATCTACTAGCGGCTACGCCCCCTAGAAGCCTCTAGGTGCACTAAGGGTAGGAGGGGGAAAAGTCAACCTCATTTCACATTTCAAATTTGAGTTTCAAAAGAGTAAAAAATATTTTTTGGGGAGGGGAGAAGGGTTAAGGCACCCTCCCCAAAAAAGTTTAAAACCTTCCCAGGACCTATAAGAAGCTTCACTGTAAAGGATAATAATATAGGTTCAGCGGTTAGCGAGATCCTTCGGGACAGACAAAAAAGCTAAATACTTTATGTAATAGGATATAAAATTATTTGGAAAAGTAAGTTAATTTGATATGGTTTACCTTTAAAGAAATACTTCTTATATGTAGATTCAGAGAATGTTTATTATTTTTTTTTTTGGGGGGGGGAGAGGGTAACCCTTCCAAAAGAAAACACCTATGAAAAATCTTCATCCGTTTTTTTCCCTTCTAGATAGATATCCTTCAGTCAATACATACGAAATAAAAATTGTAGAGTAGTAAAGTTTTTTAAAGTTTACAATATTACTTATTCAGCATTTTGAAATTGCTTTATATGATGATTATTTATTCATAATGTTTACAAAACAATTTTCTTTCATAAAATGATTTTTTTTCCATTCTGGTAATGAATAAGTTATCATATTATACATTCATCTTTTTAGAATCTAATGAAAATTAGCTTTTATAAAAAGATAATTATTATTGTACAATTATTTCAGCGTTGTCCTTAGCTAAGTGATTTATGATTAATAAGCAATCACCAGTACAATAGATTTGACATTATATCACAAGTTACAATATAATGGAATTTATGTTGTTTTGATTCTATCGAAGCACTTGACATATAGTAATACAATTAACTTTTACTGCAATAGTCGGATTCTATACAATAAGTTTAACTTGAAATATATTTTAGCAATGTATATTTATTATAATACTCATATCAATTTTACAAAATATAAAATATATAACATATCATAAATTATTCCTTTAATAATGTTAGAAATTATAACAGCTTATACTATATTTATGTTTAAAACTAAAATATAATAGATATTTTATATTAAAGAAAAGTTTTTTTGGTTTTTGGAATCTTTTAGCAGCGAATATGCATATTTTTGATATCAGACATTTATTGTGTTTGATATTTAAATCACGTAACAAATGCATACATTAAATTGACAAGATATGATCGTAATTTTACAGTGTCTCAAAAATCCGCCATGTAATGTCATAAAAATGAGGGAGATGAGAGGAGATGTGGAAAAGAAAACCCGTAAAAAAAGAGATGGATAATCCCTCATTTTTATGACGACACATGGCTGATTTTTGAGACACTGTAAAGTTACGATTTTTTACTTTATTATAACAAAATGAAATTTTATTCTGGTCAAGTATACTGGTAATATAATTTATTTTTGAACTTAGGCACATGAATCATCCTGCTTTAATAGTTTACAAATAAACACTGTAAAAATGGTCCTTTTATTGAAAATTGTTTTTAAATTCTTAATTTAATACTAGCAGCTACGCTCCTAGCCGCTTGCCGCTCTGTATTCTAAAAGGGGGACTAGAGAAATAGCTTTAAACCATCCCAAAACTTAAATCTGAAATAGAACAGCCTAAAATCATTACAGGAGCAATGTTAATCTTACATCCAAGAGAAAACTCAACAGATTAAGTAGTTATTGAGATCTTCATTTCAGACAAAACAGTTTACTTATTAATCCTATTATATAAAGTGGTAAGGGTTTTTGTCTGAAGCTCTCAATAACTACTGAACTGATTGGGTTAAGATTAAGCTAATTTTCTAGCCAATTTCTGCCAACAGATGCTGGGGGCTCAGCCGCTATTATATCATAAAATACAATATTATATTTTTCTTTAATAATTTATTTTTAGGATATAAAAGTACATATATTGCGTTAAAATTATCAATTCTCACGGATCTCAAGGGATGGGACACTGGACGATAAATTGATCTACTTTCCCACTGATTATAATCAATTTGAATTACGATTGCAGTTTGGACATTGTTTGTTTGAGCCAACCCATCTAGTACCCATAAATCCTTATACTAAAGTAACAGGATGTCTGTGTGTTTGTTTCGAAGGATCTCGCTAACCGCTGAACCGATAGGGTTCTCCTTAACAGGGTAGCTTCTCATAGGTTTATACCTATTTTGGGGGAGGGTACCACCACCCTCCCAAGAGAAATCGCCCCTAGAAAAAAATTACCCCTCCCCAAAAAGAGACTTGAACGAAACATAAACCAATTATTTCTCTAATTAGATATTTTAAATAAAAAAAAAACATTCAAAGTGCCACTAGAGGCCTCTAGGGGCGTAGCCGCTAGTAATAATATAAAAGAAAAAGCTAACATATTTAACAAAATTTTGGGAACAAATATAATTTACAGTTCCATGTCCCTTTTAGGGTTGGGCCGGATATCCGGTTTGGCCGGTTATTCGGCCATTTTCAATATCCGGCCGGATACCGGATATTACAACTATACGGTAACAGGATATCCGGCTGATTTTTGACGCCGGATATCCAGTAATTTTCCGGATATCCGGTATCCGGTATCCGGCCCAACCCTAGTCCTATACAAAGAAAGAAATATTTGTAATTTAATCATTGATATGGTCCCTCCAAGTGCTCATTATGGAAACTGTTGAACCGGCTCTGAAAATAAAACATTTTTTTTGTAAATTTATTGGAAATAACACATTTTTCATTTTTTTCTTATCAGCTTTGCTCTTGTTGTGGCTTTTAACGGAAAAACCTTTTCCTACTTCATCAGTAAGTGTCATTTAATAAATAATAATCCTTATAAATAGAATACAATTTCTTTAAAAAAAACTTGTTTCTAGCCTTACAATGACCGATGAACCTTTTTAGCCTAACCTCATTAATCCTATCCTATAAAATTATCTCAACATCGTTGAAGGTGTCGTTATGGTTGCTTTACTAGCAACTTATGTAAAATTGTCAATACTATTTGCAGACATTTATCATACAAGAATCCGCTTTGTAACTTTTAATTCTATGACGATTCAAGTGATTAAATGTATGGATAGAGGATTCGGCATATTTAAGTTTTTCTGCAATATTTTTGCCAAACAAAGGATTACCCCCCACCCAAAAAGAAATTTGGAGGTGCCGCAATCACCCTCAAAATTTTAGAAGTATAAAACATAAACCCATCCAATAAAATTTTACCCCCAAGTTTGAAACATTCTATTAATTAACCTAATTTTTTTAAAACCGCATTATTTTAACAAAAAAACAGTTTTTACAAGATGAATAAATATACGCTTTTCTCCCTGATACAAATGTGGTATTCGGCAACCGTGAGCCATGTCTATGGCACCCCTGATCTGGGGTTCGGTGGAGGGTCAATGGCCCTCCCCCGAGTCCTGGGGAAGGGGTCTAGTGACCCCCTCCCTACGCTTAGAATTAATGATTTGAATCTGTCATGTTTATTATGGTTAACTGTATTCTTAATTCTCCCCCACCCTTTCCAGGGATGGGGGAATCATTATTGCCCAAACTGACCATTGTATATGTATTATTTATGCTTTTATGTTATGATTATTTATTCCTATCCATGTAATTATTGTTTGTTGTATATAACTGCAGTATCTCTTAACCCTTCAATAAAGTGACAACTGAAAGTAGATGTTGATCATTATCTAGTGAAAGCTAGAGAAGCGTAGCTTCTCTATAGTAAGGTGTCCACGTCTGTCACACTGCCGTAATCTAATTGAACTCCGGTGTCTGCCATTGATCCTCGGCGGATACCACAACTTTGGTGACAGCTGTGTGAGATTACGGCGAACCACAAGTGTAGAGCAGACGCGCATCTGAGGCTAAGGTACTCCCAGCAGTGAATCTGGCAAAACTGACGCAAGCAACCTGAATTACCCACCCTGGACAGCAAAGTTTAACTCTGCATCCGGCAGTTGTGGAAGCAAAACAGCGAAATCTGACGAATAACCGCGAGCAGCGCTGATATCTAACGGAGAATTGAGCGCCAAAAGGGCTGAAACAGGCCTGCGGACCGGCTGAAACAAGCCAAATACGTGTAGACGGCTGAAAATAGGCCAACTTTACTGCAAGAAATAGCAGGATCCGAACCAGTGGCGCTAGCAGGACGGGACATTCCCTGCCGCCGATAGGCTGAAACATGCCACATAGCTGCAAGCTGCGAGCTAACATACGGGTGTAGTGCACCAGAACAGAGAAAAACTACGTCAACCCCGAGTATCCTGAGAAGCTACAACGCAGCCACCCATCTAGAAGACAGATATTATATCACATTTGCAGGGATTACCACCCTAATGTGATGACCAAACAATAGATTTATGAGCAAAGCTTGGCAAACAAATTGTTGTGTTGTGATAAATCTAAGAATAGAACAGGCTTGGATTACTGTTTATTGTGATAACAGCTAAAAATAGAACAGAGTTGGTCAACAAATCTGTTATGCAATTGTGATAAGGACAGCAATAAAAGTTAGATGTAATATAATCAAAACAATCTCAAGCCCACAGCACAATAACAAATACACCCCTTATTCCAAGGGAAGGGGAGGGGGCCCCTCTCCATTTGAAGACAAATACAATCAGGGTTATATAACAGATAAGCCTAAGATTAAGAAGCAGAGGCCCCATTACACCAGCACACAGTTACCCCCTCCCTCACAGTGGGAACGGACGGAGTTACCCCCGTCCCCTCACGCGCTTCCCCCTTCCTACCCACACTAGGCTAAGTCCGTCTGTAGTGTGGAGCTAGCGATCGGATATACAGAGCGCCATTCACGGGTAGCGCAACGAAGTGCGGAAAACATCATAAATCCAACGGACGAAGCGGACCAATGAGGGAGCGAGCTGAGGGGTGAGAGCGCGTTTTCCCCGTGTGCGCGGATTTGACGGCGCGAACGCGCGTTACAAGGACAGAAGATTCCACGCACACACACGCACACACACACACACACACTTTCACACCAGAGCAGAGCTACTCCATAGCATCTAACAGGGGTATTTTTAGCAAATAAAGAATTGCAAGTTTCTTTCCTCCTAGCTCTAGTGTGATAAGGGAAAACCCAATCAGTTCCTGACAGCAGTTCAGACCCTCAACATCTATCTACCTCAACACCTAACTATTGACAAGTACAGCTAAGTTATATCTTTGCAACTAAAACTCCCAACCTAGTGATACAAACAGTGTTGGCTGTTAGGCTAGGAAGCCTCAAGTGACAACCCATTCATTGTAGTCCTGTATAACTTTGTGCCCGCCGTTTCACCGTTGACCTAATGGACCAGCATCAAGTCCCAGGAGGTGACCAAGCCCCAGGATGGCTCCAGGATGACCCTCAGCCGGCCCCAGCCGAGTACCGCAAGCTGATGCTGAGCAATCTGCCGGAGTATAGAGGGCCGCCCAAGCAGTCCTGGTCGGCACATATCCGCCGACTGGAGATGTCATGGGCGGCTTACCGCGTGCCACCTCATGATTCCCTCAACCGCCGCAACGCCCTACTACTGTCATTGGTAGGGCAAGCGGCGGAAATGGCGTCCCATCTGTTTGGCGAGGCAGGCCAAGCCTTGACCTACGAGCAGGTCAAGACCGAGTGTGAATTGTTATTTCGCCCTGCTTTTGAGTCCCAAACGCTTAAACAAGCGTTTAGGGACTACAAGCAACACTCGACAGAACCTATACAGGCGTACATATCAACAAAGTGCGCCTTGTATAGGGACGCCTACAATCATGAGGATCTTGAATTGTTGGTGGACGAATTAAACCGTGGAATTCGTAACGCCAATGTAAAACGCCTCATGATGAACCATGAAATTGCGAGTGTACCTGAGTACACTCGCAAGGCCATGTTCACCGTGACCATGGTTACTAAGCAGCTGAAGGAAGGTGTGTGCTTAGTGGACTCGACCGACGGGCTGACTGGATCTGCCTGCATCCAGTTGCCCCAATATGACGAGTCGGAGCCAATGGAGATTGGCTCCTTGGCTCTGGGTCTCCACCAGATGGGGAAGGTCGCTCCAGATGACAAGGTTCCAGGCCGCTGCTACCGCTGCCAGGGGAGAGGCCACCGAGCTCGAGACTGTCCAACGCCTGTGGAAGTTAGCCTAGAGGAGAGGCGCACCCAGCCACACCGTGACCGTTCTGCCAAGTGTGAGCGTTGCCACTATGACGGCCACACGGCGGCCGAGTGTAGAGCTGACTGGGCCCAGGTAGCCAGCCGCAGGCGCACCGCCGACAAAGGTGCCCCTCCAGGGAAGCCCAGCAGAGTGGCCCATATGGAAGGGAGCGCGCCCCCAGCACCACCACCGCAAGCAGCCGCCTCCAGAGCTGCGGACCGAGCCGATGGGATGCCGCAGTTCGGGACTGTCCCAGCTAGGATCAACGTACTGGGCGGCGCGGCTGAACCCAACCGGGTTGGCCTAGGCTTCAGTCTTAACCATCTGGGGCCAGAGCTGATCCAGCCCAACAACATAGCCGAGCCAGAGGTGCTGAGGTCCCAGCCCTTCAGCCTCAACATGATGGAACCTGCCCGACTGAGCCTACCCAGCAAGAGTGGAGGGGCGCTGCCCAGCGTCCCTGAGACGGTGTATGGGGAGGCCCTAGCAGCCGCTGAACGAGAGAGGCAGGAGGTGCTAGCCAGCACCTCTGCATCGATGTATGGGACGCCACCCGGCGTCGCCACCTGGGATGATGGGGGGGTGCTATCCAGCGCCTCCCACCGTGTGCCTGGGGCGACAACCGTCGCCGCCACCGAGATACCTGGATCCTGGAACGAGCCAGCCTCCAACCTGATGTCTGGGGCGACAACCGTCGCCGCCACCGAGAGACCTGAGTCCTGGAACGAGCCAGCGGTCCCAGAGGAAGGGGTGACACCCGTCACCCCCAGCCAGCCAGCGCCACCAGCCTGCAGGGAGAGCCCAGCTACAAGCCAGCCAGCGCCACCAGCCTGCAGGGAGAGTCCAGCTACATGCCATCCAGAGCTCTCTACCAGCCAAGGGAACCCAGCGGCTCACCATCAGGATAAGTTGAATTTGTTAAATGTATTGAATCCAAAACCTTGTAAACACCCAGCCTTGCCTGTGCCCCCTGCACTTGAGGCTGGGGAGATTGAAAATTGGGAAAATAAGGGCTTGCCTGTGCCACATGCACCTGAGTTCCTAGGGCAGGGGAGGGCATTGAGTAAGGGCGAGCCTGTGCCACATGCACTTCAGCCCCATGCCACTGGGCATGCCGTGGACCAGGGAAGGGAGCATTTAGGGCTAGGGGAGCCGACACCCAGGCAAGTGCCAGTCGCTTGCCAGTCTGTCATTGGGGAGGGTATCGGGGTGCCTCGGCCGCATACAGATAACGCTCAATGGAAATTTGTGTCTAGCCAGGAGCAGCCCAGCCGTGTCCAGCCCCAAGAAGCAGCCGTGACCAGAGCCGGAGATCCCCAGCCGCGTGCACGAGGAAGATGGTTACCTGGAAGCCTCTCCCATTGGTGGATGGTCCTGTGGGGCCTCCTGCTGGCAGCCGTGTGGCCTACAACCAGCTACGTCCTGGTGGGGTGGGACTGTGCCAACCCCACCCATGTCACGTCTTACAACAAAGAAAAGATGTGTGACACGGAGCCCCTACACCAGGAGGTGCCCCTGGGCCACGACATCCACGTCCTGCAGCAAGTCAAGGTGAGGGAAACCACTGGGTTCAGCTGTCAGCTCACCGTGTCCCAGTGGACATTCAGGTGTGGGGTATGGGGTCACCTCAAGGTGACCTCGGTCCCCACCCTCATGAGGCCAACCAAGATAGACCCAGAAGCGTGCCGAGACCTGGCCAGGAACCGAGTATACACGTTGCCAGGCAAGACCCAGCCACTGACGTTCCAGCTGAACCACCCCCTGTTCTTCACCGTTGATGTAGTGGGCGCCCTCGTCAACAGCCCCAAGGGGGTGGGTTGCGAGGGGGAGGACGTCCACTTTGAGGGCCAGCTCTACCGCAATGAATTAGTGCTCCAGGAGCGGCGGCTGCTGGTCAAGGAGGAGACCTATGTGGTGGAGGATGGACGGGTGGAGTCCCAGTCTGACCACCTGACCCTCGATTGTCCCCATTCAGAGCTGTCCTGTATCACTGGGGAAGCAACCTACGTGTGGGACCACCTGGGAAGAGATTGCCCCTTGAGGCTGATCCGCAGCCTCCAGCCCAGCCTGGTGAGGGATGCATATCTGGTTGACCATCAGGCCCAGTTTTTCATCAACATGACCAGCCCCACCTCAATTGTGAACTGCGACTTCGAGGCCCATGCCACCAACCATCCAGCGCTGTTTGTGGCAGCTGACCCAGCCGCGGCTGCGCTGCCCCGAGTGTCGGCCAGGGATGTTGACGTTCCCCTCCAAGCACAGATCCATGCAGGTTATATTGGATTCACCCTGGAAACCCGCATGAGGAGCACTGCAGCAGAAGAAGTAGCGGCCAACTGCTGGAAGCTCCAGCAACTAGATCCGGCCCACCCGGTGCGTGTCCAGGGGAGCACGTTCTCGGTACTGAGGGGAGACATCCTGCTGCAGCTGACCTGCCAAAGGCACAAGTATGTTGTCCGCGAACACAAGGAGTGTTGGGACAAAGTGCCAGTGGAGCCCACAGGTTTTGTAGACGCCGTGACGCGGGTATACAGTGAGCACGCCACCAAGATTCCCTGTTCCTCCACCTACCCCCTGACTGTGCACGCAGAGGAAGGCTGGATAGAGTTAACCCCTGCTCCCAAGAAAAGGCCACCCCCGCTGGATACGCCTAAGCAGTTGTTGACAGACCCCTTAGATGACTTCAGTTCAGGTGGTTTGTATTCACAGGCTGAGTTGAACGACTGGCAACAACTGCTGGCGTTCCCAGCATACAAGAGTGCCATGCTGACCGGCCTATCCTATGGCTCCTGCGTTCAGCAAGGCAGCTGTTCGGCCACAGGAGACCATGGGATAGTGTCCTACAACATTGACCGACTGGCGGAGGAAGGAGAGGCAGCCCTGGATGTCTGGGCAGGATTTAGACAAGCCATCCACGAGTGGGGAGATGGCGCCGCCATCTTGTGCTTGCTGCTGCTGATCCTCAAACTGCTGGGGGACCTCACCATCATTTCTCTGGCAGCAGCACAAGGAGGAGTCCGGGCAGCCCTGAATGCGATATCACAAGTGTTCCTGTACCACCCAGCCTTGTATAAGAAGGCGATGGCTAGAGCCAGGCTCAACCATGCCAAGTCCCGGGACTTTTCAGTGGACTGGGATGCCATTCCCATCGGCAGGGAAGCAGCCGAGGAAATGGTGTCTATGAAATCAACGGACAGCGGGCATGACCGCCCAGGTAGACCAGGACCGCCTTCTGGCAGGCCCCGCGGCCCCTCAGGAGGACAGGCCGCTGCTCAGACACTCAACCTGGCAGCCAGTGCCCCAGCCGCTGCCAACAACAACCCGCAGGTCCCACTGCTGACCGTCCCAGCAACAAATGTGCCACCACCAAACCTGATACCTGCCGGCGCTGACCAACGTATCCAACCCAAGGCAGCCTCTGCCTTCTATCCCACATTGGGAGCCCATCAACCCTAAGAAGATACTCACCACTAGGATTCCATTGAATCATTATCGTTTGTATATATTTTTAGCCCTAAGGAGCGGGCCGAAGGCCTCAACCACTGTCGGAAGTCTGGTAGGGAAACCATCTCCCAGCCTTCCGAGGGGAGAGTTGTGGTATTCGGCAACCGTGAGCCATGTCTATGGCACCCCTGATCTGGGGTTCGGTGGAGGGTCAATGGCCCTCCCCCGAGTCCTGGGGAAGGGGTCTAGTGACCCCCTCCCTACGCTTAGAATTAATGATTTGAATCTGTCATGTTTATTATGGTTAACTGTATTCTTAATTCTCCCCCACCCTTTCCAGGGATGGGGGAATCATTATTGCCCAAACTGACCATTGTATATGTATTATTTATGCTTTTATGTTATGATTATTTATTCCTATCCATGTAATTATTGTTTGTTGTATATAACTGCAGTATCTCTTAACCCTTCAATAAAGTGACAACTGAAAGTAGATGTTGATCATTATCTAGTGAAAGCTAGAGAAGCGTAGCTTCTCTATAGTAAGGTGTCCACGTCTGTCACACTGCCGTAATCTAATTGAACTCCGGTGTCTGCCATTGATCCTCGGCGGATACCACACAAACACATTTATTATCATGTGGTAGGATGAGCTGAATTTGAATTTCCGAATGTGTAAACAATTTCGTCGGTGTTTCCTCATCTAAATATTTACTACTAACTAAAAAAAATAAAAATTCCATAAAAAATCAAATTTGAATGTATTTTAATTTTTTTAACTTTTGATTTTTTTTTGAAGTTTGCAGCTTTTTTAGCTAGTAGTAAATATTGAGATAGGACGAGGAAACTGTGTACACATTCGGAAATTCAAATTCAGCTCATCTGTGGTAGATACTTACAACTATTAATCGATTTAGGAAAAGATATAAAAAGATCTAGATCACTACTGAGAAGCACAACTAAGGAACAAACAGACCATATTATTGGTAGAACATGTACATATAATAGAACGAAAGCTTGCTTTAAAATTCATGTAGATTTTATATTAATTTTGATAATATTTTAAGATGTCGTCATCTATTAACATTAAGTCGACCGGCCTATAGTCGACAACATTGGTAATGTTTAAAAATTGAGCCTCGACAATTTGTAACACTTTTATTGATGTAATATACTCAATATAATTCATCTATAATACAAAGTAGCTTGATGTCTGTCCGTCCGTCCGTCCCTTATGATCTTCGAAACCACTGAACCGATCGGATTCTACTCTTCAGGGTATATACCTATTGGTCCTGTGGTGGTTTTAAGCTATTTTCTTGGAGGGTGGGACACCCTTTATCCCCCCAAAAAACAAAAACAAAATTCCCCCCCCCCCATTTTTTGTTAGTTCACAAAACAACGGGCAGCACCAGTAGTACTTAATTTAATTTTTTAATTTTTTATTTTTTTCTAACTACCTCTTGGGGCAAAGCCCCTAGAGGCTAGGGGCGAAGCCGCTAGTTACGTACACAGAATTTAGAACTACAAATAGTAAAAGAGTAGCTACACTTGTAAAACTTTAATAATTACCTATTTGACGAATTCAATGTAGGAACATTCAGAAATGACACTGAAATAAAAAAAATATATTTTATATTAACATTATATTATAAAATAAGATCATGCCTTAGCCAATGAACAGTCTCTTGTATTGCCATGTAAAGTTAGAAATTTAAAATTGAGCATTCAATGAGTTGGTTGTTTAAAAAAACAAATACTATTATATGTTTAATAATCTTTAAAAAAAATACTCGAACATTTCCGAGTGAAAGGTATTGTTTTACTTTAAATTATTCAGCTAGAGCCATTAAAAGTTTCTAAAACTTACAGCTTACATTGAGAGGGTATATGGAATAATAATGTTGTTTTAAATATAAACATCATAGTTTGCTTCAAATATTATAATTTTGGATCACATGTAAAAAAACGAATCAACTGCAGTTCACGGTAAAATGCTCCTGGTAACGAATATTTCCAAAAATCTATGAACATTTAACATTTTTCACATATTTCAGAAAAAAGAAAACTTGCCTTCTATAGCAAAACAATTTTTGCAATATTTTTTTCAAGAAAATCCAACTTTTAATCCTCGAAATGAAAATAAAATTTGTGAAGTTATTTTATCATAATAAATTTTTAAAAGAGGAGAAAAGTGCCAAAAAATCTTTATTTTTTTGCTTTGTTTGGGATTTGCATAATATGTTTGTTCACCAGTATTTCCCCCAAATGCTGTTTTTGAGATCTTGTGCTTTATTGGTGCTGATTAATTAAAAAATAACAGTGGAATTATGTAACCAAAAGAGGCATCTACATTTCATATTTATTGTAAAATCATCCTAAATGAATAATAAAGCTGCTATTTTGAAAATTCAGATTTGCATAATATGTTTGTTCGGGGTTTATCAATCTTGCTTTCTATCTACCTACCTACTGATCAATCTTTCTTTCTTTCTATCTACCTACTTTTATATCTTGCTACCTATCTATATATTCATTTTACTATTTACCCTCATATAAACATGTATTAAAATGAAAGAATAGAGGGGGCAAGAGTTAAACTCTCCCTAAAAAGCAATTTGCTTGCGCGCTAGCAGAAGATATGGTCTACCCACTTAGGGCAGGTAGTTGTCTGAATTTTACATCTATACATTCATTTATGTTGCTACCATCTCTTGATCACTTTAGCTTGCTAACCTGATTGTTCACATTTGTTAATCCATTCCGAATGAGACCTGCGCATCTCTGAGTTTTTAATTTTCTCCTCCCCATCCTAAATGTGTAAATCAATAAAAAATCCTTATTTTTTAAGACCACCCGTCTTAGTCATTTAAAAGCAGCTCAGCATTAACAGATTTATATAAATTTACAGTTATACTAAAGGTAGCTGTGTTTAGTGTCATAAGAAAATGGGGATAGATATCACTGCTTTTGGCCTACCTATAGTAGAGGGAAAGAGAAAGGGAAGGGGGAAACAATTAGAAAAGAGACGGGATATAGGGTATTTCCTAACGTCAATAGAATAGGTAGGCCAAAATCATTGACATATATCCCCATTTTGCTAAGGCACTATAGACAGATACATACTAAATCTATATTTGTTTTTAATAACGGTAAAGTACACCGCTATATATATGATCGCCAACAAAATGGAATGAATTTGGTCGGGCGGTTGTATTTAGTAAAACAATGCAATGTATGTATATAGCGTTGTGTCTGGTTGTTAGCGGTCAACATATGTAATATAGAGCCATTGTTAAACGAGCATAGATAGTCGCGGGGATGTCTTAAAAGTTGTCGGTCAAAATATTCAAAGGCTTTGATCATAATTTCTTATACATAAAAAAAATCAAAAATAAGTTTTCTTTTTTTTTCTGAAAGTACTTATACGTTTAAAGTGTCTGTATGTACCTGTAAAACTGGTTGTAGAGAAGCTGCGGCTTCCAGGTCTGGTACAGATATACTCTTCTGTTTAGAACTGAAATAATGGCATTCATATTAACAAATTAACCTGTGATGGTTATTTTTCGAATCATTTTATAAACAGCTCTCCGCGGATATGAAAATGTACAATTATAAGATTAAATTTAATTTATAATTTTAAATTTTTGTATTCGTAGAAAACTGTATATAATACGATACGATACTTTAATTTTAGTATGGCTTAGAATCGGTTATAATCTAGCGGAATTGCCATAGTGGAAGACAGTTTCTAGATATTAGAAAATTTGATAACAAACCACGTAAAGCGTAACATAAACAAAATAAAAACATGAAATAATATTGAAATTCTGATGACATCTTTTGTACATGTTTTGATGTGAACAATAGTTAATAGTGGAATATTAATTAATTCAAATATCTTTATACGTAGTATTTATTAATGTTTTTGACGTATTTAAAATATTAAATGTAAACAATGAGAGAGCATTACATTTTCTTTCTGAATTAGTAAAAAGGTAAACAAATACTTCTTTTCAATAGGCTTAAAAAACAAGGATAACAACATCCATTAAAGCGAAGCACTGAAACGGTAAGACAAACGGACATTAACACTTGTATAGTGTCAGAACTGAATAATCAGAATATAAATGTATAAGAGTCGAAGCAAAATTTTAAGTAATTTTGTTAAAAAACTGCTTGATACAGGATAATGTTTATGGACATACTTACCTTTTTGATTATAGAGTTGCTTCGCTTATAATATTGTACTTTGTTGTCCCGGGAATCAATATACCAAAAATCAAATAATTAGATCACATAAAAATTTGTTGTTAAAAAGTAGAAAAATCAACATGTTTAACAAGGACGTACTGACATTCTGGTAATAATTATAGAGTTGCTACGCTTTCTAAGTCGTACCTAACTACTACAGTAATCACCATGCAAAGTTTGAAATCAATAGTACAATACTAACATACCTAAATAAACGAAAAAAGCTATCTGTCTCGGACAGACGGACCGACCCTAATTATAGAAAAGATTCGTTTTTTAAAAAAAGAAGTAAAAATGTAATTATAATTCTGTAGACACTTGTTAAAGTATTTCCAGCTCAGATAATAATTAAATTCTTCTAGGTGAGAACTTGAGATGTCCACAAGGACGCAAGAAAATAAGAATATACAATTTGGAATTGGGAATAAGATTATTTTTTTGATTGACCTAATCTTATATCTCTTCACAGGGATCTTGTCTTAGTGTATATAGTCAATTATGATACACAAAATTACTTTCTCTGTAGATAAGTGGTTGAAACATTTGGATACCCAACTTAATAAACCAACAGATCATAACAAAAGCCCTAAAAAGTTCTTAAGTCAATAAATAAGATAATGTTATTATAAAACTTTGGGGAATAGTGTAATAAACAATCCAACGTCACCTTCCTCCCTGATCTACAAAGAAATACATCGTAATTTAAACATCACATTTTAAAAAGTAGCAATAAGAAGGTTTAGTTATTTAAAGTTACAGTGCTATGCTATATACTTATAATCTTATTGGTTTTATCATAAATTTTGTGTTTGGCAGCTGTTGATACTTTAAAAAGGGTTAGATCTTTCCTTTTTAGAATTCGTTGTAAATTCTAAATTACCTTAAAAGTTTATTTTTGCTTATATTACTTCTGGCCAACATGGAGGCATTCCTGAAAATAATAATATTATTAAAGACAAGTTTAATTTGTTAGTTTTGGAAGTTCTTTATAGTGCCTATAGAAAATGACGTCATACTTGCATGTTATTGGTCAATTAAATATATACTGGCCTGCCATTGGAAATTTTGTCTGTGTATTGGCCTATCTTTAATCATTTGTATTGTATGTCGTCATTTTTTATAGGCACTATAAAAAGTTTTAGTTTCAGTGAGTTATCGGGTTCAAATCTTGGCCTTTGAAGGAGTAGGGAATATTACTAGTAAACAAGATGACAAAAAAATCGCAAAACCTTTCTATTCTATTTAAAAGTGGCTTTCCATAGAACATAAACAAACTTTTGAAGGGTAAAAATATTGAACAAATTCATATCAAATAAATTGATATATTTTACTATATAAAAACTATGTTTTAGAAATATTTTTGTTTAAATAAAAGGATTTATTGCAACTTTATTTTTTTGTGGGGTATCAATTAATTTCCGAATGTTAGAAAATATATAATCACTTTAAAAGCATTTTTTAGTTTTACTTTCTCAACTTCTCCCTTTTATTAATAAAAAGTAGAGAAAAGATATTTTTGATTGAATAACTTTTGTTTACAAGTCCTGAATTATGAACTTCATATGCACCTGTTTATGGCCCAATGCAAAAAGCCAAGAATTTATAAAACTTTAAGTAGGTTATGGTTTAATAAAAGTAGGACTCAAACTCGACAACTAGCTGCTAAAAAAATTACCTTGAATTTTGACAATCACAATCTGCTGTACATTTAGCTACTTGACATAAACATCTAAATAAGAAATAAACTGTTAGTAGGTTAAAAATAATATTTTAATACAAGAAATTTTGTTTCTCGTATTCATTCGAATCCAGTGGATAAGAACCGTTTCTCATCCATACGAAAAAACTATAACTAGCATCGCATTATATCCAGCTTTCTACGAATATAAAAAAGTACAATCATAACATCAAAACCATTTTTTTAGCCCCGAGGTGCCAAAGGCACGGGCTAAAAAAATGTAATTGTACATTCTATATCCTCGGAAAGCTGTTTATAATACGATGCGAGCAATAACTAAAAGCTTTTAATAAGTCGACAATTTTATAGCAAGTTTTTAAAGATGTTTTTTGCAAAGTTTTTTAGACCCCCATCCATTCCATACCTCCCTTCTTCAACAAAATTCAATTCAATAAAGTAGTAAGATGTATGTGTGCTTCTGTTTGTACGTGCGTTCATGCCCGAAATATCTCGCAAACGGCTGAAACGAGCACTTCCCTTTTTCAAATCAACCAAACAAAAAATAGATTGACATTCTTTTTTAGATGAAGCCCCTAGAAGACAGGGGCACTGCCACTTCTTTTATAAAGAGAACGCCTTGATTTTTTATCTTTTATTTCTAAATTACTTTATGAAAATCACCATAATGCAAAATTTATTTTTGATCTTTAATCCTTTTACAACTCTTATCCAACAAAATATTTTTAGTTCAGTTTTCTTAGGTAAGAAGAAAATTCTTCAATAATATTTGTTTTATTCATTTCTTAACTTTTCTTGTATTATTTTTCTTCTTTTATTCAACACTAGCGGCTACGCCCTCTAGAGGCCTCTAGGGGCACTTGAGGAGGGGGGAGGGGGAGGTGTTGAATTCGATGACACAATTTTTATTTTAGATTTAAAATAAAAGTAAATTTAGTACCCTGCCCCAAATTAGTTTTAAATTTTTCCAGAAGCTACCCTGTAAAGGGAAAACCATACCGGTTCAGCGGTTAGCGAGATCCTTCGGTATAGACAGACAAACAGACATCCTGTTACTTTATTATAAGGATTATTTTCTTGTTTTATCCAACAAAAGGTTAAATGTGTTTAGTACTAAATGTGTACTAATCTGAATCTTACTCTCTTTCATTCCAAATACTATGTTTTGTAACATCAAACAAACAACCAACTCTTTGATTGCACAAACTTTGTTTTGTAGTCTTAACTATGCATGGTAATTAGTTGCGCCTGTTTATTTTGCCTAAAGGCATTCTCCTTATTCTAACTAATAATGTCACGCATCTGATTTAGTACCAGTAGGACCCATTATAACGTATTTAGTTATGACACAGTGTTAAGCCGAGATTCAAACCCATCACCTCCCCGATGACGAGTGGATGCGCTAAGTGTTAAGCCACGGACGCGGGTTATGGGCTAACTATTATATTACATAAAAAATCTATGAAAAATAATATCGTACTTCACACACACACGAAAATATTTATATATCTTTGACATTTTCATAGATAAAAGTGTCCCTACTTTTTTCTTACTTAAAAACATATATAAAATTGATTGATTTAATTAAAAATTTTGAAAAATCATTGATTCACAAAAGAAATATTTTACTCTTACCCTTACTTTCGACTTTTTTGTTGTTTTATCTAACCTGTTATCATCTCGCTGTTACTGCGCTACTTTTAGAATTAATTATCCTTATATCCTTGTATTAACCCTTACAGATCGGGGGGGGGGGGGGCTCCAAGAGCCACCCTCTCTAGTTTTTTCAATCTCATTTTTTTTTGTAGGTAAGATGGAGAGCTGTAACTTCATGACTTTTTAAGTTTAGTAATTATACGTCGGCAAGAGTTGATTTTATTAGGATATCTGGCCTGTGTCGGTCGTGGTGTCCGGTCAAAGTCGGTTGGGTAGAAAAAAAAAATAGAAAAAATTATAAATAAATCTTAATTTCTACATTATGACTTTTGTGTATAAGGTAGAAACCTAAATTTTTTTTTGGTGAATACTTAGATATCAATGACCTTCTGAGAAAAGTGGTGTTATGACCGTTTGACCGCTCCCTGACCGACTTTATGACCGATTTTTGTCCGGCTTTTACTACAGACATATATCATGAATATCGTGGCTTCTATTACAGCTAGAGACCTATAATTTTTTTTGGTAAATTCTTGAGCAATAATAAACTGATAAAAATATTAATTTGCGCCGCCAACCGCTCTTGGACCCCCCCCCCCCCCGATCTATTAAGGTGGGAATTGAGGCCCGATCTGTAAGGGTTAATACAAATATTTTTACCTGCAATATGAGATAAGAAGAACAATGGCTACGATGCTCATCACAACTAAAAAATAATAAATGTAATATTCATTTATCGCATCTTATTATAGATATCTTTACGTGGATAATACAGGAAAAAATTATAAGATCAAAACCAGTTGTGTTAGCCCCGGGGGACCGACGACCGGGCTAATAAAGCTGGTATTCATTTTTTTTCTGTATTTTCAGAAAGGCTTAAAACTAGTTCTAATTCAGCGGATATTAATCAGTTTCGAAGCCATATTGGAAAGGTTGTTACAAAATAACTCATAGCTACGTGGAATCGACATTGAATTGTGGATTTATCTCTATTTATCCTTACCAATAGCCCCCCCCCCCCCTCAAAAAAGGCATTTAAAACTTTTTTTGTAGCTTTTACATTTTGTTGACCAATTTAAGCGCAATGGCTAGCTTATACCTCAAATGCTAATGGACCAATAAATGTCACTTTGAACTTAACAAAGCTTCGATAATGAACTAGAAAATTCAGCTAGATTAGTCACTACAATTAAGAACTATTTTGTTCTCCCCCCCCTCCCCAAAAAAAAATTAAGTAAAATAAATGATAAATAAATAGATAAAGCCATAAGAAACGCCTACTCATTTATATGTACTAGCGACAACCCCTCACTTTTTTCAATTTCAGTTTTCAGAAAAAGTGAAAAGAGTGCGATTTCCTCTCCAAATTGATTATTATAAAGGAGTACCATATCGGTTCAGTGGTTATAAAGTTCCTCGAGTACATACAGATTGACATCCTGTTACTTTTTCCAATTTTTCCATTTCAAGGTAAACCAACCTACCATTACCATTACCTCGTAAGGGCGAGATTCTCCTTCGATTTAAGTGATCATCTAGAGAATCCAGAGCATCATCCACGTGTAATGGGATGCGATACTCTAACACCCAAGGATATTAGGTTAAGTAACTTCCATCAGACAATCAAACCTTTGATTGTACGACCTTTGTCTGAGAAGTCATAACTGTGCATGGTAGTGAGTTGCGCCTGTTTATGGGCCAAGGCATTCCACCTACTCTAACTATTAATGTCGCGCACCTGACATAGCA